>NW_021605229.1:1385501-1393160 GCF_004785775.1 Grammomys surdaster | reverse complement strand
GGGGAAGGGGAAGGGGAAGGGGAAGGGGAAGGGGAAGGGGAAGGGGAAGGGGAAGGGGAAGAAGAATTCGAAGGCAGAGCTGGGGAGATGGCTCATGGATAAAAACCATGCAAGCACAAGTGTGAATCCCAAGAACCTGCAGTGGCAGGAGTTCAAACGGATTTGTAAAGGGACTTAAGTTCTTTTGAAGAAGCTAAAATGTAGCAAGTAAGAATGATTTCTGACAACTTATTTCTTTCCCTGAGACTTGAACACAAAATCATGATGAAACAGAATAGTCTCCAGCACTCAGAAAGGTCAATTTTTTTTCTCATAGTTTGGACTTTTCGTATTTCATGAATTGCCATATTATTGTCATGAACAGAGAGTGTATGGCCGGCCAACCTCCCAGCATAACTTTGCAAGAGCAGTTAACACGGTGATGGTAATGTACTTGGCTGGAAGTGACATACAAGGGCCCGTGCTAGCTCAGGAAAGTGAGGAAAGACAAGGCCACGTTCGTGCAGACACCTGGCCAAGGCTCTGTCAGATCTAGGGCCCTGGGGATACCTGAGCGAAAACCAAATAAGCCTGAAGTTCTACCCTTCGCGTCCTCTCCTGTTTAACAAAGACCACCCTGCCAAAGAGCACGCTTCGGACAGACGTGCCTGAATATCTTCTTGTGTAATCACCAGACATTACACAACGTGTGCCCCCCTCCCCCAGCTTGCTTGCACGTAAGGTTTTAGCCTTGTGAATTCACTTGTGCCAATGTCTGATCCACCCGAGGCCAGACCTGCTCAACTCTTTCGTCCTATCTAGTGTTTGACCTTGACTGTGTCCTTCAGCTAAGCAGTTGTGGGGGTCAAACAGGTTTATGTTTAGGGCCTGCTGTCCTTTTAGCATAATCAGCCTTGAGATGGGTACATCAGAGTAAACAGAGATGCAGAGAGATGAAGAAGAAAAAAACTACTGATGCCACCACTCAGGGATGATGTGACAGAGACAGAGGTCTCACACTGAGTGTCCACTGTGGCAAGCGGCTGACAGCTGTCAGGGCATCACCCCTACACCTCCCACCTTAGATGTTCCACCCTAACCTGGTAACAATGATCTTGGCACAGTGTGTGGCAAAGGGAACTTCTCAGATGGAATTACCCAGAGAGGTGAGACTAACCTGGACTGACTGGGTCATTAAATGTGGTCAAAAGGGTCCTTAAAAAAATGGAAAGTGGAGAATGAAGAGTGGGCTCAGTGGGGATGGGGGAGGATATGGCTGAGGGAAGGAGACCCTGCAAAGTATCCCTGAGAACTTCAGCTGTTGTGGCTTTGAAGATGGAGGCAGATGAAAAGCACCTTTAGTCAAGGCAGAGTCGCCCTGAGAACCAGGGCAAGAACCGCCTGCTTACTCCTCACTTTCTGGGTTGCTGACTGGGAGGCCGACAAGTGCAGCCCTGTGGGATGGTACATGGTCATATGTGCTTTCAACCACAGTGTCAGTGGTTTGTTAGATCAGCCACAGAGAGATCAAACAATTCTCCAGATCCTGAAGGCAAAAGTCCCCAAGCTGGGAAAACCCATAAGCACGTGAGAGCTAGTGACCTGACTCACGGCATGGTTCTGAGGGTTCTCATTAAAGCAGGCTCACCTCAGAGCCTGAAAATCAAAAGTTTCTTAATAATCTTAAAATGAATGACAAGTTAGCATATCACTCTGTATGAGGATGAGGGAGTGTGAATCACTGACAAGCTAATTGTCCTTTGGGATCTTGCTGTCGTCCTCTGAACGATTCCACTTACCGTCTTAGAGAAACCACGCAGCTAATAGAAGTCTGCCTCATAGATTCCACCACAGACATCCTACCTTGCTTCAAATGATAGAGATTTATCTGGCCTGCCTAACTGAAATCGCTCTGTAACACGGTGAGAGTCCAGGGCTGGCCCAGGATGTACAGAATAAGATTACAGGGATCATCGGCTGTCTTGGGAGTGGGGAGGCCTGGCAGGGTGGGATAGGGTGGGGGGACATCTTGGAAATGGGGGAGGAGGAATGGGATGAGGAACTGTCAGGGGGGGACTAGGAGGGTGATAACAACTGAACTGTAAAAAAAAAAGATTAAAGATTACACGCGCGCATGCTCGTGTACACACACACACACACACACAATCTTGTGCCCTGGGGGCAGTGGGTTCTATACCCATGGTGGTAGCTTATACAGCTTCACTGGCTTCCAATGCCCTTCGGGGTGTGCAGCATCTCAGTGGGCTACCCTCCCGCAATGCTTTTGGAGCTTGCTGACTCAGTTCCTCGTCTTTCCCCGATGTTCACATGTGGCAGAGTCCACCCTAAATGAGTTATTAGCCTCCCGTGCCTGTAAAACCAAGAATGTCTTTTATGGTGAACCTGTGACACACTCTGGAAGCGCCTACTGGGCATGTGCCTACTGAGCATGCGCACTGTGATTTGGTTGGTATAGAATGGCGGTTGGGGAACCATACAAGTGTGTAATTCCAAGTCAATTCTTTTTATTTCTTTTCTCATTAATTATTTATTTACATCCTGATTGTGCTGGTCTAGCTGGATGTCTGCACGTAGAAGAATGCAACACCCATATCTATCAACCTGCACAAAACTCAAGTCCAAGTGGATCAAAGGCCTCTTTGTAAAACTGGATAATTAAATCTCATAGAAGAGAAAGTGGAGAATAGCTTTGAGCCCATTGGTACAGGAGACAACTTCCTACACAGATCACCCATAGCTCAGGCACTAAGAGGAATAATTGATGAGACCTCATGAAGCTGAAAAGCTTCTGTAAGGCAAAGGACAGTCAGTAGGACAAAACAGCAGCCTACGGAATGGGAAAAGATCTTCAACCCAACATCTGACAGAATGCTAATATCCAAAATTTATAAATAACGCAAGAAATTAGACACCAGCAAACCAAACAAAACAATTTAAAAATGGGATACAGAGATAAACAGAGAATTCTCAACAAAGGAATCTCAAATGGCCAAAAAACACTTAAAGAAATGTTCACATTCTTAGTCATCAGGGAAATGCAAATTAAAATGACTCTGAGATTCCTTCCACTTTACAGCCATCAGAATGGCTGAGATCAAAGTCTCAAGAGACAGCAGATGCTGGCAAGGATGTAGAGCAAGGGGAACACTCCTTCATTGCTGGTGGGACTGCAAACTTGTACAGCCACTTTGAAAATCAATTTGGCGGTCTCTTAGAAAATTGGGAACAGTTCTACCTTAAGATCCAAGTATACCACTCCTGGGAATATACCCAAAAGACGACACTCCAACAACCCACAAGGACATTGGTCAAATATGTTCATAGCAGCTTTATTCATAAAAGCCAGAATCTGGAAATAACCTAGATATCCCTCAACTGAAGAATGGATAAAAAAAATGTGGTTTGTTTACATAAAAGAATACTATTCAGCTATTATAAACAAAGACATCATGAAATTTACAGGCAGAGGGATGGAATTGAAAAACACCATCCAGAGTGTGGCAACCCAGACCCAGAAAGACATGGTGCATGGTATGTACTCACTTATAAGTAGATATTAGCAGTAAAGTACAGGATAACCATGCTATAATCCACAGACCAAAGAAGCTAAGTAACAAGGAGGGCCCAATCAGAGATGCTTGAATCTGAGAAGAGGAAATAAAACAGGCATTGGAGGTGGATGGAGGGAACTGAGTGGAAGAGGGGCTGGGGAGGGGAGGGGAGGTGGGGATCAGGTGTGGGGGCTGGGTAGGAGAGGGCTGGGAGAGAGAACCAAGTCAATTCTTATACGTAAATAGTGATTTTCAAAATGTTGCTGATAGCGCTGGAGAGATTGCTCAGTGGTTAGAGCACTCGTTTCTCTTTCAGAGGACTCAGGTTCAAGTTCCATCACAACCATCCATGACTCTGGTTCCAAGGTGTCTGGAGTCAAGGTACCCTCTTCTGACCTCTGTAGGCACGAGGCATGCACATGGTACATATACATACATGTAGGCATACATACATGTAGGCAAAATGCCCATACACATTAAAAAAAAACCAAATAAATCTTTAAGATATTACTGGATATAAAAGAAATAAAGGAAGCGGCTAAAGGCAAAAACAAGACTATGTTTTGTTTTCCCATGATGACAAGGGGGTGTGTGTGTGTGCACGCACACGCGCGTGCTCATGTGTGTATACCTGTATTGCATGCATGTGCGTGCACGCATGTGTGTACATGTGTATGAGTATGTATATGTATGTTGCATGTATGTGTGCATGTATGTATGCATGTGTGTGTGGTCATTTACATACGTGTGTTGATGCTTGGTTGCTATGGCATTCATGAAGAGGTCAGAGGACAACCTCAGGTGTTGGGCGTCAACTTCCACCTCGTTTGAGGTAGGCAGGGTCTCTTGGTCATTCACCTGTGTGTACACCAGGCTAGCTAGCCCATGAGTTTCTAGGGAATCTTGACTCTCGTTCCCACCTCACTATAGGAGAATGAGGGTTACAGATGAGTGTGTGCTGGGGTCTTCACACTTGTGCAGCAAACCCTTTACCCCCTGAGTCACCTCATCAGCAAATGACGGCAATCTTTCAGACTTCTTAGACCTCTATATTCCAAGGACACTTCCCTGTCTCCTAAGTCCACGAGTGTGTGATTTATAGACACCATAAAGCTACGTTGACCTAAAAAGCTGTGGATGTTGTTTGGCTGTCCAGCAAACCTGCTTTAAATATGCTGGTCAAAATTACTGTATTTCTCAAGCAGATTCAAAGCCTGCCGCTCGTCTGTGGTTACCAAAGCTGTGGATGAGGGCACCTTGCCACAGGGTTTGTAGGCTGCTCATCTGTGGCTTTCCTGTGGTCACACGTGTGTGTAATGGGTGTGCTTGCCTCGGCTCGCTGCCATCCACACCAGCTCTCTGCCATCCACCAATACGTGCTTGTCTGCCTATTGTGTGACTCTTCTTCTCAGCTGCTGATTAAATCCTGGCTTCTTTCATTTTAATCCTTCTTCAAGAAGGGATTCAAATCACAAACTTTGCACCTTGAATGCACTAAAGCCATCAGTTTGCTGGGAAAACACGTCATGGGCCAAAGAGGATAAGGCGTGGTCTCAGCCCTGGACAGGGATGGCTCTGTTTATGGAGCTACAACATGGCAGTCAACAGTCCATCATTGTTGGGGTGTGCTGTGTGAAAGTCGTCTTTGATTATTCAATTGTTAATTCTGCACCAGCAGAGAGCTGAGCGCTGGCCAGATTTTGGTATTGTTATTCTTGTAGTTCATCACCTGCCTCAGCATTTCATAAACATACATCTTCCTCATTCGCTGATTGGCTTAATAAAGAGCTGACAACCAATAGCTGGGCAGGAAGTAGAAGACAGGACTTCTGGACAAAGAAAGGGTTTCTGGGAGAAAAATCCGAGGAGGAAAAATTCATAATCAGGACACGACACAGAGGAGGTTGGACATACTTGAGTAGAGAGAGGTATTGGGCCAGGTGGGAGGATTGTGGACTAGGATAGCCCAGTTAATTATGTTAGATGACCTAGCTGGGTGTTAGCCTAAGCTAGACCTAAGCTATAATAAACTTAATAACTCTTTATGTCACTATTCAGTGGCCAGTGGGTCCAAGAAAGCAGAGCAATACGTGATTAATTCTGATTTGGAGATACACACAGAGAGCACCCTGGGAAGGCTGGGCGGGGCCCAATGTGAGCATGGGAGGGGCCCAATGTGAGCATGTCCGATGCCTTCAAACCCACTAACCACTGTCCTAAAAGAGGATTTCTGATGCTGGAGCCCATTCCTGTGCCAGGCAGTGCTGTTTTCCAAAACACTTTCTGAAGACAGAATAAACGTTAGACCCAGCAAACATCAAAACAACTTAAGTTTGTGTGTGAAGAGGGAGAGCTCTGTCTGTCACAAGGGTTTGTTTCCTCTGGCTTGCTCACGGGAGAGCCAGGAGGATAGGTGTCTCCCAGCTGCTCTGTAGGATAGAGGCATCATGAGCGAGCCAGAAACCTGATTGTGCAGCACTTAAATTTTCCACCCCTCAATTTTTATGATATTCTAAGGAACTCTTAATTTCCTTTAATCATAATGAAACAGGCAGACAGAATTTTTTTTATTTCCCAAATTAGAAGATAAAAGCATCTGACAGCAAATATGCCCATAAGCCCTTAAACCCTGGTTATAAAGCTGTGTGTGTGTGTGTGTGTGTGTGTGTGTGTGAATATATTTTTCATCTTCAACATTGAAAAATGTTATTGATATAGTTTTATTATTAAAACAGTCACTGATACCCCTGGATTCATTCCTGAGTAATTAAAATTATGTCCATCTACTACAACCGGGTCCCAGTGGTTATTTTAAAATCCTGTCTAACGGCTAAGGCCAGTGGTTGATGGAATAAGTGGCATAAACATGAATAAGACATAAGTACTCTCTTAAGGAAACAATAGGGTAATGTGAATCCCCTGAGTTGAACCCTTGCGAGGTGCCATGTCTGTTAATTGACACAGCCATTGACCTAGCTACTACAAGAGGGTTTCTAGAGACAGATGATCCACTTAAAGTTTAAACGCAAGTATTTAGCTACTTCTTTTACACAAAGTCAAATCAAACGCTGTTGTCTTGCAGCCAGAATAGTGAACCAGATACTATGAGCTGCGGCCTTTCAGCTACCACACAAGCCTGTCTGATGCCCCGGGACTGACTTTCCTTCATCTTGGCAGCCTGGTATAATATGCTGTACATGTATTACCCTAGTTTATTAATCATGACACAATAGATGGAGAAGCATTGGGCAGAGGAGGGGTCACCATCAACTCTTCCTATGTGGGAGTTTCAAATAAAACCTTAAAAGGGGCCAATGTGGGTGCTCATAGTGGGATCAGGCTGTTTGGAACTGGAGCCGTACAGACAGCATCATCCTCCAGTCGCTACCCAGCCAATCAGACTACCCACCCACCGTTCCTATTACTTCCTTCTGATCCAGCCACTCATCCTGAAAAACCCCTGAACTTGTCCCATGACTTCATGACTGGCAACATCCTACGTAGGGAGGAATCCATGTTCTGAGTCACCAGCTCTATGTCCATAGCTGACACCAAGGCGACATGAGAAAGCCTGAGGTAAGAGCGGAGGACCAGGAGTGGAGAAGGCTGTTTTGCCAGGTCAAAGGGCCTGTGTCTTCTGCTGGGCAGAATGTCAGAGGCTACTTGTGTGTGCTCGAGGTGGGGCTGTCTCTGAGATGACAACAGACAGTGACCACAGAGCTCTGGATTCCCACTGCCACACTGTCTTCACTAAGTTGGATACACCCTGCAGTGAACACAGGGGTGCATGCTGCTACATGGTGCCTTCCAAATTCTTAAATGGAGAAAGACGTAGCCCTGTGTAGTGACACCAAGAATGATTCTAGTATTTGTTAAAGTTTCCTTCAAACATGTTCAGAAAGATTATGCTTCCTTCTCCTCCTCCATTCTTCCTCTTCCTCTTCTTCTTTTCCTCCTCCTCCTCCTTTTCCTCCTCCTCCTCCTCCTTTTCCTCCTCCTCCTCCTCTTCCTCCTCTTTCTTCCTCCTCTTCCTCCTCTTCCTCCTCCCCTCCTCCTCTTCCTCCTCTTTCTTCCTCCTCTTCCTCCTCTTCCTCCTCCCCTCCTCCTC
>NW_021605229.1:1383999-1385401 GCF_004785775.1 Grammomys surdaster | reverse complement strand
CCTCTTCCTCCTCCCTTCCTCCTCTCCTCCTCCCCCTCCTCCCCCCCTCCTCCTCCCCCCCTCCTCCTCCTCCTCCCCTCCTCCTCCTCCTCCTCCTTCTTCTTCTTCCTGTTTATTGTTTGTTTTTGAGATAAGGTCTTACATAGCCCAGAATTGCCTAGAACTGCTATGTAGCTGAGAGGATGAACTTAAATATCTAATACTCCTGCCTCTGCCTACTACCTGTGGGATAGCAGGTATGCACCACCATCCTGGTCTATGCAGGTGCTGGGGATCAGACCGAGGGCTTCCAGACTGCTCGCTAAGCCCTACACCAGCTGAGCCCAGCTACTTCCATAACGTTGAGAAGTTTTTTCTTTTGAATGATGGTGACTTAGGATCACTGCAATGCTGATAATTTGACACTAGTCACTTAAATTCATAATCCAAGTACATGCATAGAGCATGGAGTACCTTTGAGGTCTATGGTACCTTGTTATGTAATTCCAAACCATGGGAAGGTCCTGAGGACAGGGGTCTTGCTCACTAATTCTCACCCGACTCTGACCCCACTTTGTCCACCACAAAGTAAAACATAACTCTTTGTTCCATTCTGTCAATATCTAAGGAGATCTAAGTGCCAGAAGTTCTTACAGTAGTTTATTTTCGTTGTTAGCTTGACAAGATTTCCAACCACTGAGGAAAGGAGCCTCTCCTGTCATGTCTGGGAGGAGTTTTTAGATCAGGTGAACCAAGAAGGGAGTACCACTTTAACAGTGGGTGACATCGTGTAGTGAGTGGGTCCTGGTCCCAGACTGAATACACAGGAGAAAAGGAACATTGTCAGCATTAACCTCTCTGCTCTCCCGCTGAGGACCTGTGGTGCCCGCAGCTGGGACCTCCCCTTCCTTACATTGTTTCTGTCCTAAATTCTGTCATAGGGTCTGGAAAAGTAACCGCTATAAATGTTTTATTGTTTGGCCCATATTTTAATTGCTTGGGAAGGTGAGGGTTGGTCCCTGGGGCCCACTAGGTGTGCTACCTGTTGTCCTAACTCACAAACCTTCCCTGGGGAGTAAGAAGCCTCAGGGGAGAGGATGCTCTCAACACTGTTCCCAGATACTATGAGGATTAAAGGCCACAAACAAAATGCTTTTTTGATGCGTCCCTGGGGAGAAGTCTCTCTTTCCTGGATGTAAAGCCAACAGGTCAAGAGGTGGCCACAGCACTGTTGGTATTATAAGTGCCTGAAGAAAGGAGTAATCTTCATCTTCCTGATGGGGTCAGTGCAGGGGTGAGGAGGGGCCTGATGGTGGGCAGTGCAGGGATGAGGCGGGACCTGATGGTGGGCAGTGCAGGGGTGAGTTAAGTCTCAGTCTCTCTCTCTCTCTCTCTCTCTCTCTCTCTCTCTCTCTCTCTCTCT
>NW_021605229.1:1375017-1383989 GCF_004785775.1 Grammomys surdaster | reverse complement strand
TCTCTCTCTCTCTCTCTCTCTCTCTCTCTCTCTCTCTCTCTCTCTCTCTCTCTCATCTGTGGGGGGTGTGTGTGTATGTGTCTAAAATATACAGGGCTTTTAAGCTGTGAGGAGAATTAGAGGTTTAAAGACAGGAGGGTGTTAAAGGAAGGAAGAGATGTGTTAGCAAGCATTTTAAGCCTCGCCATTTTAATTTAGACTTTGTTAGATTAGTGGGAATTAACCTGTCCACCATAGGGGTTCAGTGCTGCAGCTCAGCACCAGCATCTGTGAAGCTGCCTGGGGAGGAGGTGGGACGGGCAGATAGATAGACAGCCTGCATCTGTTCCAAAACTCTAACCAGAGGCAGGGCAGAGCATAACCAACACCCAGGGACAGGGTAACCAACACCCAGGGACAGGGTAACCAACACATGCAGGGACAGGGTAACCAACACACACAGGGACAGGGTAACCAACATACCTGTCATTACAGACCTGCAAGATTAAAGTACCAGCAAGATACCACCAAGTCAGATCAGATAAAGTTCAGAACTCAGACCACACTAAGGGCTAGTTAGAATAAGGAGTGAGGGGAAATCCCTTCATCCATGAAAGTCTGTACATGCTTATACATGCTTTAGTGATAACTACAAACTCAGAATCACCCAAGACATCCCTTCTTCAGTGAATGGAAAAACTCATCAAGGTTCATCTAGAGAATAGAAATTTGCTCAACGACTACTTTAGATGTACACCTCTAACTGAAATGAGCCAGTCTGTGGAGGCATAGGCTGTGTGAGCCCAGCGGTATGACCCTCTGGATGAGGCAAGGCCATAGAGACTGAGGAGGCCAGTGGGAGGGAGGATGAGTGGTTAGACCTCAGGGGATTCTCAACCAAGGCTGTCAGTTACTTTGCATACTATCCCAATGCCACAACCTGGCCTCACACACTTAACAGAAACCAGGGATGCATAGCACAAAGATGCCACACAATTGCAAGTCACTAAAGACAGAACTGCTGAAAAGAAGGGCCAGACACAGGGAGAAGGTTTGTAAGGATGCCCTCCTTTCTGATTAATCTTTCTGTAAAACTACAACTTGTCTAAAAATATAAAGTCCTTGACCTTCAAGATGAGTCAGTGTGTAAAAGTGCTGGACATGAATGCCTGACAACATGAGTCCAGTCCCCAGATGGCCAGCGTCTGTAAACCCAGCATACTTACAGGTGAGTGGGAGGCAGAAACAGGAGAATGACCTGGGTGCTTGCAGGCCAGATAGCCTGGAGTACAGAGCAAGGCAGAAAGGAGACCTTCCCTCAACCAGGAGGAAGGCAAGGGCTGATTTCTGAAGAGTTGTTATATGATCAGTCACAAGCATGCCATGTCATGTGTATATCTGCACTCAGAAACACACGCATACATATCACAACACACACATGCACACAGAGTAATAACTACACAATAAAACATGACACAAAATTCCTAAAAACAGGCACACAGTCTAGGCATGATGGTGCACACCTTTAATCTTAGCACTTAGGAAAAGGCAGGATTTTCTGTAAGTTTGAGGCCAACCTGGTCTACATAGTGAGTTCCAGCTAGCTGAAGTTATGTAGTGAGAGCCAGTCATACAACAAAATGGGCACACAAGAGGGCCACCCTAGAATGAGCATACACAGCTGAGAGGCCAAAATGAATGTCATCCTTCATAGGCATTTAGTTACCGAGACCTGTGTCCAGGTTGCTTGCCAAGATTATGTCCAACCAGGTTGTGGGGAGGTGAGGGGTACAGAATAGTAATGTTTCTGGATAATTCTCCTGGCATCAAAGATTAACTCAGTAAGCATAGCTTATTATTGAACATATATTTGAATGACTTAGAGTTACTCTCTCTCTGATAGAAGTCCCATTAAACAAAATGTCTCAATCTCTTCTTTGATGGGATAAACCCCAACAGGCACAAGGAGACAGATGGCTCATTTTGTAACTCAACCGCAAATGCTCAAAATTAATATAGTATAGCCAGGGCTGATGTCACAGGCCTGTAATCCCAGCTACGCAGAGACAAAGGCCAAAATAAAATTGCCTCCTCAGAAGGAAACAACTCAAAGACTAAATATTGTAATTCACCAAGAGAATAGATAACAAAATCTTTGCATGGTGAAACCCTAATGCTGTACCCATGAGGGTCACATACTCAGACAAGCCAGAGTCACGAGTAAGCATGGTCAGCCTGGTAACTTAAGAAGCCTAAAAAAAGACACAGAAAAGGTTGGGGCTGCAACTCAGGCACAGTAGTGCCAAACAAGTACAAGGTCTCAGTTTTAAAGCCTATATCCTCCGAAATAACAATGCACTGTCAAGAAGACAAACCTTTGTGCTGTTAAAATGAGAGATCCCACAGGTCACCCTGGCCCACATGGTAGAGAGGGATGGACACCTGAGGGAGTAAGCACAGACAACTGAGGTTTCAGGAGAAGAGCGGAGTGTTCCTCAGGGGGTGGAGCAATCTGTCAATGCTCACTCCCGCCCCCATTCTTTTCTCTGTTCTACCTTTTAGCTGTAAGAAGTGACAGGTCTTATGTGAGAAGCCTTAAATCAGCATCAAGATCAAATTCCACTGCACAGATCACAAGAGATCTCAACAGAGAACAACGGGTATCGCAGGTTCACAGCAGAAGTTCTTTTTACTAAGCAGACAACCTTGTCCTCACCAGTGACAAAGCCACAGTGAGCCATCCTGTAACAGGTGTCAGACTATCAGCAGGTAGGGGAGGCCCTGTTGGGATCCATAGTAGCAGGGCAGGCCCCCACTGTCTAGTCTGGGGAGCATCTAGATGCTTGTCTGACCCTCTGCCCTCCTCCAGGACATCCCAGCCCACTTGGCCACAGCAGTACCCTTATCTAGTGATGTCAAAGGGATGCAGGCAGCCCCCACTGCCACCTGCTGCCAATGGCCAAAGCTGGGCACTTAGAGTAATGAGCCCAAAGCCAGCAGCTTTTATTTTTACCTCCACGTGCGGCTGTCTAGAACTGAAGAAGGACAGGGAATGCTTTGAGGCTTTTTCCATCAAAGTGCATCTGAGGGAAAGGAGGTAACCTACACTAATGAGCGAATCTTGAAGGGCTGGACACCTGGGTTAGCATTCATCACAGCACCTCGTGTGATATTTACAAGGATCCTGTAAAAACATTCTTATTTTTGTTCTTCATATTACAAGAGTCCCAAAGGAAAACACGGGTGATATTTCAAAGCCAGTCAGTAGCTGGGTCAGAGGGAGTAGTTCAGTCCCACAGCCCAATGTCTGACTCACGACTATATATTAATGCTCCAGCCTCACAGTTACTCATGCACTCACTTGTATGCTTACAGCCATGTGTTTGCACACTCACACACGTACTCACTTACACATGTACTCATGTGCACACTCACACATGTACTCACTCGCACACTCATACATTTGTGTGCTTGTACACTCACACTTGTGCACACACTTGCACACTCACGGCCATGTGTTTGCACACTCGTGCACTCATTTGCACACTCACACAGGCATGTGTTTGCATACCCACAGACACTCATGTGTGAACTCCTGTGCACATCCATGCTCTCACACACACACATTCACTCACCATCACACATGACTCTCATGTAGCAAGTGTGACTTAACCCTGCACAATGAGCCTTCGGTCTCTGCTGCCAGCTGTACACCATCCTGTTCTGTGGGGCAGGCCTTAAGAGAAGCAGTGACTGATCACAGAGTCTCAAAAATAGTTGGGAGTAAGAGAAACTTTCTTGAAAGAGAAACTTCCAAAATACTGGGGGAAGCTAATGAATAAACATGAATGTACCTATTGTTTTCCCTGTGCACACAATCCTATAATAGATAAAAATTAAAACCATATAGATACTCTCTTATAAAAGAGAACCTTAGGTGACATGGCTTATTTTAGAACGCTGTCACACAGGGCTGTCATTTTAACATCAAAAGGGAGTTCATTTTTTTTTCTGCGCTATCCCACTCTTCCCTCCCATTGTTCCCCATCGCCAAGAACCCAGAGTGACTTTCTGGGGGTGGTTCCAAGAAGACAGAAGCAAGCACCCCTGTAGAGGAGCCTGCCAGCACCCTTGTCTTCCCTCCTTGTCTCTCTACCTTCTCTGTTCTCTGCATGGCCTCTCCTGTCCTTCCTGCACCCACATCACACTGAGCCATGAGCACTGATCTGCCCCAGCTGCTGGAGTGAGGCACACTGGAGCTATCCCAGTGTCCAGCGTGGATGATACCGGTACCCAAAGCCCAGTGACACATGGCCTGAGATCAGTTTCTTGAGATAAAAATGAGTCAACCATTGTCTTAGCTATGTTGCTGCAGCCACTGCATCTCCTGATCTTTATTTACTGCCATGGAGAGTACTCACTGTCCACGCTTACCTGAGAACAGAGATGCAGCAATAAAAGGTCATCCTGTGGTCTTCGCATCTCCCACACACTTACTCTCTCTGTGGGGTCAACAGGAAACATGCACTTGAGTTTTGGGTCTTTTGTTCTTGTTTGTTGGGTTTAAGAAAAATGGGTTTTGTCTTGTTTTATTTTGTTTTGTTTTGTTTTGGACAAGATCTTTTATGTAGCTCAGATAGGCCTTGAACTCATGTCCTTACTTTGGCCTCCCAGACACTGGGATCACAGATATATGTCACCATATTCAGCTGCTTTGGTTTTTCCCAGTTTTGATGGGAATGTTAACATATTCTCGGTGTTCACTACAGTCTCATGTTTGCTTTTCCAAAGCTGCAGAATTCTGTACAGGAGGCATGGCAGCTAAGAGGGATCCACACTCCCACTGCCATTGGTTTATGATTTGGGGAAGAGTTTCCTCTCTGCTTCTTGACTTTTGACTGACCTCTCTGCTGCTGTGGAGGTTTGCCTGGTAATAGCAGACCTAAGACCAGGCAGCAATGCCTCAGTGCTGTGTAGAATGCTCCCTGGAGTCACATGAGCACTGACTGCAGAGCCATCACAGGGCCCAAACGCCTCCACCCTCTCAAGTGGACTTCAAGAAAAACAGTAAACCTCCAGTGTCATCTAGAAACAAATGTCCTCCAGTAACCCCAAACCGGTACCCAGTAGAGACTACTGCAGGCCACGCTGGAGTTCTGCCCTTCAAGGCCTGTTTGGTCCCAAAGGATGAGTCCTTATCCTCTATCATCTGCCTTTATTTGTTCATAAAACTCCTGCTTCCTGCATGGGAGAAGTTAAGCTTTGATAGTTTAGCCATAAACAGACAGACAGACAGACAGACAGACAGACAGATATCTACGCTGAAGTACTTCTAACGATCATGCTTAAATAACAGGCCTAAGGCAAGGCTGCCCTAACAAATAGGAACCTTTGCCTGGAAGCTCACCTAGTTTTTAGTGAACTGTGGCCACCTCACAGGAGGTCTCCAGCACCTGTTAGGGAGGGCTATCCTGGTACTATTCAAGTCCTGGGTTCACGGTGTTCCCTGGTCTCTTTATTCAGCATTGTTTATCATTCAAAGTCAACTGGTCCTGTGGGTGGTGGTATCATGGGAGGCACCTTAGAACATGAAAGGCCTCTGTCTTGGTTGGGTCTCTATTGCTGAGACAAACATCATGATCAAAAGTAACTTGGGGAGGAAAGGGTTTATTTCAATTCATATATCCAGCCCATATATCAGCCTATCACTGAGGGAAGTCAGGGCAGGAAACTGGAGTCAGGGACTGAAGCCCATGGAGGGCCACTGCTTGTGCTGGCTAGTTTTACATCAACTTGACACAAGCTGGAGTCATCTGAGAGGAGGGAACTTCTGTTAAGAAAATGTCTCCATAAGATCAGGATATGGACACACCTGTAGGGCATTTTCTTAATTAGTGATTCATGGTGGAAGGCCCAGTCTATTGTGGGTGGCATCACCCCTGGGATCATGGTCCTGAGTTCTATAAGAAAGCAAGCAGACTGAGCAAGCCATTCTAAGCAAGTCAGTAAGCCACACCACTCCGTGGCCTCTCTATCAGCTTCCACCTCCAGGTTCCTGCCCTGTTTGTGTTCCTGTCCTGACTTCCTTCAGTGATGAACAGAAATGTGGAATTGTAAGCCGAATAAACCCTTTCCTCTCTAACTTGCTTTTGGTCATAGTATCTCATCGCAGCAACAGAAACCCTAACAAAGACCCTGGTTACTGGCTTGATCCTCATGGCTTTACTTGGTTTGCTTTCTTACATCACTCAGGACTACCTGCCTGAGGCAACACCCATGGTGATCTAAGCCCTCCCACACCAATCTTAGTTACAAAACCGCCTCACTGATTTGCTTGTATGCCTATCTGATGGAGGAATTTCCTTAACTGAGGCTCCTCTTTCCAGGTATCTCTAGCTTGTATCAAGTTGACCAAAAACCAACTGGGACAGCACCCTTGTCACATCTGTCACTTCCCTGAGGATGGGAGGATGTACAACTCTAAATCCATCATTTAGCCTGTGTAAATGAGTGCATGCACTTAGCAAGGAAGAGTGCTCCCTGGATCTTCACAATAAACAGCCTCCCAGGGGAAGGGAAGACAAAGGTTCTCTCCTACTCACGTCTTCCAAGCCATGACATGAGATGACAGCAGCACTTCCATGTCATCCGTGTACTGCTTAGCCTCAGATTATTTACTCAAAATTTTACAGTCATCTGTAATAATCACTTGTTCTGATGGCTGGAAGATTTTTAATCCTAAACTTGGTCAAGTTTAGGATTATTATAGTTTGAATATTTAGTTAAATAAATAGCAGTTTATGGCCATATTTAAAATGAAAGCCATCTTGAAACAATCAAAAACTAACAGGACATTTACCTGCTATATGCAGGTATTCTCCTCCCAGCATTGAATAGAGGGGTGTGTGTGTGTGTGTGTGTGTGTGATCATACATGTATTTGTCTAGTGTGTGTGTGTGTGTCTGTGTGTCTGAGTATATATGTCTCTCTCTGTATCTGTGTGTATGTCTCTTTGTATACTTGTGTGTATCTGTGTGTCTGTGAGTGTGTGTGCATCTATGTATATATGTCTATGTGTATTTGTGTGTGTGTGTGTGTGTGTGTATGTGCGTGTGTGTAGGAGTGGTGATGTGTGTGTATATGTATGCTGTTTTATCTTCACTGTCTGATAGCACAGTTACTGATTCTGAGAATGCTGCTGACAAGACGGGTGGTAAACTCAGGTCACATCCTACTATTGGGCAAAGCTTGGATTAAGAGCTGATGCAGTCAGTCATCTTGTCCCTTTGCATCCTGAAAGAATGCTTACTGAGGTTGTTCAGGGAGCCAGACACCAGGTTCCCCTCCAGGGCTCAGAGCAGAGGAGACAGAGTGTGACACTTCTCAACAGGATAATCAACTGCAAGAGCAACAGCACATGACATGAAGTTTCCAGTTCCATTCACAAGAAACAAATGGGAACGAACACTGTGAAATTTCATCTTTGTGAGTGCAAGCTGGAACAAGGCTCTGGGGGAAGTGTGCAATTGTGGGGGGCGCTAAGACCATTGCTCAGGGATTCTGACAGCAGCCCTGGAATGGCTGCGTATGCTGGGACGTAGCTATTGCATTTGCTGCCAGACTCACAAGAAGACAGAAACCATACATGATGTTCCCAAGCCTGTAACTACTGAACAAAAATGTTCAAAGCAGACTTGACCTCTGCTGAGTAAAAGAAGAGTGTAGCAGGAAGCGAAGACCACGAAATCCCCTCAACTATCAAACTGCCTCATTTACCAAAAAACAAAACACAAAACAAAACAAAAAAACCCACCTCCAACAACAACAACAATGACGAACTTTCACATGGAGCACAACACTAGTGATTCTAGCCCTCAGAGTCCAGTTTAAAGCAACCACACAGGAAGAGGTGTCTGAGTAAGGACCCTAACAAAAAATGAACAGTGTGATGTGGGGGCACCTTTACTCTCTACACTCAGGAGGCAGAGACAGGCGAGTCTCTGTATATTAGGTCCTGGGCAAGTCTAAAATAACCTATTCCAGGCCAGCCAGACCCACACAGTGAGACCTTGTCTTGAAAATGACAAAGAAAGAAAGAAAGAAAGAGAGAAGGAAAGAAAAGAAAGAAAGAAAAAGAACTGAAGACAACAATCTAATCAGAAACACTAGCCATTCCAATTAAAATTCTGACCAAACAATAACAAAAACACCAAATACACCGCCCCCAGAGGCTCACTGAATAGCCAGCACAGCCCCTCTCAGATTGGGAGCAAGCCCAGTGGGGATTCGGTGCTTCCTAACTATACCTCTGCCTCCCTGCAGTGGCCTGGCCTCACCTCTGGTGTTGGTTTATAGTCTTGCTGATGGACTCATTCTTTGTGTGAGGTTTTGAGGTTTCTAAACTGAAAAACAGAGGCAAGAGACAATTTTTCTCTCTACACTTTCCCAGTGAGTAGGTCAGGGTGGTTTGTTCTGCCTCTTGTTGGGAGCACACTTCCCTCCTCACCTACAAAGTAAACATCACTAACTTTTCACTATGGGAGATCCAGGGGAAAGTAAGCCGTCTCTGCATCGAATGACCTGATGCACAAGGCATTATTCCTTCAACCATTAGCTGGTCAAGTCCCTCAGTAAGGCTGTGTCAGACACCTTGGAGCAAGGTGTCACAGATTTCCTCAATTTCAGTTTTCTTTCCTAAGCACTGCCTGCTCCATCTTTAACCCCCTAGAGAGTTTGATGGTGATTTTACTTTGAGACTGAGACAGACAATAGAAGCAATGGACTCGGCACGCCTGGGCTCTGCTTTCTCTGCTCCAGATTCCTTGATACCTATTGACTCTATTCCAACTCCAAGGAGGATGAATGTCCAGGTGCCACGCAAAGGAAAATATACCAGAAGCAAGCCTGAATCGCTATAATAGGCTTTTTTGTAGTGAGCTAAGCAATGTGACTAGTGGAGAGAGAGAGTGAGAGAGAGAGAGAGAGAGAGAGAG
>NW_021605229.1:1337086-1374617 GCF_004785775.1 Grammomys surdaster | reverse complement strand
GAGCACAGTCAGGAGCTCTGAGCTTCTTCCTGAACCTGCTGGTGACCCTTGACAGGTCAACTGAATAAAGAAGCTTGGGAATCTGAAGCCCCGCCCCTCTGATTTCAGGTTGGCATGTGGGGACCACCCAAATCAAGGGAGCAAGTAGGCCACGGTGAGATGCCACTAGAAGCCACGGCCTGTGGTATGCTGCCAAGCACTACCTGGGAAGTGGTCAGAAACGATGTCCCCAATCTGTAGCTCGTATTGCTATTTAAAATCCATTTCAAATCCTCAGGCTCTCATGTCTCTGAAGAGATAATGTCTCCCACCTTGAGATTCATCTAGTAGAGCTCAGAGCAGAGGCTGGACCAGAATCTCAATGCGTGTACCCTGCCGTAGGTTACTGTAAAGTATGCATTTCAGGAGTCCGCCTAGATATCAGGTGTTAAGACTTTAGTGCTTTCTAGATTTTTCTTTGAAGTCCTTCCTATCGTTATTGCTGTATTCAATTTTAGCTCCAGAAAGAGAAAATTGCACATATTTTGAGAGTCCACGCAATGTTTTGATATCTGTATATATTATGTATTCTGCAGTCGTTAGATTAAATTAAACACATACAGCTCCTCAAGTATGTATACTTTGTAGATGAAATAATCAAAATAGTGAAGGAGGCCAGCATTCTTTTGTCTAAACTTTCAAAATATACAATACACACTACACAGGCGCCAAACCGTGTTGGAATAACAGGGAACCTCTTTGATCCTGCCTGGCAGTAACCTAGAACCCATGACCTGTCTCACCCTTCCCTCCGTCCTCTCCACTGTCTCCATCCTGGCAATAGCTATTTCGAGATCAATATATAAGGGTAGGATTGTGAGGTGCTGTCTCTCTGTGCCAGACCCACACTGCACACAGCACAGTGGTCTCTGCTTCTACTCATCCTGAGGCTAATGAGATGTTCTCATTCTCATAACGCCTGTGTGACATGCTTGCTTTATCCATCGGTTGATGGTATCTCATTTCTATTTTTTTTTTGACTGCCCCGTTCTCATTTCTGTTGCTGTGATAAGAAATACCATGATGGAAAGACAGCTTCAAGGGAAAAAGTGCTTAGTGAGTCATGCTACCAGATTACATCCCAGCACTGTGGGGAAGTTGAGGCAGGAGCTCAGCTAGCCCCAATGTTCCATCTAAGCAAAGAGAAAATAAATGAATGTGTGCTTCCCGCCCAGCTCTCGTTTTCCTTCCTTATCAGCTCAGAACTCCGACTTAAGGAATCACAGAACTACAGAGTTAAATGGTCCCTTCTTTTTTACATCTTTGAGGACCCTATAAAGGTGTGGGAAAGTCAGGAGACTATACATTTGACTAAGTGAGATGTATGTATTCAGGCCAGTAGCTGGAAAGAAGATGGCACACTGGGATTGTTGGCAGTGTTGCAGAGGTACATGTTCCCCCTCAGGCCTCAAAAGGACAGCTCACATGCAAAGGAAAGGCCACTGAGCACAGTCAGGAGCTCTGAGCTTCTTCCTGAACCTGCTGGTGACCTTTGACAGGTCTACTGAACAAAGAAGCTTGGGAATCTGAAGCCCCGCCCCTCTGATTTCAGGTTGGCATGTAGGGACCACCCAAATCAAGGGAGCAAGTAGCCCACGTGTGAGATGCCCGTTTCCAAGGATGCCTGAACTAATTTACATCTCCGTTATAACAGGCACCCTCCTCATCTGGTCAATATTTGCTCTATTTTGCTTCTGCCACTCGGAATGGAAGGAGGTGTTCTGTAATACTGTGGTTTTGATTTGCAGTTCCTGGACCCCATTCCTTTTTAAATGTCCAGCACACAGCTTCATCTTCAGCAAGGCACTGTGCGATGATTCTTACACAGAAGGCACAATGAAAACATCCACACAGCAATCTTTTCTAACCCGACGGTACCCTGCTCTATTATATCTTCCCATAAGGGGCTAATGTAGATGGCCCACCCCTTCCCCAGGAGCTCCCTTCCTCTTCCCACCTAGTATTCCTTCCTGGGGGGGGGGCTTACTTTCCACAGTGTGATGTCTAACCAGGAACTATTCTTTAACTTCACTCTACAAGTGAAAACAACAAACAAAAACAAAAAACAAAAAACAAACGTTGTTCTAACAAAATTAAATGCCAAGAAACCATTTAAAATAGGTGTATGGGGTGGGGGGAGCATGGGACAGATGGATAGCAAAGATTCAAGGGGAAATATTTGGTCAAAGCAATGAGTAACGCTTGTATTGCAGAGCCCTGATATTTTCTTCCAAACCCATGTTAAAAAATGTTGACAGCTGCTACAGGAATGCGCTTCAAATTCCCTCCTGATATTGTAATTTCCCCACTTTCTATAATGCCTCAGCTTTTGTTTGCGGTTTGCTTTCTACCCAAATAAGACAGTTCTCCGTGTTGAGGGTGGGGCTCTTCGCTCTCAAGAGAGCCAAGATCAAGCCGCAGAGAGGAATCTTTGGTGAAAAGGCAGCCAGCAGCAATCTCCCTAACTGGACCTGGAAAGCCTAGTATGATGTAGTGAGGAGGGAGGTTGAATGGGAACCGTGATGGAGACTGGTGAGGGGGCGGGACTGTCCCGGTAAGAGGTGAGGCCCGGGCCAGGAGAGGTGCACTGGGCGGTGGGTGGAAACTGAGCAGGCGGAGATTGGCAGGGGAGTGGGCGGAGGCTGTGTGACAGGGCCAGCCTTTCCCTTTAAGAGGCAGTCACAAGGTGAGGTTGGTTCCTGGAGGAGGCAAGGGGGGGGGGGGGGGGGACTTGAGGTGAGCCTGGGTCACAGGGCAGCATGGATGTCCTGGACAGCTGGAGTGCAGCCAAGATGAAAGCAAAGTCCAGGGGATGAAATGCTTGCCTGAGCCTCTTGGGACACACTTGAGAGTTTCAGAGTCTATCTTTAGGGCCACCTTGCACTCCCAAGGGTCTCAAGGAGTTGAGACAGGTTCAAACCATTGCCACCATCAATCCTCAAGGGAGAAAGCATGATCTGAAGGTGAGAAAGACACAAACCACCCTAGGGACAGCTGGGTGGAAGCTGACTGCTTAAAACCTTTCCTACGTCCAGAATCACTCTGATTTCTTCTTACAATATATTTAATTGTGTGTGTGTGTGTGTGAACATGAAAGGGACCAAATACAAGGTTCTAAAAGTGTCCCCCTTCATTCTTGCCCCTCCCCCAGTAGACCCCCCCCCCCAGGTGAATGAATGTGGCTTTATGTGGGTCCTGGACTAGGTGCCACTGGGATGGAAAGATGGGATCGGAGGACTTACTTAAATATTCCACTCTTTTCCTTAGTTTTTTGTTTATTTATTTGTTTAGACTTTTTGAGGCAAGGTTTCATCATGTGGCTCTGACTGTTCTAGAACTAGCTTGTAAACCAGGGTGGCTTTGAACTCAGAGATCTATGTACAGGACAGATTCAGGGTTGACTCTCTCAGCAGCTGAATCTTCATCTGAAGAACACAGGTAATCCACGACATGCGCCTGAGACTTCCTTCAAGACACACACACACACACACACACACACACACACACGCACACAAGCACACACAGCCGTCAGCACATCTCATGCCTGGCCACGTCAGCTCTCTGCTTCTGTTACCTCTGGCCCTGATGTGCTTCGTAAGGTCAGGGTTGAAGGCCAGACAGAGATGGATTACAGGCCTGCCTCCTGAGCTTCCTGGAACAGCAGGGGCTCTGGCAACCAATGCTCTGAACTCTTCCTGACTTCACCTTCCCAGATGAGTGGAGCGCTCCATCTTAAACGCTTTCAGCTGGCCTCAGAACTCTTATGATTTGATGAGAAGGAAATTTCGTGATCGGCTGACTGCAGCCAGGGTCATTGTGAAATGCTGGCATTCCATCTGCCTGTCCTTTTTCCAAGGCGACACCCTGTTGGGGTTTTGATGGAGCCCCGCAGGTCCAGCCACCTCTCTGTCTTGTGCATCTGCCGGAAACCTTAAATTAACTCATCCAAAGATTCATCAGGACAAAAGACAGACACAGCCCTTCTGCTATCCCGGTCTTTGCAGACATTTTCTTGACCTCAGTCCAGGGTCAGTAGAGAGATGGAAGACAGTGGTTTCTAGAGGCACCGGTATTTACCTCTCCAGTGTCCCTTTTGAGATTCATGTGTCCCTCTGTCTGACTGTAGAATATCTCCCCCTGTCAGGTACCCTACACAGATGACATGTTTGCTGTCAGTCAAGCACCCCATGTTTGTCTCCTCTCCAGGAACCACTGTATGTGGAACCTGCACTGAGCTTGCAGACGTGACCAACAGTCGTGTGCATTCTTTTGACACAAAAATGAGCCTTAGGATTTCACCATCTATCTTTGTTTTGTTCATTTGTGCTTTTAAATTATTCTCACAAGGGCTGGAGAGATAGTGCAGTGGTTAAGACCATGTACTGCTCTTCCAGAGGACTCAAATTCTATTCTCAGCACCCATATCAAGAGGCTCACAACTAGCTGTAGCTCCAGTTCTGGGGGTTGGGGAAAGATCCTACTACTACGGTCCTGGGTCCTAAGGCATCTTCATTCACGTGCCCATACCTAAACACACACACATAATTAAAAATAGTAAAATTAAATCTTTAAAAGTTGTTCTCATCGGTAGGCACTTGTTACTGAGATGAATATTAAAGAGAGTTTACATCCACCTGAGTTCATTTTGTCAGCTTAGAGCTGCTACCGGCCATCCATATAGAACCAATCACTCCCAAGGGTTATGTCCCTGAAATGTTTTATATCTGGCAAAACCAAGGCCACTGAGCATAGAGGCTCATAAAACCAAGTGTCAGAGAAAATAAAAACAATAGCATCAAGAATGTTTGATAAAAACAGTCATGTTTAGGAAGAGTCTGTTTCTGAAATGTAATAGATCCTTCAGTCATAATCTTTCTCCTACATTGTGGCCAAGTGATTCTGGTTGTGCAGGGCAAGTTCTTCTCCAGATAGAATGACAAGCAGGTGGGGCTTGATGTGTTCATCTTGTTGTCCCCTGCCTTGAGGTCAAGGGGTTAGCAAACAACTGCACAACCATTTGACCTCCTAGAGAATCACCAAATACTGGAGTTTCTACTGTGTTCAGGGCTTCTAGTCTATTTTGTGATAAAGACCTGGTTCTCTTGACTGCCTTCCAGATGGAGGTAACTGAGTTCTGATATCCTGATCCTACTGAAGTGTACTCTTGCATGAAGCAATTTTAATCTTGACCATACAAAATGGGCAAGCCAAAGTGTTGAACCCTGGCACAGGAGCCATGTGGGCAGGGTTAAGGGGTCCATCAGCCTGAAGGTGTTACTCTGGAAAGAGGACAGATGGCCAGAATGTCAACTTGAATTTATGCTAATATTCATCATATTATAGTACCTTTGTCCAAGGGACCTAGTCCTTGCCTGTTCTGCTAATGTGGCTGACTCCAACAGGATAGCTCAAATGTTTAAGGATATCTATCATGTTATATTGCGAGTGTAAATAAATTATTCTTAATATTAATGTAACAGTGAATTCATCTGCTGGCTGTATTTCTTTACCTTATCCTATTCCCAAATAATTACACAGGAAACTAAGACTTATTTAAAACTGCACTTCAATAGCTGAGTAGTTAAATGATCTATATTTACTTTCCGTGCTAATCTGGCTACCTCCCATTTTCATCCCACGACACCTGCATATTACTACTGACCTGGCTCTTTGGGCTTCAGGTATGTTTCTATGGTCTTTCCCCAGACCCCTTTCCCATGGCTCCAATTTCTCCATCCTGCCAGATGATCTGAATCTCCCTCTCTCCCTCTCTTCTTCCTCTAGTTAGTGGATGTCCCGCCCTATTCTCTGTTCTGCTCAGCCATTGAGTGATCAGCATTTATTGACAAGGCGGAGAATAAATGGCAAGAACTGTTCCCACAAACTTGAGACAGGAGATTCTTGGTATAAGCATTATAGCGCTGTGTCCAGATTGAAACAAGACATGAGGGCAGAGAAATCAGCATTTGAATAACACAAGGTTAACCTTTACATGGTATATAAAGACATTATGCCCACATCATTTTTCCAGTCTTTGCTTATAGAGAGTTCTTCAGAGAAAGTATATAACCTTGTGGTTTATGCCAGAATACTGTCTGAAGTAAGACAAAAAAAGGCTAGGAGAACATTCTTTAATTTTCTACAAATGATTTGAACTCATGCCTTTTGTTACCCAATACTTCTGAAAATAATTCTACAGCTTTACTAAGTCAGGTCTACAGACATGGGCATGTCAATGATTCTTTTTTGTTTCTAGTAGGAAGCCTGTTGACGGTACTTGGGGTCTACCCATCCCTTGGGATCCCCTCTAGTAACTCAGAAGGCTGTGACTCCTGTCACAGAAACAGCGGCCTCCACATACAGGCTTGGGCTCCACGTAGCCCTCCGGAAGCCAGCCTTCTGCCTCCCTTGCCCACAACTGAAAACTGGCTGGGTTGTGACATGTCTTTGCTGCAGAAAACCAGTAGGTATGACATATAGCAGAAAGGGAAACTAGATGGGGACTTGTCATGCCTTGGGAAGAGATGGTGTGTCGCAATGGTACAAGGTTAATTAAGAGCTGTCGCTGATGGAGATATAGAGCTCTGGAAATGTCAGGAGAAAAGAGTCTTCAACTCCCTGAAATCCTTTTAGAAACTGAGATTTGAGCTGGAGAAACCAATCAGTTGCCTCCTTGAAGAACTTGTTCACTGAAAGCTAAGGTTACCCATAGGGTGTCAGGTCCATGACAATCGTTCTGGGTCTGGCTTGGTTAACCCTTTCTGGAGTGAGGCATGCCATGAGCCTGTTTCCATGCATGACTAAGCTATGTCCCTACCTCGGCCGCTGCATCCAGAGTGCCCAGATACCAGGCACTGACTATTTCCACTGGAGGGACTTACATGAAGTAAAAGAGAGATTCCTGTTATAGTTGTTCATAAAGTCACTCGGGGAGACCAATCAAGGCCTGCATATGCAGCCACCTTTCTGTGTCCCTTCTATCCTGCCTGTGTTTCTCCTCTTGTTTGGGGCTGTTGCTGGATTATGTAGGCAGCCTCTCCATCTGAGGCTTCTGGACAAACATGAAGGAGTTTTCACGTCAGATCTTTGAAGGGACAACTGAGCATGGCCACTGACCTTGTGCCTTCCCATGGCATGAACTATGTATGCCTGTTAACACCTGCTATCGGCGATAACCCTCTGAAGTCATGCTGCTTGCTGAGATGGTTTCCCTTCTCCTGGTCCAAGTTCCTGAGTGAAATAGCCAACAAACAACTTCACTCCTGAGGTCACCCTACAGGTGACTGTGGCCAGGAGGATTGAGAGCCCGGGCCTGGCAGAGGTCTGTTCTCCCTCTGCTTCAGCCTTCCTCTGCCCCTGGGACCAGGCTCTCCAGTGGGAAATAACTGTGAACATCCACCACTTACTGTTTGGGAAGTTGTGTCTGCACATGCTCTAGAATAAAGGTGCTTGCTCACACTTTATATCACCAGAGTAAGCCTCTCTGTGACCTGCCCAAAGGTGATCAAAACAGGAAGTCACTACTTGGGTGAATTGATGTATGCCGTGGCACTCATGTGGACCAAAATGCAGACGCCCTGTATTTTTGAAATGCCTTCTTCATCAGAGATGATAAAGGCTTTGAGTTGGAATGGTAGGCTCACATGCCTCTTCCACAGGAAGTGGAGACATCATCACTGCTAATATTCTGATAGGTCACTGGAAATGGTGACATGAAGCATGGTAAGAGGCTTCTGTGTCAAGCGTGAGCCCAACGGTGGGCACAAATCATGCCTGCCAGCCAGGCATCCTGAGGGCTAGTATGTATATATGTGAAGCAAATGTTCCTGCCATGTGTTATATTCACTCCAGGACTGCAGCACACAAGTTCATAGCTCATGGGCCATGTCCTTTTCTGTTTCACTCTTACTGAGGAAGCTGATAGAAGCTTCCCACCTCCTCTTACCCCTACAGATCTGCCCACCTCCCCTTACCCCTGCAGCTCTGCCACACTGTGTGTAGCCCTGATATCTCAGTGGCCCCACTGTGCCTGTGCTACATCCCCACACAATCTAGACAATCCTCCACCTTGATGGCAACATGAATGAGTCACTGTGTTGCTGAATGTCTTTCTAGAGCCCCCATACCAGCCCATCTCTGCCTTCACCCCCAAACCTCTGCTTTCAGAGTTTTTGAAGCTGGGCTCTACACTTGAAAGGCCCACAACCGGTCATCTCTGACTGACACTCCACACACAGCCCTTTGCAAGAACCTCAGCTAAGGACCCCATACAGCTTGCTGCTTCCTACATACCTGGGTGCACCTTTCTCTTGAGATCCCTCACTGTCACACCACACAGTTGGTGAAAGTATCCATTCTCTCATTTGCAGGCTCCCATAGAGCCCTGGGAGTTTTCTGATGAGCATATGCAGGGCTTCACACTACAGCTGGCTCCCAAGGCCTGGTGAAGCCTCACAAACAATCCCACAGATAGATCATGATGGTGCAAGACCACAAACTTTTAACATTTGTAGAGAAAGAAGGCCAAATTTTCAGGCTCTACAAAGCTCTACCAGCTGGCAAAACCCACAGTTGGGTGTATATTGGTATCAAGCCTGGGACCTGAGAACCAGGGCCCTCTACAAACTGCTGCATATGAAATAATTCTCCAGCTAAGCTGAAAGCCCAAAGTAGCACCCCCCCAACACTACAAAAACCAGGCTTGAGGTTTCCTTCGGATGATAAATGCGCTGTGAGCAGTGTCAGGCAGCATGTTGGCAGAACATGGAAGCTGCCTGGCAGGCAGCCTTGCTCTTGGGTTCTCTGGGGGCTCCTTGCTAGGATCAGGGAGTGCCTGTCACCAGCACCCTAGGAATGGAGTTTTCCACACCAGTGTTCTCTGGCTCAAGACTTGGCAAGATAGGTGGTTCAGGAGAGGTGAACTGGATGGTCCCTTAAACTCTCTGTTTTAAAAACAAGAAATTCTGGCAGATAAGGAGAACTGGACTCAAGTCTGAGATCCCTGTCCGACTCTCCCAGGCACTGTCCTGCCGACAATTCTGCTTTTATTTTTGTTCAAAAGAAACACCCGAAGTCTGCTGTGCTTGGATAAGGCTGGTTGAGCCTGGCTTACTGATTAAACAGGTCATGAGTGTCATCTCCTGTGCATCTGAAGAAAATGTGGCTCCCTTTCCTCATGATGTCCTTTTCTCTATGTGTATCACACATGTCCCACACGTCTGGCATTTCCCAGAACACTCAACTCTCATTGGCTAGCTACAATTTCCATGCCAACAATTTCTAAAATGTATCCAATATCACAAGTGGCCCCAATCATTTATGCCGTCACTGGAAACCAACTGGAAGGTTGGTCATCTCCAGCAGGAAAACCCTTTTCTGTCTGCTCACCTATCAGCTAAGGTATATTCCCTAAGATCATCTCTTTGTGAGATTTCCTCTTCCCTTCATGCTCCCAGTCTTCCAGTTTGTTCCCCTGCTCTGAGGATCCTGAACCCCCATTCTGTGCAGAACTATTCCCTAACTCCAACTATAGCTAACATACAGCTGGCTTTTTGCCTCCAGCCTGTCCTTCCTCACACCATCCTGGCATTCTTATACTAATGCAGAAGCCCAAATCCAAACTGCTCAGGAGGGAAGGTGCCTAACTATTGCACAAGTCACTCTATCCACCGCACTTCCTTCCCAGTCTGTACCAGGAAACTTCAGCCACGCTGGCCTGGGTGAGTCTCATAATGTGTCCTCTCTTTCCTACAGCCTCTGTGTACTCCCCACGTGCCACTTAGCCAACCCCATCACTTGAGAAAGCTACTCTCTGAGTTCTTAAGGGGGTTCTTCTGCTCCCCTGCTTCCCTCTGTTCAAATATGAGTACCACATACCCATTCTTAGTCATGGGGCTAACCAATCTGTCACGGCTCTCCATCCCCCTGCTGGGGGGGGGGGACCAGGCACTACAGGCAACTCCTTATCTGTATCCATTGATACAGATGGCTCCCCTCAGCCTCTTCTATTTATTTGTTTCTTCTTCATTTTGCCTTACAATAATGAGTTTTAGATGTAATGATCCAATACCATTATTTTAGACATTGTCAAGTTCTTTGGGGAAAAGTGGTCATATATGAATATGAATTTCTCATTGTATGAGGTAGGCAGTAGGTGCCAAATCAATATTTTCCAGAAGATAATATATTGAGTGTGGAAAAATATTATTTTTAATTGCTGGTTCCATTGTCTAAAGGCAAGTCATTTGAATAACTTCTATAAAGTGGCTAAGCAAGAAATATTGAAGGTTCTAAGGGAAAAACAAACCAAGAAGCCCCAGCACTAACTGTCTCACAACTCTAGACAAAAATAGAGAAGCTGACACTTGAGTGCAGACAAGTACTGGTTGGAGAACACAAGACTGAAGTCAGTCAATCAAGAGAGAAGCTATTTTTTATGTAGATAGATTTTCAGAAGTTTGGGTTGTTTCAGTAAAGTTTAAAGTTAGTATCAGAATTAATAAGCACATGGTAAAATGCAGTAGGAACCCAAATTTTCTTAAAGAAATGTTTAAAATGGTGTATTTTCTACAAGCATCACTCTTATTAGGGGAGGACTTGTTGATCTTGCATTCATGCCTATATTCAAAGTAGCCCTCTACAAAGAAATCACTCTGGTTTTGTATCAGGAAAAAGAAAAGGAGGCCAGGACAATGAACAACCTTTGTCTTGTAACTGCTAGTATGTCTGGAGGGAGAAGGAATGAGACCTCAGATCAGGGCTGTAGAGCAGAAGTCTCTGGATCATCCAGTGTTCTCTTAGCCACACAATTTCTAAGCCCAATGACTGTTAGGCCTGCTTACAATGTAGAGGAAGATGAGTCTTGCCAAGAGAAGCCATAGAACAATGAGCAGGAAGAAGGCAATGTCATTGTCAGGAAGTGGGGTGGGCATGCCACACTCACCTTCTGGTCTCCGGTTCAGCCTGGAAGAATGGCCCAAAAGGTAAAGGCAGTACTACCTTGGAGTCACACCTCTGTCTCTTGTTAGATGAGCCTACAGAGGATGCAACCTTGGTTCTTATAACATGATTACAAATATAAACAGGTGATATGTGATGGTTAATTGTCAATTTGATGATACCTAGGATCACTTAGGAGACAGGCTTCTGAGGACACCTATGTGGGATTATTTCTATAGGTTAATTAAGGCTGGAAGGTCTGCCCACTGTGGGTGGCACCATTCCCTGGGCTAGGATCCTGGATTGCATAAAATAGGAAAAAGTGAGCTGAAAACAAGTGATTATCACCACGGTGGCACTTTAACTGTCAACTAGAAATGATATAGAATCACCTGGGAAAAGACTCTCCTTGAGGGCTTGTCTAGATCAGGTTGGGATGTCTGTGGGAGATGTCAGTCTCCACATGTCTGTGGGAGACTGTCTTAATTATATTAAAGAATGGGGAAGACCCAGATTAAACATGGGCAGCACCGTTTCTTGGTTTTGGGTTCTGAATCATATAAGAGTAGAGAAAGTGTTCACCCTCTCCGCTCCTGACTGAGTATGACTAGACTCCTCACATCTCGGCCTCAGCTTCCCTACAGTAATAGACTGTGACCTGGAATCACAAGCAGAAGGAACTCTTACCCTCCAAACAGTAGCTTTTTGCCAGGGTTTTAATCACATCAACCGAAATGAAGCTAGGACAGTTCCCTGTCTGCTTCTAGGCTGCAGATGCCAAGGGCGCAGCTGCCTCGAGCTCTTGCTGCAGTGACTTTCCCCCCTGATGGTTGTAACTTGGACTGTGAGCCAAGATCAGTTGTTTCTCTTGTATGTTGCTTTTGTCCAATGTTTTAACCACAGTGACAGGAAAGTAGTAGTAGTTGTTGTTGTTGTTTGGTGTTTTGTAACGTCTCACACTTGTTCAATATGTGTGCATTTTGAAGGAAGCCAGGAGCCTGGATTATGTGCCTATAGGAGAGGTAAGCATATAGAACCCAGGAGGGCTATTTCATTCGTCTATCTCCAACGTGTATCATGAGCCTATGAGAAAGATGCTTTGTTTTGAAGCCCTCAGTCCAAAATGAGGTGGACCTATTGCTTCAGGCTCCTGCTGAGGGTGTTTGGGTAGCAATATGGAGAAACGGAGCTAGGAAACTAAGAAGCAAACAGAAGAAGGAAGGGCTACAGTCTCCAGTTCCCCATAGAAGACATGGCCTTAAACCCCTAAGGACCCCTACTAGCCCATCCTCCTAAAGTCCCCTCCCCTGTTTCCCAATAGCTGGGCCCTGGGGCACTAGGCTTCAGCACATGGGCCTGTGGGAGGTTTTCCAGATCTAATTTATCATGGCAGAGCCTCCTCTTGACCCAGAGTGGATACAGAAACCTGGCTATCAGCTCCTCTCGTCTGTATGGGACCTAAGGAGTCTTCTAAAAGGGGAGGGGAAGGAAGATGCTGAAGGACTTCCATGTGAATCCCCCTCTCGCCCCAAGTTCTGGTGAGGCTGTTGAGAATACACTGTGCCCTGGGTGATGTCTGCTCCACAGTCAGGGTTACAATATAGACAAATGGAAGGGAACACCTGGACCCAAGACATTTGCTACAAGAAAACAAATAAAACATGAAAGTCTCCATTAACTATAACTTCCATCTACTAAAGGATTACAGCATAATTCATAAGTCCTAAAGATGGAAGAGAATAGAAATGTCTAACATGTAAAGTCCTATCCTAGAGCCACAGGACACCTTATCAGAGATCACAAGAGCTCCGTGCAGGTTGCTGGAATCTTCTGCACTTTTTTCTTTCTCTCTTTTTTTCTTTTTGATAAGGCCTGGCTATGTACCCCCAAGCTGCCCTCATCCTCCTGCCTCAGGGTGCTGGGATTCAGGACATGCCACCATGCCCAGCTTTAATTTGTACTTCTAAAATTTCTTTCATTGGTAGTGGTGAAGAAAGAGTTCCTGGGACAAAGTTTGGAGACATCAGATCAGTGAAAGCTGACAGCTGTTTTTTCTGTGAGTTCTTGGTATTGTGGTGAGCATCGTCAAGGCTGTAGTCTTAGGTGTTGGGGTTTAGCCAAGAGGATGGAATTGAGTCAAGTGTGAAGGGTGCTATGACACATATATCAACCACTTTCCAAAATACAATGAAGTTTGAGCTTGCAGACACGTGAGGCAGGGCACTGTGGACCTGAAGGTATGAAACTGGGGCCCAAGGAAGGACAGACAGAGGCAGGCAGCATGAGGTTCCCAAGCTTAGAAAGCAATCCACATTTTGTACAAAATGTAAGATAAAATGTAAGATGTGAGGACATACTCCACCCATCCCCGGGCTTCAGCCCCATCCCATACCTTACTTGTAAATCCAGTAAAAGATAAAAACCCGCCTATTTCATGATTCATAAACGTTTTTAAAGCTTCATCCCAAAGTCTACTTATGGGCCCACTGGAGAATATGAGGACTCATCTGTTTTCAATAAATTATTTCATAATGGGTTTTTACCAAGCTTCCACATTCTTAGGATCATAAATATATAACTGTCTGTTTGAATTTTATAGCTTCTGCATATAGAAACACAATAAAGTTTAAAAAAAATCAAATCCTAGAATCTCTCTTTGTATGGGCAGAAGCCTTGACTTGGTGTTAACTCTAGCCAGACCCATCTGGACAGTGATTGCAGCTGGACAAACACCAGTCCAGTGTTTGACAGACAAAAGCCAATAAGGAAGGTAGACAGACCTCTGCAATTTCCTGGACCAGTGAGACGTCACCGTGTCTCCTGACTGCAGCATCAGCTCTGCCCAGTCTGTGTCCCCACAAGCCTGGCATCACACAGCCATGGACAAATCAGATATCGGGGCTCGTTGTGTTTATTGGCAAATGATCCTGGCACCAGAAGACTGAATGAATCACACTATACATGCTCTCTAATCTGATACTGAGAGTTGAAAGCCTGCATGCGATTCTGTCTCTTTGTCTGCTCTAACAAAGGAATCAGCTACATGCAGAAATGGATACCACCGCCAAGTGAAGATTCCTTTCTTTCCTGCCAGGCCAGTGCAGTGTGTTCAGCTTTTCAAACAACAGCCTGTCTGTCAAAAAGGGTCTGTCATGAGCCCCGTGGTTCCCAGCAGCAAAACCAACACCACCACAAAGCTTGCCTGCCTGCCGTTTCACCACAGCGCATGGCAGGCATGATACTTTTCTACTCAACATCAGGCATATTAGGAAGGTTTTGAAATCTCCATCTCAAACAGAACGGTTTAATTTGATACCACAGTATAGGAAAGATCATGTTCTTAACTGGTAAGGACATTCTGGGGAATCTATCCTGGAAAACATCCAAAGGTCTTTGCTTTCCTTGACTCTTATATTCAGCCAGTCCCTCTCTGTCCCCTCGCCTACCGTAGTTCACAGGTGTGAGGCATGGTCCAGTAGGAATATCTGACCCGAATCGTAGCTTTAGATCAATTGAGGCAGCACTTCAACAGCTTACCATCCAACACCCTGAGCTGTTGTTCCCATGGAAGAACAAATTCCAGATAAGGAAACTTGGGCAGAAGAATGGAAACCAGGAACCAAGAGCCAGTGGGCATCCTATCCCCATCTCCTTTCTTGCTTCTCTGCTCCACAGGGGTTCAGGGAGCATCCCCTTCTCAGGGAAATAGAGTGTCTACAGGAGAGGGACATTCAGGTTTGCAAGTACATCTACGGTTTAGGGGTGACACCTTCAGCCACCACAGAGGGGCCTTCTGAAGAGACCTATGCTGGGAAGACATCTATTAGCTTAAGGTGAAGCGCCCACCCCTGAATGGAGCACCATAATGGAAGGGTAGAGGTGCTTCCCTCCCATTAAGCCCACAGGCTTACAGCAAGGAGAGTAGCAGGATAAGAACTTCTCTAAAGAGACAAGTGGGGGTGTCCAGTCAGGGACACCCCCACATAGACCCATAGCATCCACAGGAGAACCTTGCAGAAACAAGAGATGTCAAGGCTGGGTCAGATGGTTGGTTACCAGACAGGCAACAAGGCACATGCAAGACTGTGGGCGTATGATGTCTTTCTCAGATAGTTATGAGGGAATCATAGCATGAGTCAATGCACCAACTGCTAGTTTATGCAGAGCAGTGCAGGATGAGTCAAAGGTCATGCCCATCCCACCCGATCGACCTCAAAGCGGCTTAGGAATCTCTCTCGACTGCTGCTTATTTACAAGGCACTGGTGGTGTGAGTCCCATCTAGGGTGACTGGTCACAGGGTGAAATTACAGGGTGAAATGTGATGCTTCTCACTGGAGCACTGGGAAGAAAGTCAAAATTAAAGTCTCTATATTCAAACATAAGCAAACAGGTATGTAGAAAATGGAAAAAAAAATCTATCAGTCAGGTTTGATTTTAGATTAGAGTTGAAATACCACAGCTGAGAAATGGAACAAGCCCATATGTCTGCCACACAGTGGAATTTTTTTTGCAGGAAAATACGTGGAGCTATATGTTAAGATAAATAAGGGGTGTGTGTGTGTGTGTGTCTGTGTGTGAAAGACATGGGGAGGAAGGGCTCTAGGGGTAGGGCAGGAAGATCATGGAAAACATATAACATGAAAGCAGAAGGAGACATATTTGTCGGGGGAAGAGATCAAGCAAGAAGGGAGAACCCAAACTTCACGGTTGCTGGAGATCAGGAATGAACGACCCTACTGTAGAAGCAGGGGTCACATCTTCCCAAGTGACCAGGAAAGAGACTTCAATCCTGCTCACTTGAGCTGTCACGGATTCATGTCTGGTTGATATGTATTTCAGACTCTTGAGAAAAGACTGATCTCGCATGTCTTTGTTTCCAGGTTTAAAATACACCTGGATGTACCTAAAACGAGAGCAGCTGAGCGACGGGCTTGGCCTAAGTCCGGAAGCCGTGTGAATCTTTCTATCCTACCGTTTACAGAGCTTCGATCATCTGAAACGGAGCCCCCCGTCCAACAGCTATGAAGCAACCTGCAGATATCACAGACTCAGAGCTCCCAAACCAAGCTTGCCTCCAACCTCCCGTATGCCCCAGCAAAGGCCTCTCCCTCCACGTTCCTCTGCTGCCATGTCTCATCACATCTACCTAAGCATGTCTCGTTCTTTTAAGAATGTAAAACTCACGTGCCCAACATCAGTCCCATTGGCTATTGTCTTGCAGCCCCGGGCCTCATCCCATACGCTCACCTGACTCACAGACCTATCACGTGGGATCCACCCTCCACCTGCCACCACTTGGAGATGCTCCCACATCCTGCCCACATTCTTGGGCTCCAGGGCATCACAGTCTCCTTAAGCCACTCAGGCATCCACTTCAGGACTCATTAACCCTTGGATGCATGATAGGCCGACCACTCCACTTGTCCTGTCCTCACACAAGGCAGAGCAGGCTACCCTCTGCATGTTCCCCAAGAAGCATGTGACTCTGCGCCATACAACCCAGTCCCAGACTGAAACCTCGTGTGGCTTAGGCTCTGGGTTCTCTCAATGTTGGGGCCACCATAGCATCTGTCACACTTTGGGGTATCAGGAGGGCTGAACAACTGAGATGAGCAGGCAGAGGTCCCCACATTTTCAGGTACTGGAGCGCTATAGTTCTGGGCACATTTTCTAGCCTGTCTGCCAAGCAACACAGAGAATCAGCCACCTTTATACCTAGTCTTATGCCTTGTCTTCTTCATGTGTAAATTAGTCATTAAACTTGGGGGAGGACTTATTTTGTTTTTATTTTATGTATATGGATATTTTTACTGAATGTAGGTCTATCAATACTTAAGATTTTTGGAGCAGCATTTAATAACCTTACAATATTGAAAGATGTTAACAACTGACAGGCAAAGAAAATAAATTTAATAGAGGCTAGTCATAATTTACTTATTTATCATAAGGGTTTATTTTGTCTGGTGTCTTTTATGGATATATATTCCCGTTTTTTTTTTAATTTTTGGAAATAGAATTTTTTCCTCCCAGATCCTTCCCAACTCCCCACCCACACAAACCGGCACCATTTCTTTCTCTCTTATAAGAATACAGACAGACATCTAAAACATAATAATAAAAAAACATAAAAAGAGACAAATGGATACAGGAGGAGACAAACCAACAGAAGAAAACGAACTGAAGAGGAAGCACAAGACACACATACAAACACAGAGACACATGTTTACATATACAGAAACCCCATAAAACACGATGCCGGAAACCATCATATCTATGCAAAAGACCTGCAAGCAAAAAGAAAGAAAAATAAAAATAATTCTCAAACAAAACATTATGAGAAAAAGAATCTTCATTAACACCACTGAGTTTTGTGTTGGCCATCTACGGTTGGGCATAGGGCTGCCCTTAAGTGTGGTTTGTGTATCTCCATTAGAGAAAAGTAATTTTTCCTTTGCAAACAGTTACCAGTTGGAGATAGCTTAGGAATGGAGCTCATGTCCCCTCTCAGTGATGAGGCCCATCTGGCTAAGCCCCACGTAGACCCTTTGCATGCCGCCACAGGCTCTGTGAGTTCATATCTGTCAGTCCTACTGTGTTAGGAAGGACTCCTTTCCTTGGGGTCATCTGTCCCCTCTGGCTCTTACAATCTTCCTCTTCCTCTACTGCAAGGTTCCCTGAGCCCTGAGGGGAGGGATTTGATAGAGACATCCTATTTAAGATGGAGTGTCCCAAGGTCTCTTACTCTCTGCACATTGTCCCACTGTGAGTCTCTGTACTTATTTGCATCTCCTACAGGAGGGAGCTCCTCTGATGATGGATGAGCAAGACACTGCTCTATGACTATGTCAGAAAGTCATTAGGAGTCATTTTATTGCCGAGCTACTTTAGCTGAATAGCAGTATTTAGATTTCCCCTAGGTCCTTGACCTATCTTGTATTGGGTTTCTTGGCTACCTGAGCAGTGCCAACCATAGGTTCTATCTCATGGAGTAGGCCTTAAATCCAGTCAGACAGTGGTTGGTTACTCCCACATTTCTGCCACTAATTTTGATAGCATACCTTGCAGCTAGGTGACTATTGTAGAGCAAAGACTTTGTAGTTGGGTTGGGTTGGCCTTCTCCTTAGTAGCATAGCCCCCACTCTTCTATAGAACTGCACTGAGCAGATGTCTGCTTCCCAGCCCAGTCCCGAGTCCCTGCTCCTGCAAGCCTTCTATCCATCTGAGGTGCATGCCTCTGAGGAAGAGGGAGGGTGGAGAGATTTGGGAGTTTGTATTTTAATCTCCTCAGCACCCACTGATTCCTTTAGTGTTGACTGAGCGCTTCCTACCTGCTAGGTTTTCTGCTAGGTCTGCTCTTCCTGAACTGAAGGCATCTGCACCATGCTAAAGACAGCACCCAGCAGAGGAGACGCTGGGCTCTGATTATATTTTTCTGAGGCAAAACATGAATAATCATGGCAGGGACGTTTTGATTGTGCACATGCATGTACACACACACACACACACACACATTCATACACACAAGTGCATGTCTGTGTGTGTGGCTTCTTCAATAGAAAATTCTACATACAAATTTCCATTTCACCCATTTTTGAGCAGGTTCAAACCTACAGTGGGAAGGAAGGCTGACTCTGACGATACCATCACAGTTCTTTCTTCCACCCCAGTGAATTTCCCTCGAACACCTCTTGTCAGCCCGTTCCTTCCTTCCTTCCTCCCTTCCCTTTGCCCCTTCAGAGCAAAACTGAAAGTCATTATCTTGACAACATAGAGAAAAAAAGAAGAAGAAAAGAAAATCACCTCAACGGTGAAACATTTGATATTTTAATTACTGCTAATTGTGATAAGGCAGAAGAAGAGAAGGTGCTATTCTTTAAATGTGGGAGACAAAAGTTTAAATGGTGCCAACGTGTTTAACATGCCAATTATGTTTTGACAGTTCAAAGATTCCATCAGTTGGCTGAAGCACCAGAGTGCCTGGGTTTTCTTGTTACCCTGTCATCAGAAGTGGTGACCTTGTTCTGTGGAGGTGGAGTCCCAGAAACATCAGCTGCATAGAATGGACTCACAAAGAGCTGACATCCGATGGTTCTGAGTCCTGTTCCTGAAGTCCATCACATCTGCGATTGAACCCATCATGCCTGATCTAAGCACGTATGATTTAAATCCGTGCAGACCAGCGCATCCTGACTCCTACATGGCAATACGTCTTACTGCCACATGAGAATTGATTATTGGTTTTCAGTTTAAATTCCTGAGGGTTTGGATGTCTCAATGCTTGAGTAAAGTCCATGGTTCTGCCGTGTCAATGCTTAAAACCTGTAGGAAGTTTCTTCATCTACTTGAGGTCACTTAAATGTCCCCTTCCTGGGGCAATAGAGAAACCACAGGAAGCGTTATGTGGAAAGTGCCTGGCACCCATCAGGTGTTTTTAAAACAAACTACAGATGCCTTCACTTAAAATAGATTTTTTCATTAAAATATGATTTGTGGTGTTCATTCAGTTTTCAGAACATGTCCTCCAAAGAGAACCACACAATTTGAATTTGGGAAAGAGAAAGCAAAACCAACTATTTGCAATAAAAAGTTTTCCTCTCAAAACACCAGGGAGCAGAGAAAGTTCAAAGAGCTGTTGAGCGGAATGGCACAGGTCGGAGAAGGTTTTACTGGGGGCAACAACTATAAATGTAATTTACATAAATTATAAACGCTAAGATTGATACCACGTTTCCCTCACAGGTCTATCCCTGTTTATCTCAACATGGCCTCTTGCTCAAGCTTCACCTAACAGCACATGCTTACAGGTGGCAACCTGGCCCAGACCCTCTGACAAACACATCGGCCAACAAAGGCAGTTGATACCACCCACTATTTCTTGGGAGTTTGGTAGCGGCTTGTATTTTTTCAAGACAGCCTAGCAACGGTTTCTTACAGAATTTTAAAAAGCGACTTCAAGAACTAGAGAGCTGACACAGCAGCTGAGAGCACCTGTTGCTCTTCCAGGGGACCCAGGGTTAGATCCCCAGCACTCATCTGTAACTCCGGGGATCTGATGCCCTCTTCTGGTCTCTTTGAACATTGCACACAGGTGCTACACAGACATACTTTCAAGACAGTAAGCACACGCACAAAATAATAAAGTAATTCTTAAGCAACCTCGTTGTCACCAATGCAACTTTTTTGAGCACAGTCGTATACAGTTCCATAATGTGAGGTGCAAACCCCGTGTTCGCATCCCCTCCTGCCACAGGGACGACTCTGCTTGCCCTAAAGCTCTGATGGGCGTGGCATGCTGTTGTGAGCAAACCTGGTCTGCATTGCCAAGTGAGGCCTCTTTGTGGCTCGAGGGAAAGTGGCTTCTAATTGCACAGGAAGGGGCAGGGCACTGGAGGTCTGCCGTTAGCCATCACTCAGACAAGTGGGTCTCAAGCTGTGTGGTCCCCACGTCCCAGTTTAGATCAACTGAACAGTTGCACTGCGGTTCATTGACATTTGAAGCAAGAAAAGCTAGCACTGGGTGTTTCAGGCCATGTCCTTACATTTCATGTCCAAGAACTTCTACTGGGCTCCTAGGACCATCTGGGTGACCGTGAAGGACAGAGAAGAAAATCATACTGTCCAGAGTGAGGTCCTCTCTCTTAGATCTGAGAGTAAGAGAAATACTTCCCAGAGGCCTGGGAGACCATGGGGACACATGGGTCCTTGTCCTGGCAGTCCTACAGAGGTTGGTCTTCAGGAATGGTAGCAGACACAGTCTGCCCTGTAACCTCTGGAGGCCTGAGTTGCGTCCATCCCAAGTTTGCATATGGCAACCACCAGCTTTTTGTCCTGTTATCTCTTTACAGTGTGATCTCTCTGTGTCTCTATCTCTTTGTGCACATGTGTATGTGTGTGCATATGTATACACGCAAACCTATACCCACAAAACGCTCACCAGTGCAGACACAGTGGAGGCCAGGGGCTAACATCAGGATGTCTTCCTCAAACATCCTCTGCTTTATGTTTAGAGACAGCACCCCTTGCTCAACCTGGAGTTCACCATTTTGGCTAGACTGCCTGGCCACCAAAGTCCTACCCCACATTAAATGGATGCTACAATCCCTCACACTTGTCCAGCAAGTACTTGACCCAGCTCCCTGGGCCCTTTATGAAATTCTTACAAGTACAGTCCCTTAAAAATTAATGATTATAAGAAATGCTTATTTTTCTCAAAAGTCTCCAAATCTTGTAGTCATAATTGATTAAAAGAAATAAAGTCATTGTTTGCCAGCTCCTGAGGGATGGGCCTTGGGCAGCTTCCCATTCCCTGCTAGCCCAGGGCTGCAGAACTTTATTGATCCTCACTGTGTTGGCTTTTGAGCATCAACTTCTAACTTTCTTCACAGACTATCCTTCTTGATTCATGGATTAATAAAATATCCTTAAACTCTTTTGCTCTTTACCAACATAAATTTCTAGGTCCCGGGTACCTCACTTCCCGGCAAAAGTTTGGCCACCTGCACCCCAGCTCCTCTTTTAAGATTAACTAGAAATTCCAATTTTTCATCTACTACAGGTACTGAGGAATCCTCTCAGCTGACTCTGGTGGAGGGAAACTACAGCTCCCCTGTGCAGGGGTTTGGGTCTGTAGACCAAGGTTCACTCTTGCAGAAGAGAAATGACCCGAATTATCATGAAAGTGTGGAGTTGTGTCTGGAGTGGTCATGCTAGCACTTCCATTGCCCCAAGCCAGCAGTACATTAAAAGCACATGCTGTTCCTCAAGAGCATGTGTGTGTATCTGAGTGTGTTCATGTGCACATGTCCACATTTGTTCAGGTGCATGCACGTGGAAATGCATATGGAGGCCAGAGAACTACTTTGCACACATGCCATTCTTCAGGTGTTGGCCATTCTTTTTTTTTTGTTTTTTAAGACAGTGTTCTCTCACTGGTCTAGAGCTTTCCAAGTGGGCCAAGCTGACCAGTCAGTGAGCCCAAAGATCCTTTTATCTCCACCTTCTTAGGGTTGGGCTTACAATCGTACACCACCATGCCCCGATGTTTTTTATGTGGATACAGGAGCTGGAACTGTAATCTTCATGCTTGCAAGGCAAATACTTCCACCAACTGTGCTATCTCTGCAGCGCTCCGAAATTTATTGAATGAGATCTGGTGTGAGATATAAACAGAAAATGAGTGAGTACATTCCTTGTTGACAAATATCCCAAAGCAGGGGGGGGGGAATGGGATCGTTCCTTAGTAACCTGAGAAGAAATTCACGTGATTTATCTGCAGGACCTGGGGCACAAATTAAGGGAAGACAATTTTGTGAAAGCCCGTGGGGGAAGGGGTGCAAATTAAAGCTACACCAAGTACACGCTTCCCCTAGTCAGAATGGCTGTCACCAAAAAGACAAAGGATGACACATGTTAGGTAGGATGGAGGACTTTTATGCACTGTTGGTAGTGGGTGTAAACTATTGCACCCACTGTGAAAATCAGAACAGGGCTTCCTCAAAAAATTAAAACTAGAGCCACCATGTGGCTCAGCCGGGCATATACCCAAAAGACTAAGCCAACGTGCCACAGGGTTCTTGATTTCAATTCATTGTTGCACCATCGCTAGGGAGTGAAGCCAGAAGAACGGGTTATACACACGATGGTGTCCTATTTGTGCCTGAGTGTGCATTCGCTATCAGTTTCTGGCTTCTCCGGTTTTGCAGAAATCGTTTTCTCACTAAAATGATCTCCTTGCCTCTCTGTCTGGCCCCGCCCCCACTTGCTGACATTATTTACTTTCTTGTCTCACAGCTGCCCTGCATCCTTCTTGCTTGCCTCACCGCAGTCCTTCCTCCCACTCGCCAAGGTGCCCCCCTTTGGTTGCTTCACATAAGACACAAGCAAACAACTGAAACAAAACAAGAGAAAGGACCTAAGGCAGTACCAAAAGGAAGCCAGGAGACCTCAGTGAACCGAAAGCATGGGAGCTCAAGCAAGCTGCTGTGCGTGTGCAAGCGGCGTCTACACTTCTGATGAATCTCTGAAAGTGGCCTTACGGTGCAAGCAATTGTCATCGTTAAACCCGAATGGAAAACGCTCATCTTCCGGGGTGCATCAGACAAAAGTGACCAAACAGGACATGAGAGGAGAAAGCCAAGCAGCTGGCCTGGCTCAACCTCCTAGCCTGACTGAGGAGTGAACCCTGGTGCAAAGGCACCCTTCGTTCACCCACTCTTGTGACTGTTTATGGAAGTGGATTTAGTGTCCTCAATTCCCTTATAAGGGCTGTGTTGGTGGCTTTTCTTGCTGGATTGTATTAGCACTGGGTTTGTGGGAGGAGCCTGGTTTGTGGGAGGAGCCTGCTTCCTGGCCCCAGTCCAGGCTCCAGCTCTGCCTTTCCTGATCTCTGCAGCCCCACCATCCCTCAAGACATCTTCTTCCCTCCCCTACTACAGCCACAGCCAGGAAATGGGGAGGGATAGCAACGAAGGCCACTAGCGGCCACTCAGGTGCGTCACCTAATTCAGGTGAGGCAGGTCCCATGTGTAAGGGGGCTATTCTGGGATCTCGAGGCTGGACTATTAGAGACGTGATTATGATAGCTGTCCGTGCTTTTCACGTCTTCTGGTCATCTTCCTTCTGCAGAACACTTGCTGCTAGGTGGGAAGGACTAGGCATAGCCTGTGCTGTCCACCCACGGCTTCAGACTGTGCATCTGTGTGCCAGTCACCACAGGCACAGTTCCTTACTTGGCCCTAACCTTTTAACCCTGCAGCACACCACAGCAAGTGCGTTTGGTCGCTGATATCCAGTCGTGAATCATGTCCTCTCCCTTTAGCCACAGAACCTCCAGTTGAGGTTCTGTCGCTATCACCACAGTTTTGGGTTTCGCACCCCAGGATACTAACCAACAAAATTCAAGTTATCTTTGAAGAAACCTGAGACGATGTCTCTGTTTATTGTGTAGGGCTCAGTGACTTTGCTGAATGGTGAGCCCAGGCAGTGGTCCACCAGGGCAAGGGACTGCAGTGTCCAAATGTAAACTTTATTTGAAGTCCTCGAGGTCCCCATGTGGGGAGGTGGAGGGAGGAATTACACTGCCACCTGGACAGAGGAAAGGGAGGCTCTGGGGGCCTGGTGACCCAAGGTACTGCCAGGAATCAAGGAAACTGCCTCTTCCCTCTGTGTCTAGTCAGTGTGTCCACACATGGCCCAAGACACCAACCAGCTTCCTGCTAAATACCCATAAACATAAGGGCCAGGGGACACTCACTTTTTAGGGTTTCAATTGGCCAGTAAGTGTGAGAACATGGAGGGCCTGTGTGCCTGGCAACTCTGCTGGCCAACCAGAGCCAACTAATTCAGCAGAGGGACTGTATTAGCACTGGGTTTGTGGGAGGAGCCTGGTTTTGTGGGAGGAGCCTGGTTTGTGGGAGGAGCCTGGTTTGTGGGAGGAGCCTGGTTTGTACTGTATCTGTCTGCATATTGTAGGCAGGGAGCTTTATCCTAGGGACAGTACGTGCATGAGGCAAGGTGGCCAACATGGAACAAGAGCAAGCTGGGTGTCCATGAGCCCAAAGTCTACTACACAGAAGCCAAGGTTCTGATATTATCTGATAGACATCAGGCACAGCAGCACTACCTGCTGACAGCCTCCATACTAGATTTGCTTACGACAATATTGGATGATGTTAGGACTGGGGTTGTTCTTTGTCTTTGCTCTTGGCTCAGATCCTCTCCAAATGCTCTGGAGCAGGGTACCTGTAAATATGAGGGCCAGGTGACACTCACTTTTTAGGGTTCTATTTGGCCAGTAAGTCTGAGAACATGGAGGGTCTGTGTGCCAGGGAGGGTGTTATCATCCTGAGATGCTTCCCACTTGGGTCCCAGTCCAAAAGCCTTCCTGGGTATTCAGACCCTGTACCCACGTGTGTAGTGAAAGTGATGGCATTGCTGTCCTCGTTCTTGGACAGCAGGTCACCAGCCGCTCTGGCTGGGGGCTTGGAGACCAGAGCCTCTTGTAGGCATTGCCTACCTGGAAGGATAGCCTGAGCAGACAGCAGCAACCAGGAGGAGGAAGAGAGATTCCACAGGGTGGAGTGAGGCAGATACAGTAGAAGAAAGGCAGGGCAGCATCAAGCCTAGAGGAGACAGAGCCACGAGGACTTCCATTGACGGACCCACAACACAGCTTTCAACGGCAAAAAAATAACCCATCCTTTTGACTGCTCAATATGGTTAGAAATAAATACTGGTGGCATCAAATCAGCCCATCCTGAGCTATTTCATATGGCTCAGCCTGACTCAGGCCTTCCCCACAGCTGGTCACACTGTCCTGGCACCGCAGTGTGGCCTCCTCCTCTATTAGGGGAAGTGCCCATCTTGTCACACTGCTTCCACATCCGCTCCGTCCCCACTTGGCCCCTGCGAGGTGCTGGCTGCATTTCTGTGGCTATTGTTGCTCTTACTGCTGAGGTTCCTGGACTGGAGAACACTGCAGGTCATCCAAGGACCCAGAGGCCGCTCCCTGCTCAGGCATAGCCCAACATAGAAGTCATTCTGATTTTTATTTACTGCATGTGCATGCATGTTGGTGCGTGTAAGTGCCCTACTGTGTACATGTATGTATGTATGTATGTACATGTCTATGTATGCATGTTTGTATGTACAAGTGCCCATGTGTATGCATGCATGTGTGTGTATGTATATGTGTGTCCTGTTTGTGTGTGCAAGTACCCATCTGTGTACATGTATGCATGTATATGTATTGTATGCATGTTTGTGCATACAGTGCCCACATATGTGCATGCATGTATGTATATGTATGTATGCTTGCATATATAGGTGCCTGTGTGTGTGCATACTCATACACACCAGAAAACAACCTCAGCTGTCATTCCTTGGGTACCATTCACTTTGATTTTCTTGAGACCATGTCTTGTTAGCCTGAAACTCTGCCAGGATCACACGACACCCAGCTTCCTCTTACCTGGGTTCTGAGTGACCAGACTCATGTCCTCGTGCTTGGCAGGCAAACACTTCATAGACTAAGCCTTTACACAGACGCCGTTTACATATCTCAGACACACCTTGGGCTCCCCTCTAAGTACTGCCAGTCAACACTGACCCTGCCCTTCTTGTGGTCCCCTGACCTGTTAAGAGTTGTCATTTGCCCTCCCCAGCGCTTCTCTGAGCACCGGAAGTAAGAAGTGGGGTCTCCATGGCAGCCCGTGGATGCTCTGCCACTCTGCCCTGCCATCAGCGCTCCCACTTCTGGGCACTCTTTGACATTTTTATTACTTTGCGATTAACTTTCAAGTCAATGACAGCTTGTGCATAGGTTACTGTCCAGGTGGGTGTTCCGACACTGGCACCACCGGCCCAGGTTAGAACCAAGATGCTGCCATTTGTTCGGTCCTCAGAACCACAGTGCTTTAGCAGAGTTTGGTGGAGGCAGTGGTCTGAGAGATCCGAGACCATGGACACTCCTTTCCCAAGGTGTTCAACTCCTCCAAAGCCTGAGGGTGACACAAACCCCACAGAGGAAAACTAGGGGCTGGAGAAATTAGACCCAATAAGGAAGAGCAAGACTTGACCCTCCCGAGGTATAAAGGCATGACATATCTCATCTGCAGCCCAGACTCTGCTACTGGCACAACCCACGTGGCCAGCAAAATGTAACTGTTTTGTTTTTATTCCGTACCTCTTCCTCTTACTGATTATTTTTCTTTCTAGGCTTTCAAACATTCCTTTCCTCAAGGTACCACACTTGATATTGATTCTATGTTTAAACTCTTTTGTCCATGTCTTTTCTTGGGCGATGTACACAAACACCAGCTGTCAGATTTTCTTTCCATGTAAGAAGATGGAGGGACGTGGGTGCCACCCTAATGGTGAACAACATTAACTAGAGGGACCTCAGATTCCTCTGAGTGACCCACCTGTTCTGTGCACCTTACGTTTGCCTCATGTGTAAGAGCAATGCTTTACCCACAACTCGTGGAGAAATGAGAGGCTAAAGAACTGCTAAACATAGCAGCCCCCTCTGCCCACGAGCCGGGCAGTATCTGCGCCCACTGTAATTGCAGGGCTCTGACAACATCAGAGCGCAATTCTGTTCTCTTCCCACAATTTACAACCTCCCTCAAGCCCTTTGGGAGAATAACATTTCACTTTAAAATCATACCACGCCATTTGTCATTTCCTATAGTCACCGAGAAGCCTACACTAATGGAATGCCTTTCGGCCAGAATGAAATTAAGCCAGGAAATGGTGAATATAAACCAGGGTTTTCTAAGAGGTTTCTTTTTTTTTTAACCTTTGTTATTTTCTATGTGAGACAGTTTATTTTCTTTTTGACATCCCATTTTTCCAGTTTTATTTATTGAGATATAACTCATATCCCATGACATTCATCCCTTTGATACGTGCAATTTGGCAGTTCTCAGTAAATCTGCAAGACGGTGCAACTACCACTAGCCAATTCCAGACATTTCTATCAGCTCCAAAGAAATGCAGACCCATTTATAGATCTCCCCTTCCCATCCTCCAATCCACGGTAACTGTGGTAGCTGATGTCGTGGTTTAGCCAAGGCAGTGTCCCTGGAAGAACATTTTGCCATCTCTGGATGTGGGAGATGAAGAGGGATCTCAAAGGTTTGGAAGGAAGGTTTGGACTCTAACTTTAGATCTTCCTTCCCACAGAGGAGAGCTTGGACAGCCCCTAAGATCTATCTTCCTTTCCTCGTCTATGGATCAGGGTACAGCACAGGTCAGGTGAGATATGAGGTTGACGCAGGGACTCAGAGCACCAAGCACTCAGAACACTGACACAACTTAACAAGTAAAACTCAGACCTGCTTTCAGAGGGAGGGCAAGAAAGGGCAGGGGATGGCAGGGGAACAGAGGGACAGCAATCGGAAGGCATGGGGAAGGCAGGAGGAGGGCCGGAGGAGGGCAGGGGAGGATGGAGAAGAGCAGGGGAGGGCAGGAAAGAGCAGGGCAGGTCAAAGGGAACAAAGGGGAGGCAGAGGGAGGGCAGGGGGAAGACAGGAGAGAGTATAGAAGGGTAGAGGGAGGGTAGGGGAAGGGCAAGGGGAGAGGAGGGGGAGGGCAGGGGGAAGAGCAGGGGAGGGGTCGGTGAGGGTAGAGGTAGTGGGTTCCTTGTTTGTGGGGCATCCACATGTCCTGCCAAGGTGCTCAAACATCGGTGTGGCTCCTGTACCAGTGCCAAATGCTCTTCCACAGAGGACAGCCCAGAGAAAGACATAGAGAGAGAGGGCAGCCACATCCCACTCCAGACTTGCCCGGCGGGTCTGAAATTTCTGCAACACTTTGAGCAGTTAGGCTAATAAGAACCTCACCCAGGAAGGCGGAGAGATGATCAGCAGCCACCTCCACAGACCTGGAGCAGGGACCCAGGAGACGCTGCCCTGCCCTTTCTGCTCTGGGAGCAAGCTAGTACATGTCCTGACTGTTCAGCCAGCCAGTAAGCAGCACCCCTCCATGGCCTCTGCATCAGCTCCTGCCTCCAGGTTCCTGCCCTGCTTGAGTCGCTGCCCTGACTTCCTTCAAATGATGAACACTGATGTGGAAGTGTTAGCCAAATAAATCCTTCCTTCCCCGAGTTGCCTTTGGTCATGGCGTTCCCTCACAGCAACACTAACCCAAAGACACAAGGTATGCTTGCCTCATTATGGGGCTGAATGTCAGCTTTGACTATGAAACCCTAAAACACATACCAACAAGGAAGATAGCACACAGCCAGCTTCAGACAGGGCGAGCAGGTTATCAGAAACTTAGCTAGGCAGCAGAGCTGCTGGCTCTCTAGAGTAGTTCTCTAGAAGGGACGTTAAGGTAAATGCAGCAGTGGTGAGCCTAGGGCCCTCCCCTGAGTCCTGACACAGCTGGTGAAAGCCACAGGGTGGGAAACCACTGAAAGACCTCTTGCTGACACTTCTCTACTGAAAATTTCTACAGTAAACTAAGTCCCATTACAGGACTAGAATCCAGCCATGCGCTGGGCATGAAACTAGCCTTAGACTGGTCAGCCAATTCTCCCCTGATGTCAGAGATTACTCACCAAGGCTGAGTGATCATCTTTACCCAAGAGAGGGGAACTCATTGCTGTCCTGCTTTCCCCAACTTGATCCTTTACTTCCCTTTTGCAGGGTGAAGCCAAGGCCTGGAGTCCCTTTGCACCTCTCAACTTTGTGACAGTAACATTCCTCTGCCCAAGTCCCTGCTCCCTGTTTCCTCTGTGCTGATACTGGGGCATCAAGGGCAAACCAAGTCCTGCTGACCCCAGGCTGGCCACAGCACTTTCCATCCATACTGGCCTTCCCTTGGTTGGCACCCGCAGGCTGACACTTGCTGTTCCCTGCACTTGGGGCTCTGGCCCTGTCTCCTCTCCTCTGTCAGGCTTTGCCCTCCCCAGTCTCCTCCCCTGGTAGGAGAACTGATGTAAAGCATCTGTTTCATAGGTAGGGACTGGGGAGGCTTTAGGGTTGTATAAGCAGTGAGAACCATTGTGGCTTTCAATCCTGACTTCTGTGGGGATCATTAGATGCTTCTGTGGGGTCATAAAACTCAATGCTGTGAGTACTGAGGACCTGCTAGCACACTGGGCCACTTAGGGCATGAGGTCCTGGGAAGCTGTAGTACAGAGTGGCATTTAGGTAGAGCCATAGGGTTGCACCTGCTGTTATCTCGGCTGCCTCCCTCCCTTGCTTGTATCCTGTGACTGTATTGTTTCACTGTGACACACCCACTACCAAGTACCTGGGAGACAGGTTAACGCTTTTCAAATGTCTTTTTTTACTTTGCTTCTTATTTCTTAAGAACATGATGTTCTGTAAACCCAGCTGGCAGGAGGCTCCTTCCAGGACTTTCAGTGACTGGCATGAAGAGAAAGCCTGTCTAGGGTTTGTTCCTTGCTGTCCCAGGATTCCTAAAATCAAGACCAGTTCTTGCTGTGTTCAGAACTCAGCTTCTCAATGTCTTCCTCAGCTTCCTGACAGGCCCATATGACCACCAGCTAACCCCTGCGCCTCCACAAAGACCCTTCTCTGCTTTGGAGTTAAGTCTCAGATCTTGCCGACAAGAACCCTCCCAGCAGCTAAAATGGACCTGTAGCTTCCCGTCCCAGAACAAGACAGGTTTAATGAAAAGAATACTTTTTGAAAACTCCGGAAACTCTTCTTCCTCCTGACAAACTCCCTCACTGTCTAAGTAATGTGACCTTGAATGAGTCACTTTGCCACCTACCTTCCTACAAGGGTGTCACTGGAATCATGAGTTAATATGCAAAAGTACTTTGTGCTTTAAATAGCGCCTTTCAACCGAGGAACTCAAAGAGTCACCATCACCACAGCAGCACAGCCGCTTCCACGAGACATTCCTTGGCAGCTGTCATGTTCCTCTCTGACTTTTACAGAGAAGCTGCCTACAATGGCGAATGCTCCTTCCAATGAGTGGTCAAGATGCTGAAGAGAAGACATTTCAAAAAAGGAAACACACACGAAACCTGGGCGTCCACAGACCTCTTCCAACCCTGACTAACACAGTGGGCTGACTAACCACACAAGGCCTATGCAACTTCTAGAGATTTTTGGTTTCCAAGTTTTACAAAGAAATGATTCTGAAAAACTGAGTAGTCCCTGGATCCAGAGGAGGATTGGATAGGGCTCCTCGGGCTAGCTCAGCCTCACTTCTTAAAGCTTCTCCCCTCTCGTGGTCTACATCCTATCTCCATGACGCCAATCAAAATCCTTACTGCCATGTTCACCATATCATCCCTATTTAACTAATCATCATCTTCATTTTTATTATGCCCATTCTCAACTCCATGTCTATCACCTCCATCCCCATCTCATCCTCACCTCCATCCTCACCTCCATCCCCATCTCATCCTCACCTCCATCCTCACCTCCATCCCCATCTCATCCTCACCTCCATCCTCACCTCCATCCTCACCTCCATCCTCACCTCCATCCCCATCTCATCCTCACCTCCATCTCCATCTCATCCTCACCTCCATCTCCAAAGGTAGCATCTCCATGCCACCACCAACCTCCCAAAGGTAGCAATCACCATGTTTGAGCTGGTTGTGTTATCTTAAGCTTTGAACGGAAGAAGCACTAGAAGGCCTAAATCTTGAACATTTAGCAGAAATCTCCTCTCTCTACATCCCAGAGTGTGTCTATCTTTTCCTAAAACTTCACTTGCTTGCCCTTTTCCTCAACAAGCACTTTCTTCATTAATACGTTAGAGAAAGCAGCCGTCCATGTAAGAACAGCAGCTGACCATGGCTGAACCACCTGAAGGCGCTGGCTCCCCCTCAGTGAATCTCATGAGTCACCCACACAGCAAGAGAGTAATGTGGGGAGACACCAAGAGGCTGGTAGATTCACACCTGGAATCCCAGCATAGAAAAGGATAGGATACATGATGTTGAATTGCCTATGCCAATCAGTGAAATCAAGTTAACATCTCATAGCTTGCTGCATACCTTTTAGTAAGTTATACCCAAAAGAAAGCGCCAACCTACTAACAACACGCCATATGCATTAAGAAATATACATTAACATTAGAAACTATACAAGGATAGCATTAAAATATCTGTTGGTTCAAACACATATGCTATTTATTCCCCCATGGGAGATCCCTAACACCACCCTGGGGTGAGAGTACCCACCTGTAACACCCTTTTAAAACCCACTTTGGCAAGCATCTGTCCTTACTTTCACTGTGTGGTTCACTCTAGAGTTACATACATATAGTTTCATACGTGTTTTAATTGTATGGAAAGCTTCGCTTGTGTGTTTGGAATCTCTTGCATGATACTCTGCTGATGGGAGATGCCAGTCAAGTCGTTTAATCTGTGGACTTTGAATAGCTGTTCCTCTGACTAACTTTTAGGTTTACTTGATTTGGGGTTGCCGTCTCATACCCAAGTGCATGGGCCCCCACTCCCAAGGCACAGGGAAGTACTCTGCATTGGCCTGGGCTGGTCCTCCTGCCTTCTGCCTTCCCTGTAGGCTTCAGTCCATCATGAAGTGTACAGGCAACTCTTCCAGTCTCCCAGTGTGCAAACTGACAGAGGACAGCGGGGACGCCCTGGGGCGGGACACTAACTTCCACTTGCACGTTCAACTGGTATAGCAGTGTGATGTGGACACTTTAACACCTTCAGAGTTCACAACAGCCCTGAGTTGTGATAAGCTGGCTGCAGGGCACTCACTCCTTGAAGACAGCAATACTCTTGTCTAAGGAAACTATGAAGCCAGGGGATGAATGCACCATCCGGCCCCAGTGGCTGCCGCCTCAGCTTCACCACCCTGCTGGTCTGATGGAAAGAGCAGCCCAGTGTGTGCGTTATTTATACCATGAATAGGATGCAAGTTATACCACAAGCTCTTCATCCGCATTGTGAGTTACACTCAGCCAGGATTGGTGAGGGGCATTGCTGCCCCTCAGGACTCCTGGTGCGGAATAGCAACTATTAGGAGAAAAACGGGTGCAATTAGCATTTTACTGATGTACTTACAAAAGTGAACCTGGGTAATGACAGTGGTCCCTTTCCTTCTGTAATTACACGTCCTCAATAACTTGATGCAAACAAAATCTTCCTGCACTTGTCTTTCCCGTACGAGAAAACCTTGAGAAATAACGGTTATACATTTTTATAAACGTTAAGATTGTCACAATCAATCAAACAGACAAAGGCAGGTAATTCAGAGTTGGCAATGACAGCCTTGATCTCTTTATTTTCATCCCTCCTGCGGAGGCAACGCCATGAGTTCCATTAAATGAGCCACTTAATGCCACAACGTTACCCACTAGAATCCCTCCGTGGTTCTGTAATTACTACCACTGAGGAGTCTTTGCATATACTGAAGAGACGCAGGCATTCACATTTAAATCCAGCTGCCTTGCAGCAGGCTCCAGCAAGCTGGCACTTAAACTCTCCAAGTGAGTTAAAACGAGCAGCGGGGAGGATGTGCGCATGCTCGCTCTAGAGAAAGGTGCCCAGGCCTCCTCCTCCTTGCAGAGTCTGAGGCAGGTGAGGGCTTCACCACAGTGACGTTGGCCGGATGCGGTCAGCATTTACTGTGGGCCAAGAACTGCAGCCGAGCGACACTTGATCCAAGTTGTCTGTCTTCATTACTAGTTTGTACGGAACAGAGAGGCACAGGGACTTGCTCCTGGTCAGACAGCAAGATTCCTGCCTCTGAAGTTAGGTACTGTAGAGAGGAGACGGAATGGACTTGGAACAAGAGCAGCGGCTGTCCCTGTTCACTCTGATACTTCTTAGCTTTGGAGTAACTTCACACAGCTCATTCTAGTATCTAATATTTGATGGTTCTGTGGTAAAACGGAAGCTCTCTTGTCACCCCAAGGAGGCCGTAAGGACTGGAGAGGCTCTAAGACCTAGCACACAGATACAAGTAGACATCTTTACCCGGAGGTAAAGAGGGATGTGGCTTGCTGAGAGATCAAGAGTGTGCTGCAGTGGGGTGCAAGATCAGGCAGTTCTAGCTCCAAGAAATGCCTGAGAGAGGGCAGAGAACCTGACCGACCTGTGCGTGAGGCTGAGCTTGCCGCTGAGGGGCTGCAGCAGCAATATGAGTGAACTGGGGCTGGACAGGCTCACCGTGTCAGGAGGCAGCCCTGGAAAGCTGGGGAGGGAAGCCTGTACAGGATCAGTGTCCAGCTGAGACTCTCAGCAGGGAAGCAAACTGCTTCTTCCAAGGCAGTAGATGGCTTGTCTCTAGAAACTGTGAAAGAAAGTTCTAGAAAGAAGCCGGGCCTTCTGCTGAACCTTCTGCAAGGCTGATTGAAAGACTAGACCCTCAGTGATCATGCAGAGTTTGAAATGTCCCAAATCCAACAGGTAGATCCTTTGGGATATGTGTGTGTGTGTGTGTGTGTGTGTGTGTGTGTGTGTGTAGCACTGGTTTTCCTATCTCACCCTCACCCCTGAGACAAGCTTTCTCTGTGTAGCCCTGACTGTCCTAGGACTTGCTTTGTACACCAGGCTAGCCTCGAACTCACAGAGTCCTGCCTGCCTCTGCCTCCCAACTGCTGGAACTAAAGGCATGCACCACCACCCAGCAGAACACTGGTTTTCCAACCATCCAGAAAGCTATGCACACTGTCAGATCATATCTGAGACATTTTAAAGAGGTCTCCCTACTTTCCTGTAACCTACCTACTACTTCTGCCAAGGTGTGGAAATGGTGTGTTGGTACATTTATTATTATTTATTTATTTCAACATTTTTTTTATTTTATGTGTTTGCATGCATCTCTTGGGTACCCAGTGCCTGAAGAACTAGAAGAGGGTATTGGATCTCATGAAGCAGGAGTTACAGATGGTTGTGAGATACAGTGTAGGCCTGGGACACAAACTCAGATCATCTTCAAGAGCTGCCAGAACTCTTAACCACTGGACCAACTTCTCTAGCCTCTCCGTGTTTGTTTTTATAAAAACTTCATGAAACTGCTACCTCACTAGATCATGGTATTTGGAGAAATGTAAGTCTGTTTTCCATGGCTGTGGCCATTTATATTTGCCTCCAGAATAAGCAAATTTGTATACCTCCAAGGTGACGTTTGTTTGTTTGTTTGTTTGTTGTTTTTTGGAGGGTTTGTTGTTGTTTTTGTTTTGCATTGATAAATCAAGGGCCTGGGTTCCTCAAGCTGACTCATAAATACCTGATGCAGGTCAATTTACAAACACATGTCTCTTGCATACACATCTGAAACCAGGAGGAACAAGCTAAAGGTGTCTACAAATCTGGTATCCGTTAAGACCTAAGACCTGATTCCTCACAGAGTTTGGAAATGTGCATTACCTGAAACCTAGAATTTTAGTTTCTTTATGTAAGTGTTCATTTAAAATTCCACCTATCTGGAAACCAGAGACCAAAATAAAATCTTTACTGTGTCCTCATTTCAAACTAACAAGCTCAAGTCGATCATTGAAAATTGCCTTCAGTTCTGATTTTTAATGTTCAATTATAGTTTAAAGAGAATAAAAGAAATCTTTTAAGAGGAACTATTATATCATTCCTGCAAAATTATATAGGGCGAAGACTCATAAACTTCAGTATAAAGAAATGCCAGAAAACTTAGTAAAATGAAACCCCAATCCCACTCTCCGGTGGGAATAGCTTGCCTGGATTGGGTACAGCAGAGCTCAGTTGAAAAAATAATTAACCCTGGAGCACACTTTATAATAGATCTGTACAATCTCAGTGGGTTGTGTGTCTAAGTGACTGTGATGTATGTATGTGCACCTCTGTGTGTGTGTGTGTGTGTGAACACTAGGTATCTTTCTTCTTTCTTAATTGGTAGCCACCTCTTTCTCCCTTTCTTTCTTTCTTTCTTTCTTCCTTTCTTTCTTTCTTTCCTTCTTGAGACAAGGTCATTCATTGAGCCTGGGGATTACTGATTGGCCAGTAAATCTGTCTGTCTTTTCTGTCTCAGGCCTAGGGTTTCTGACCTGCCCTTCTCTATCCAGCTTTTACATGAGTGCTGGAAATTGGCTCTCAGGTCTCTTGACCCACTGAGCCATCTCCAGCCTCCACCCCATATTCTGCTTTCTATGGAAGCACCAGCTTTCCTACATACTGACATCAGCAATTACTTAGGAGTGGTTGGTATAATTCTGAACCTAACTGCCATCTATTTGAAGCATTTGTGTGAATCACATGACAGGCTGTGTGTGCAAATTGTATTATGGTGCAGACACGGCATCTTTCTGAGCCACCAGTGCTTTAGGGGAAGTGGCTTTATCATGCACATAAAGAGTCATAAAAGGTCCAGAGACCTCTAGCCACAAAAGTGGACATGCAAATTCCATATGCACTATGAAACTGACAACACATTCATATAACTACAAACTTATCACATGAGGGGATCTATCAGAAATGGGGGAGGAGGAGGAGGAATAATATCATAATATGTTTTTCTATAATTGATCCCCAAAAGGAGTTAGGTCAAGGTTTTAATGGTTGTCGCAGTGAATTTCTAAATAAGGGTTCCTGGGGAGATCTCAATAAGCCATCTTCCAACACAAGGGAAAAAGAGCCACCCCCAGTAACTAAGAAAAGCCTGAAAGCAGAAGACACTTCTAGCAGAGGAATCTTCAACTGGCTTCCTTCTTGTGGTCTTGGGGGGAAAATTATTTAACCTGGAAAATTGAGAGCCAGAGCTCATCCGTGCTGCCAGAACTCACCCTGCCAACATGTTTACCCAACTCTGGTCAGCTCAAGAGGTACGCTACTCTTACAAACATAAAGCTTGCTTGTGGGATGTTATTTATGATATGTCCAGCCTCAAGGGAGACACTATGGAAGCTCCCAGAACCTACAGAATGGATGAAACAAGCATTAAATCATAGCGTTCACCTTGGTAGATTCCTATGGCACACCAGTCTGCCAACATCTACTAAATATGTCCATGATTTATTATACTCTCCTTGGTGTATTTAATTAAGAGATTGTAAACTTGACTGGTGACCAGGTCTTTAGCCTCCAGACTGTCATTAATTAATTACACAGAAATTCCTCCATGCAACAAATATCGTCCCTATGGCAGCTTCCTACAATGCTACAGTGCTAGCCACAGGGAAAGCAGGGGGCTGTGTCTTGCTTTGGGGAGTGAATCTGGAGAGAGATGGTTCTGTGGGTTGTTTTTCAGGCTATGTGACAGCCTCAAATCATTGGGGAGGCTTATAGGATCCACAGAAAATGTACCCTTTAGGCTGGGCCTAGTTGTGCACACCTTTAATCCCAACACTCAGGAGGCAGTGGCAGGCGCATCTCTGTGAGTTCGAGGCCAGCCTGGTCAGACAGGGCTATGTAGAGATACCCTGTCTCAAAACAACAACAAAATGTGCTGTGGGGGTTCAGAATTGTCAGTGCCTATGACTTCATCAGATCTGTTAAATGCAGGCAGATCTCCCAGCAGGGTGAGCCTCTGTACCCTCCAATCAGAAAAAGGAAGCCCTACAGAACTCCAAGCACAGCCATGGCTGTCCACTCATCCCTGTCTATCAAGGAACAGTGTAGTGATACGTATGTGGAGTTGCATTATCAGAGCAAGCTAGCTGATCATAAAAGAGGGATAGATTCCCCACCCCCAAGGGCCGAGCTGCTGTTAAAGCTTCAGCAAACCCACCCAAACAGGAAGGCAGGAAGGGGAATCTGAGGTGGATCTGGACATGGTCCCAGTGGGCACTTGACCTCCCTCTTATTGATTCTCACCTCAGTGGTCAGTGCTACAGCCTGTGAAGCCTCACTTTAGTTCACTACCTAAAGACAGGAACCCCATGAGAAGTCCCGAAGAGTGAACCAGCCTAGCTCTGAGCTGTCTGCGGAGCAGAGAAAACCAGCAGAGGAAAGAGACTGACATGGAAAGCAAATGAGAGAAAAGCAGGGAAGGAAAAGCAGGAAAGGTACAGGGTGAGGAGAGGCCCTCCTGCTGCCCTCCTCCTACCCTCTTCCTTCCTCCTCCCGCCCTCTTACTGCCCTCCTCCTGCCCTCTTCCTCCCTCCTCCCACCCTCTT
>NW_021605229.1:1326630-1337076 GCF_004785775.1 Grammomys surdaster | reverse complement strand
TCTTACTGCCCTCCTCCTGCCCTCTTCCTCCCTCCTCCCACCCTCTTTCTCCCTCCTCCTACCCTCTTCCTCCCTCCTCCTGGCCTCTTACTGCCCTCCTCCCACCCTCCTCCTCCTGTATCCCCCTATCCTCCTCCTCCTCCCCTCCCCCTGCTACCCTCCTCCTCTCTCCCTGTCCTCTTCACTCTGGGAAGAAAACCTTCCACAGGGAAATCTGTCCAGTCTGTTTAAGAGGCTATGGTTCCTTCCACAAATTCTGTTTTGTTTTTCAGGCTTAACAAATGCTGCTTCTACCTCCAAATGATCTTCCAACCCACCAGGTTCAAATAGAAAATAGTAGTCAGAGTCCCCAGCCTTTGGGTAGGATGAACCCTAAGATAGATATAGGTCCTGGTTCATAAATATAGAGATGTAGGGTCCATGGCCAACACCGGGGTTCACTGAGTCATCCCCCCAAAACAATTTCTTACAGAGTAAATTTCTTACTCTGTCAAAAAATCTAATCCCCATGGATGCAACCAGATAAGCAGAGACTCAGTGGAAGTAACCAAGGGTTCCTGGGCCACACAGGAAAGAGCAGGAAAGTGGATGAGATACTCAGCTGTGTGTGCAGGGCTTGCTGGAATGTGCTGGCCACTGTCACCACAGCCAGAGTGCTAGAACAATTCTTTACATTAGCACAGCATCTGTAATTAAGCTGATTCGGGTGGCTGTAGATTGCTGGAATAGCTTCTGATATACTAGCTACATTTGTGTCACAGAAACATCCTCTGACATTGTTAGAAGTCACGATACTGAAGTAAAAGGGATGTCTGTGACCTGGCAGTTTGTGCAAGTGATCTGACAGAAAGAAGTACAGCCAGTTTGCAGTGAGGAATATATGTATACATGTATACATGTATATATGTATATATGTATATGCAGGCAACTGAGCGATCAGACCGCAGCCCTGGTAACAGTGTGAACATGTTCAAACACAAATCGGATCCCTCAAATACACAAAAAACACCTCACTCTGAAGCCAGCCAGACCACACGCTGTAAGCCACTGGATCTGTCCATTGTCCCTATTAACGAGTTTATTTTTGGTAGTGGTTGGTGAGACAGTTTTCCTGATTTTGAAAACTACTTTTCTCTGATAGCTGTAGTTGTCTGAGATTTAAAAAGCAAACAAAAAACAAACAAACAAACAAACAAACAAACCAAAGTTAAATCCGAACCATTCAAATGTGAATTACTGTATTCCTTTGAACCCAAACAAAGCAGCCTGAACCTAACTCATGCTTCTGCTTTCCTGGGTCACGTGGTTACACGACACTATGTTCAGTCAAAGCTTGCTCTTCGGTCGCACTGGTCAAGTCTGTTGTTATCATGGGAACCTTTCAGAAAACATACACAAGAACAACTACCAAAACACTTCTCTGTCCACCCCCTCCAGCAGAGAATGTAGTGCCATGTTGGGTTTTACCTAAGACCATTGATTAAATGTCTGTGTGAGAGGGGATAAGCTCCCACACAAAGCAGATCCTCCATGTTCCATCCCATTCATCAGAAAAGAACTGATAGCATGTGCTTCTTGTGCACACCGGTGTCAAGAGAGCGTACAGTGCAGGGCAGGCGTACCCCTTGGCGTCATCTTCTGTTACACTGTTAGAGGTAGTCTTTCAGTGATTGTAACTTTGTAGCAAAGATCTTAAAGACCAGAAACTCTCTAGCTCTGATTCTTGAGACTGTATCTCTTCTGAGCCCAGAGCTCGTGATTTTAGCTAGGATGACTGGCCAGTAAGACCCTGAGATCCTCTTGTCCATGTTTTCCCAGTGCTGGTGTTACAGGCACACACTGTGACACCCATCTTTATTTCCATGAGTGTAGGAGATCCGAACTCAGGTCCTCATGCTTGTGCACCAATCACTTTACCTACTGAGCCATCCCTGGCTCGGGCTATATGGTTTTATGAATCAATATTACACTTACAAGAAATTAACACTAACAAAATTTATAATTCCTTACTAGTACACTTAAAATAGCAGGGAAAAGACCCGTTGTATGTTAACATATGTAACATGCTACCATGGAGAGAAATGCTGCGGAAGAACCATCTTGTCTTGCATTTGACATTTTGAAAATCTCTTAGATCTGTAGCTTTACTTGAAGATAAAGGGTCTTCTTATAAACCCTAGCTCCCCTTCTGGAGAGATATGCTGCTTTCTGAGGTTCTTGAGAGAAACCTGGCTTCATGCAGTCACGTGGCTACGAGATGGAATTGTGGGAATTCTTTGATGTGGCATGGAGTCCGTCGGTGGCAGCTTTGTAGCAGATGAGTGAGGAGGAGTCAGAAACAGTCCCCACTACCCTTATGTTCTGTCGTTCATTAAAACCCCACATGCCTAACAGACGCTCTCCACACCTCCAGTGTGTAGGTCACATGTAGGTCTATGGAAAGTCCCGGCTCTTGAAGCACACAGCATAAAATGCCACTTCAGAGACACCACTCCCAACTGTGTCATGGGTACTCTGTGGTATTAAACATTGCAAAAGCCAAGTTCAAGGTGACTGATTTAAGTCTGCAAAATGTTGACTTTTTCCTTAAAAGCCTGAGATTTATCCTGGACCACAAACACCGACAATGAAGAGCAGGATTGCTCCTTTCTGAGCTGTTGTCTGCCTGGCACTCAGGTCTGAATGTCAGCGCAGGTGTCAGGGTAAAGGGGCTTGTCCAAGAGATATTAATTCCCAAGACACAAAGATGTTGCTTTCCAGTTGTTGTGATTCGGTGGGTCCCATGAGATTGCTGTTCCAGCTTCCTGTTTAGTCACAGGAAATGTTACAAAGGTACCTGTGTCGCACCTGCACTGTGTTTGCAGTCTCTGTGCATTGCTAGGTGATGTTGTGTTTTGCTTTCTTGGCTCTGAGAACAGGCAGTGGTGGAGAAGATGGGGCCCTGGTGCAGCTGGAAATACTAGTGAGGCACAGACATGTCTGCCATCCCTCTGTCTGCCAACACAATTGGCCCGCACAGCACCACAGCACAAGATCAGGAACTGCCTTAATGCTTTATGAAACTCCTGGCTTTCTAAATTCCCTGAATGTGGGCAACAGCCCCCACCACCACCACCTCCCAAAAAAACAAGGGAGTAGATCCTTCTGATTTGATCCAGGAGGTCTTTGTAGGAGAATTATCATAGCTGGTGAGTCTAGTCCATCCTTCAAATTCTATAAAAATTATACACATTATCTAGCTTCAAAATTATTGAGCCTCAATATATATACTGTGTGCCCTAGAAACAGATTCGGAGTGTAATCTGCCTGCTTTGTTTTTCTTCATTCTGACTGGAAGGAAATGGAGGTTACAGTTCTGAGTAGCGGGTGCCCCCTGCTGGTCATTACTGGAAGTGGCACTGTACAGAGTATCAGCTCAGAACTCTGCACCACTGGCTGAATCCAAGGGCAGGTTCAGAACATTTTAGAGCACTCAGGCCTCCACAGGCCCTCAAGCTCGTTTTCAACAGTTGAAAACTGTTTTCAAAAGACTCAAGGTTGCTTTTTACAATTCTAAACATTTTCTGGTTTCCATTAAACCGGGGCACTGACATAAATCATAAAGAAGTAGCTATGCTGTCACCTGAGAGCATACAGTCTGTATGCAGGCAGGAGGAGTCAGCTGTGTGTGTGCATACACATGTGTTGGGGCAGGAAGAAAGTGAGCAGGTAGATAAAAGAAACACAGTATAAAGAAAACTTGTATTTATTTGGAAGAGATGGCATAATGCCTGTATCTCACCTGCACAGCCATCACCCCATACTGAGATGGGGCTGCAGCCATGGCCACGCTGTGTTGGCATTCATCATGTCTGCATACACTCTCATTGATGGTCTTCCACAAACCATCTCATATTTGTTGACCTGGAACCACCTGAGTCCATCCCATCTCAGCAAAGGGGTCTTCTCAATGGAACACGGGATCTCAGCCACCCACCTCCACAAGTACTTTACATAAGACATACAATGGGCTGCTAACTGAGTGCTCAGTGCATGCCACAGGTTAATGGAGACTTTGCTATTTAGTTACTCCCATTCCTAATGGCGCCTAAGCAAGGTGAGCTTTGTGCCCTCTGAGGAAGTAGGAAGGATTTGTCGCTCAGAAAGTAATATTTGGACTGTTCTTGCAAGATCTTTATGATTGCAACAGGCAGAAAGGGAAGCTAGCTTATTTCAAATTAATGAAGTCTTCAGACAGGTGTGTTCTGGAAATACATACTAAGGGGACTGGGGACACAGTTCGGTTAGTAGAGTGCTTGCCTAGCATGCATGAAGCCTTGGGTTTGGCTCCTGGCGCCACATAAAATGTGGCAGTGCCAAGCATCCTGAAGGTGCTGGTTGACAACATCCAGTGCTTGGATAGCCTGGACTGACCCTTCACTGCCCTTGGTGGAAATTTCTACACGCCTTTTGCTTATACTTACATTCTCTGTTAAAGACCTCTCTCCGAAAGCTAGATCTGGGATCAGAAAAAGCTGGTACAAACAAGAATGAAATTAATGAAAGTTCCCCGGAAAAACAGTCATGCAGAAAATCAAATCCTTCTTAGAATTTATTACTTAGATATACATTTTGATCATTAATGAGTGTTATTAGTAAGCAGGAGACAGAGGATTTGAGGGAAAAAAAAGTCTTTCAAGTCTACAACTATTATATTCCAGCCTTTGGGGATCACAGCAGGAGAAAGGAGACTAGGCTGAAGGGCTACCATAGTTGGCATAGTTTGATAAATTTTTCTGAGGTTCTGTAACAATCTCCATTTTCCTGATTATTTTTTTCTTAATAACAAAAATTGGAGTATTCCAAGGACTTGTTGTGGATCCAATATGGTCTGCATCTAACCGCTCTTGAACTAGAGCTTCTCCTGCCTGGATGGTTTTTTGGGTTAGGGGCTCCACCCAGACAGGATCATCAGGCCTCCAGGTTATAGAGTCAGCTATTAAAGATTGTTCTGCAATGGCCCCAATTTAAAATTTTGATACCCAGTGCCACGTCTGTTCGGCTTGTTTATAGGTCCTATTGGAAATAATCTTTCTTGACCATGTTTTCCTAATCCTTTTGGGGGATCATATCTCACATCTGACATTTAAGAAGAAATGATGTCATTAGGGTTTACCAAAAGGACGTCTGTCTGTCTCGCCACTCCTACATCTACCAGCTCCAAGCCCTGCCCTCAGCTGGAGCTGATCCCCAGCAAAAATGAACATAGCCTATAGTCCAGCACTTAGAAGGCAGAGGCAGGAGAATGAGGAGTTCAAATTCATCCTTAGCGCTATATCAATTTTGAGAACAGCCTGGCTGTTCTCTCAAAAAGGAGAAGGAAAGAATGCATACATTCTAGAAAAACACAAGACATTTCTTTCAAAGATATATCACCATTGAGGGACACCGATTATTAATAAGAGTGATACCTGTTCTATCATCTACCTCAGACACCCAAATTCTGCAGCAATTATGGTATGTGCACACTCCAAGAGAGTGTGCACAGTAGTCTTTCTTCTTACACTGCATTTCTCCCCAGAGGTAAAGTCCCACTTCCCTAGAGAGTTCAAACCAAGACCTTCTGGTGCTGGGACTGTCTGAGCTGGCTCTGGTGTAGAGAACATGTCCAGATGTGCTAGGCCACTGAGCTGGGTGGCTCAGGTTAGCAGACAGCGACAGGATGATTATTCTCCAGAACATAACAAAACACATATAAGGCTGATTATATCATGCATAGGTGCTTTTTAAACATGCTCAGTAGGTTCTGGCGTCCAGCAGCATAGTTTGGGGAACCATAGGTCACTGTGGCCTGTTATCCATGCCTTCAGGCAAAAGAGAATAGTCACTCAGGATCACTGAGATCACTGGATTGGTTCATTCTGGTGTTGTCTGTGTCAGGAAATGCATTCTGGTCCTTCCTCTTTGCTCCTCCCCGTAGCCACCCCTCTCATGCCCACTACCCCACATCATTAAGGGAGCCAGACACTGAGCTTAGTGTGGGCTTTTCCATGTGAAAGGCAAAGAAGCAGCATCCTGGTAGCAGCATGTGACTGAACATGCCACCTTTGCTATTCCAGAAGGTGGAGAAGCAATCAGAGGAGGTCCTGACAGAAACTGGGGGCTTGTGCTCCAGGGACAACAGTTTAAGCCATACCCACAATGACAGCAGAGGCCTGGACTGGATTCTCTTGGAACCAACCTATGGGTTCCACGGTCCATCTACCTCTGCAGCCCTACTGAGGAAGGTGCAATTAACCCAGAAGCATGTAAGCATGTATACATGTTATTGAGAAACTCCCCACGCATCTAAAAATCATCTGAGGATTTTTCCCCTAGGTACCCTGAGTATGTCTTGTGTCATTTAAGTGGCCCAGATTCTTAAGTGACATACAGTCGAGACCCCATGGATGGGGCAAGCAATCTGAAGGACAGACGGAGGCTAGAGAAGGCCAGGCATGGCTGATTCCTGAGCAGCATCTCACCCTGGGCAGAGTGTGAACAGGAGAGGGACATCCCATGATTCTCACAAGTTCAAGGACATGGTGAGGATGAACTCTCAGAAGTTGGTACTCAAGAGACCAGAAGTTCAACAAAAACAGCCCCACTGGCCAGGACAGCTGCTCCCGATGGCAAGGCCAGCTCCCACTACTTGGCATGTGCCTTTTGCTGAGCTTTAAGCTCTGATGGGGCCCAAGCCCCAGCTTTGCTGGCCTAGTCAGTCATGCACAGTGAACACATATTCACGAGACTCAGCCTCCAACAGCTCTGAGCAAGCTCAGCATGTTCAACAGTGGGCAGAGCCGAGCTCTGCCAGGTCCTTCTCTCAACAGAGAATCAATCCCAGTCACTAGGACCAGTGACACTTCTGGGGCATTGTGAGCCAGTCCAGGTTCTCCCCCTGTGCTTGCTGGCTTTGGGTTTTGATACTCCTGCCCTTCCACAGCGCTAAGGCTCACAGTGTATATAAGAAGAAACTGCCTTCATTACTAAAGAGAGTCTTCAACAAAGCCCCATGCAAAAATGGAGTTTTGGAGCTAACGCCCAACGTCAGCTTCACTTTACAAGGCAGCCAATGGAGAGCTGCCTCCATTCCGTTTCACTCAGGCAGACAGTGCCCAGCCTAAACAGGCATAAACTGTGCTGTCTCATGCGATTTAATACAACACGTTTGTTATTGTTGGTTGTTTGCTTTTTTTCTCTCTCCTTTGAGTCAGCATCTTCTTATTCAGAATGACTCTGCTTGTTTAAGCTCATTTTCCCCCACTACTGCTTCAGCACCTGAGAGTCAGCCATAACGTGCCCCCGCTCTGCAGAACAATAAACCAAAGTGATGGTGGATAAACCAAAGTGCACACACACACACGACAGCTCTGACCACCTTAACCACAGTGCAGGAAGGAGACAACTGCAGATGTGTGCTTATGGCCAGGGATCTCTGTAAATGAAGAACTAAAACGAACTCGTATTAACGCTATTGAGAATAAGTAAAAATAGGAATGAATAAGTGGCCACAGGTCTCCAAGTCCGGAGTCCAACATTTAACTTCTCAGAAGGGAGGCTGTGAGAGAAATGCCAGAGCCATCGACATGATAGGAATACTGGATATCTGTAGAACATGTTACTGATAAGTAAAAAAAAAAAAAAGATGTTTTCAAAAATATAAAAATAACTATATAAGGGCTGGAAAGATGGCTCGGCGGTTAAGAGCACTGACTGCTCTTCCAGAGGTCCTGAGTTCAATTCTCAGCAACCACATGGTGGCTCACAACCATCTGTAATGGGATTCAATGCCCTCCTCTGGTGTGTCTGAAGACAGCGACAGTGTACTCACATACATAAAATTTAAAAGTAAAAGAATCTCTAACAATTGATAATTTAAAAATAATAATAATATAAATAGCAATAGAGTACTATGTAATAATGAAAGGGGGTAAACGGAAATTTTTCAATAACAGAGAAGTATTTTAATGGGATCGATGACAGAAGAAACACTCGCCTACGATGCTAACTGCACAGCAAGGCGCAAGATTACCAAACGATACGGCCGCATTTAGATGTGAGGCTTTCCCTATCTTCTCAGTGTTCTGCAGGATGGAAAGACAGGGAAGGGGAGCAGCTCAGGGAGCACTCCCGGGTTATCCCCACAGCTGACGGCATAGGACCCGGGGAATGACGCGGCAGAAGACAGAAGGAGTAGATGAGCCAAGGAAACAGGAGCAGAAGAGCACTGAGGAGCTCCAGCAACAGAGGCAAAGCTGCTGAGGCTAGACCAACCACACCTGGCTGGGATACAGCCAGAGATAGAAGGCAAATATTGAGGGTCTGGCCAGTGCTGAGCGTTCTCAAAATGACTCTGGCACATTCAGTGAGGCGGGGAGGCCTACGGTAGACATCAGAGCAGTGGCTAACACTCTTTTGTGCTGTTCTGAATACCTAGTCTCCAGTTTCTGCCCATGCAGTCTCCCAACCAGTGTGGCCCCAGTACACACCAGGCAACACCTCCAGGAAACTTACTACACACTCCTTCAGGGTTGCTTTCCTCTCCCATCAATATATTTGTAACGTATGCATAACAGTCTATGACGCACACATCCCATAAATGAAGTGCTCATCCCTTCCTTTGGTGGCCACCAGGAGCTGAGCGTCTGTAACCATCAAGCACCAATACGATTCAGCATGTGAAAAACCCACGGAAGACCTCACAAAGAACAGCAGTCACACCACAGAAGTACAGAAAACTGGGTGAGGTCACCTTCGGGCTGTGTTTAGGAATGTATGCGGCATTGATGAGTCTTGTATTTAGCCCAGGGTCCCGTTCCTAAGATACTGCATTGCACATAAGCACGGTATGGTAACTGAGTACGGTAGGGATCCTAAGATAGTGCATTGCACATAGCAAACTTAGTACGGTAGGGAGGAAATCCCAAAGCAAACTTATGGTCTCAGCAATGTTGGGTGAGGTCCTCCACCCTAGAAAGTCTGCCAAGAAGCTCTGCCTCCCTGCAGCACAGAGCCCACCTTTGCAGTGGTAGGGGGTCAGGGCCTATCATCACACTGTAGAGGAAGGAATTATTCTCGATTAGAGGGGCACAAATGCCCATTGTCCATATTGGAAAGGGCCATGGACATACACTCTCTTCCCTCTGCTCCACTTTCTTGTAAATAGGTCTACTACCCAAGCAGTACAGCCAAGCCCTAGAACCAAATGGCCATAGGAGGTTCCTTCAGGCACAGAGAGTGGCCCAGGGTGGAGGCAAGGAAGTGTTTGTGGGTGAATTGCTGAAAGGAGCCATGCTTTCATAAAAAGCATCCCATGGCATGGAGTGATCTCCCCAGCAAGGGGAGGATACTATAATACAAGAGGACCAATAGCCATGGAAGACACCGCACACGGCCAAGTCTAATCCAGATGCCCAGGACCAATCCCAGGGAAGCTGAGGTTCTCATGCTAGGCCAGGCTACAGCATCAAGGAAGAGACTGTATATCCCTAGAAAAAAAAAAGTGGGTGACCAAGCCCTTCCTGTGCCAAGATATGGAGCTTTTCCTCAGAATCACATGCTACTTGTTCCTTGGTGTCGGGGTGCACACAGGGGATGCACAAACAGGGTGCAGCAAGGCATCCAGTTCCCTACACCAAAGAACCAGTCTCCAGTGAGTTCCGTACTCAGGAAAGAAGCTGTCTAAAGAACTTGCAGTCTCAGTTCCTTTTCTGTTGTGGTGAGAAAACACCATGACCAACGCAACTTCTAAAAAGAAAACATTTATCTTGAGGCTCACGGTTCCAGAGAGTGAGAGTCTACAGCCAACATGGCGGAGAGTATGGCGGCAGGCACAGCTCACATCTCGAGAAAACAACCACAAGACAGAGAGCTAATTGGGACCAGAAACTTCAAAGCTCACTCCGGTGACAGGTCTCCTCCGACAAGGCCACACCTTCCTGAACTGCTCCACCAGCTAGGAACTCAGCAATTAAATATATGAGCCTATGAGGGATGTTCTCATTTAAGCCCACTGCAACTGTTCTGCTTAAATCTTTATCATTCAAATACCTGTCGTTCTCTGAATTCCATCGCTAAAGGCTGATGAGCTCTGGCGGTATCCAAAACAAGATGGAGCTATGAGGACATCTCAAGGAAGGGAGACAAAGTCCACAGGGAGATGGTTCCACTGGGCTGAGCTCCGCAAGGATAGCCTGTCACGCGCTCTGAAAGCATCTGGACATCTATGAAGGCAGCAGTCACTTCTTGAATTGTTTTCTGAAGTCCCCTCGAGGGACCCAATCGGTTTATCATCTTACTTTGACAATCTGGCTTTGCTTTACAGAAAGCGTGTGCTCTGTGTTTTATTTAAAGAGACTTTTTTAGCAAAAAAAAAAAAAAAGAAAGAAAGAAAGAAAGAAAGAAAGAAAGAAAGAAAGAAAGAAA
>NW_021605229.1:1325797-1326620 GCF_004785775.1 Grammomys surdaster | reverse complement strand
AGAAAGAAAGAAAGAAAGAAAGAAAGAAAGAAAGAAAGAAAGAAAGAGAAAGAAAGAAACCTTATTTGGGATTAGGCTCAATGTTTGAGTTTGACATAAAGTTCTTGTTATAGAATCATATGTGTTTTTAAATGTCAGGGACTCGTTTTAAACTTAGATGCAAAAACAAACATGTGGTCCCCTTAAATCTGGATGATAAAAATAAAGAGACTTTTCCTTCCTCACGTTGCTCTCCAACTCACTGAAACACAATGAAGAAAACACGCACACATCTGAGAGTAGGCTGTTCATTTCCTCCATTATTTTTTTTTGAAAGATTATCATTTGGAGTCCTAAGTACATGCATGTTTTAAGGTTCTGTTTTTTAAATTGATGAAAATTTTGCTGTTTTTTTCCACAACATAAGGCCCCTCTCTCTCTCTCTCTCTCTCTCTCTCTCTCTCTCTCTCTCTCTCTCTCTCCTTTTTTTCCCATTGCTTTGATAAAATATTTGACAAAGTCAACTCAGAGAAAAGACTTATTCTGGCCTTTCTGGAGGATGCAGCCCACCATGGTGGTCAAGACGTGGCAGAAGGCAGGGAAAGCAGATTGGCAGGGGAAGAAGGCTGCAGCTGCAGACTGTCCACTTTCAGGAAGCAGAGAGTGAGCGGAAATCAGAGACAGCTATAAAGTCTCAAGCTCACTGCCATTAACCCATTTCCTCCAGTGAGACCCCCCTCCTACATGTTCTACAGTTTTCCCAAACAGCACCACAAGCAGGGACCAAGGGTTTAAGTACAGGAGCCTAGGAGGAGTCAGGGGAGTAGGTGCATGTGTGCCCGTG
>NW_021605229.1:1324353-1325787 GCF_004785775.1 Grammomys surdaster | reverse complement strand
CGTGTGTGTGCGTGCGTGCATGTGTGTGCGTGTGTGTCCATGTGTGTGTGTGTATGTGTGTGTGCATGCGTGTGTGCACGCATGTGTTTATGTGTGTGTATATCTCACAGTCAAACCATCACAAATGCAAACCACTAGAGAAGCATATATTCCTGTTACACACACACACACACACACACACACACACACACACACACGGGGATATTGGAATCCCTAGAGACTATGTCAGGGACTAGGGGTGCTGAGCATTTTATGGGAAAATTAAGCATACCATGCCATTACTGCAATGACCAACCCATCAGAAAGTCTAACAACCTCAATGGATCCCTACTCAGGGAGTGCTGATGAAGGTCTCAGTTAACCACGGTCACATGTCACAGGCACATGGCCAGTGTCACAGTTATTGCATTGACATCTCTCATTTTGTCTTCACCAAATCCTGTTTTACAGACGCCGAGAACGAGATTCGAAGCAGGGAGTGACAGTTAAGAGCATCAACTGTTACGATTTGTCCTCCATCCTCCACACAGGTGCCACAGCACCTGAGAGTCCCCCACCCCTGCTGAATAACTATAGAACACATCAAATGTACACCCTTATCTTTAGAAACACAGTCATTCACATGGATGATAAGAACCTAATAGGAAAGAAGAATCATTCACAAAAGCAAGCAGGACACGTAGCTTGACCCTCGAATCTCACTGTCAACTCTGAAGGGCTTGACTTTATTCTGTGAATTCATCTCTCCTTCAGCACAAGATAAAGATGACAGTAGCCGGCTTTTCAGAACAGTATAAGCAGAAATTATTGTTCGATAGTCTCAAAGCAATTTTAAAATCTATAAATCGTACTCCAAGTTGGAGATAGACGTGAAAACAGTGTTCGTTTATACATCTTCCCCTGTGATTTTGCCAAGATCTGCACAGTCCTAAGTGTTTGCAACGGAAACTGAGACTGAGAGGGAACTCCTAAAATAGACATTTAAGTTCACTAAAAATGTTTTACAAGACTCTCAGTGGGCCAACTGATGCACAGAGATTTAAGAATCCCAAGGGGCTGCAGCAGATCCAAAATCCCCCAGGCAGCGAGCCAAGCTCACTTCACATACCGACCTCAAAAGGAGACAAGGGATTTGATCCAAGAACTGGATCAGTAGAGGCATTGGTATTTTAGATAATACGAAACTGGTAATTAGTTCCCTAGAGGAGAACAGGAAACAAACTACAGAGGTGGGGGACAGGGGAGAGAGGGAGAAGGAGAAGGAGTTAGGCAAGAGAGAAAAGAGAGAAGAGGAGGAGGAGGAAAAAGAGAAGAGGAGGAGGAAGAGGAAGAAGAGGAGGAGGAGGAAGAAAGAAGAGAAAGAGGAGGCAGAGGAAGAGAAAGAAGAAGGAGGAGGAGGAGGAGGAGGAGGAGGAGGAGGAGGAGGAGGAGGAG
>NW_021605229.1:1319739-1324343 GCF_004785775.1 Grammomys surdaster | reverse complement strand
AGGAGGAGGAGGAGGAGGAGGAGGAGGAGGAGGAGGAGGAGGAGGAGGAGAAATGTGTGAAGTTTTTAAGACTAAAGGAACAAGTTGTGATGAGTTGTTGAGATTATTGGGGTCAGCTGCTGTATCTATGCCTCACATGGCATTTGGTAAATAAATAAATTTGTCTCCTCCGACTCTTTGAAGCCCATGATTGGGGTGCGTTTGTGCCTGTGATCTCCACAGGACAGGGGGTGTATCTCGATAGACAGCTGCTCTGAGTCTCCCCCCGGGTCATTTAATCAGATCAAAGAGCTGGACTGAAGTTCAGTTACTCTGACTCTTTTAAAGTGCCCGGAATGAAGTCTCTACCTCCCTCCCTCACCTTCCTTAAATGTATGGAAACTTCAAGAGGCTCCAACAGCTTCCACCGGGCAGTGTTTGAGCTCATGGCCTTGTGCCTTATGCCTTATCTCATTCTGCCTGCACAGATCAACCTCCCCAGGCAGATGGGATTATTCCCCTCATCCTTGGGAAAGAGAAAGTCTCAGAAGAATGAGGTAGTTTTCCTAAAATTGCAAGCTTAGGAGATGGTATACTTGGGATTCCAACAGAGGCCTTTGCATTAAAAAAAAAAAATCACACACTATGCTCCAGAGACACTCCCATGGAGATCTGAGGGTGCTAGTCACTCTAAAGCCCATCACCGTTATAGATGTTTAGAACATGTCTTAGTTGGGGTTTCTACTGCTGTGAAGAGTATCATTACCCAAAAACTCTTATGAGGAAATACTAATTGGGGCTGGCTTACAGTTTCAAAGGTTTAGTCCTTTATCGCCATGATGGGAAACATGGTGGTCTGCAGGCAGACAGAGTGCTGGAGAGGTGACTGAGAGTGCTACCTCAGCATCAGCAGGCAGTAAGAAGAGAGTGAGTCGTTGGGCCTGGTATACACTTTCGAAACATCAAAGCCCACTCCCATTGACACAATTCCTCCAACAAGGCCACACCTCCAGTAATGCCACTCCCCATGAGTCTATGGGGCCCATTTTCATTCAGACCACCACAGCCAGGATGACACCCACCTGAATTACAGAGGGACAGGCTGCATTCAAGGACACCACCCTGCCTACCGCAGTCAGCCCAAGTTGTTGGGAATCTAATAGAAATAAAGCCAGAGAGACTCTGAGCCAGCCAGAAGCTGCGGGATGAAAGTTGCCTCTGGCTGAATGCCTCCCCAGCAGCCCCAAAAGCTGCTGAGCTGAGAAGTCGGCAACTGTTACAGGTTCCTACAGCCCTTAGCAGCAAAGGATCCAGTGATGAGGATGCTGGTTTCAGTCATCTGTGGCCATTCTGAGCAAGTAGTGGGTGAAGTGTGAGCTCAGAAACTCAAGCCCCTGTAGCACCGGGTCTCCCTCTCCAGCATCACTGGCCGAGGTTGATAAACACACTGCAGGCATCTGGAAGGAGGAATGCTGAAGAAATGGTGAACTTGTTTTCTTCGTTTTAGAAATTGTAGGATAATGACCTTGCAGTGGTGTCTGCTTGCCAGTCTCCAGAAAGTGTGACTGTGGGTCCCTGCAGAGCGACAGAGACTCTACAGGTGAGATTGGGAATCAAGGGGTGGGTCCAGTGTCATGCCAATGATCCTTCAAAGACAGAGGCAAGGCTGGAGAGATGGCTCAGCTCATAAAGTGATGCCCTGCAAACATAAGGATCCTAGTTCAAGACCCAGAGCCCACGTAACAAAAGCAGGACGTAGTGAAGACATGCTGGGCTTTGGGTCCTGAGGGATGACACCCAATGTCTCAAAGATACTGTCTCAAAAAAAAAAACAAAAAACAAGTGACTGGATAGTACGAAAGGAAGAATACCCAAGATTGGCCTCTGGCCCTGACACTCTTATATACACACATGCACATGTGCACCTACACATATGTGTCTGTCCTATCACATGAACAACACACGCAGCAAATGAGAGGCACGTGTGCATTCTCCAGACAGCATTCCCAACCTAGCTTGTGACATAGATAACCACAATGCTCCTGCAAGACACAGAAAGCACATGAGTCAGGAACTTAGCTTGCTTGGGGAACACAGGGGACAGAAAAGCTGACATAGTGCCTCAGTAACATATCAGGAACTCAAAATAGACCAGAAAAAAATGACTAAAACCGCAAGAGATTCTCATATCACCCACACCACCCAGGTGCCCAGGGTGCCCATGTGCTTGGCTGCAGTGGGAGTTTCCAATCATAACCATGGCTTGCTGGCTGGCTGTGTGGAGAGAGAGCGGTATAGCACACTGTCCCACGAGAGTTGATATCATTTCCAGTCAAAAGAACGGATCCCTTTCTATATTGAACATACAGTCAGTATTTGCATCTGGAAACTATGGAGGGGGGTATGCAAGAGTTAGAAATTAACAACGGAAAGTAAGAAACAGCCAGCAGAGCAAGGGAAATACAGTCACACCCTTCCACGTCTCTTCCGGTGTGTCTTCCAGCATAAGCTGGGAAACACTGTGAACAGATGGAGTTGGCCCTGGCTGATCAGGTTCTCATCAAGAGAGAGTTGGTTGGTTAGAAACATTCCAGAAATTAAGACAAAGGTGATGGCTGAACAGACACCTGGTTCTTTTACAACTCACCTCTGCGTAGACTGTCACAGGAGTGCAGGTAGTTCCTCCATTGAGCATTCAGAAAGAAGGGAGATGGATCATATGGCTTGATTCTAGCAAAAATAGACATTCTAGCTGTGACCTCAAGTGTGTGAGCTTGGGGTCAGCTCCCAAAGCATTTGGGCCCAATACCAATATGGCACCAACATCAGCGTGTTCTCTATACCATCCCAGACTTGGCAAGATGGGTTCATGTCAAACATAGGCAAGTGCTCCCTGTCCACATTCCGGTAAGGAGTGTCTGGACCCTGACCAGTGGAGATGTGGTACTGGGAACAGGCTGGAACCTGCATGAACGTGTTCCTCTTCCCAGTTGGACTGTATCCCATTGGAAATTCAATGATGTAGGCTTCTGTGTGACATAGACATGTCTTCACATTTTGTCCTGAACACTCAAATTTTCTATTCCAATGAATCCTTGTGCCTTTCTGAACATGTATGGCTGCCATGTGTCCACCAGAACCCATTCCTGCCATAGCCTTACCCAAGGCTTCTGATGTGCTGATATCACTGTTCTCTGGTGTAAATTAGCCTTAATTGCTACCCTGTGGAAACTTCCCATAGGGAACAGGATCAACTGGTCACTGGTTCAGATCAGCAAAGTACAACATGCCATTCTGGGCCTAGGAAACCCCACAATGCATTTGCCAATGACTATTTCCTGCTCTTTTTGAACAGCGTGTATTTTGAGGGGATTTAATCCCTGTTGGGTCAGCCCACTGAAACTTTCAACTGTGGCTCTGGTTTTTAAATGACCCTTCAGTCAACTCGAACCACTTGTGTTTGTTCAAACTTTGCACAGACACACAAAAAAAAGCTCAGGTAATGTAAACTGTGTGTTCCTGATACTACTGGAACATTTGAAACACTGAAGGAGGAGCCCAGACACGAGCCTGAGTAACACATCAGATTAACTGAAAACCACCCTAGTCTGGGCTTTGTTGAAGCAGTTATTAGACACATCTTCAACTGAGGAAGCTTGAGGGATAATTGGATACAACAGAGGAATAATTTATGGGAAGGATACCAACACAGAGGGAGGGCAGACCCAGGCAGGCCGGGGTTGTAATTACCCAGTGTCCTCAGATTGGGAGCAATTACAGAATTCTGCAGACTGTGTAATACGGCCTATATAGAGATCAACCACTAGGTGGCAGCAAACAGCAACTAAAGACACCTGCCAGATGCAGACAGTGACATTTAAATACACATTCTAAAATGTCTATCAAGATTTCCTCAAAGTCCATTTGAGATGTCAGCAAGGACTAAACGGAGGATGCAGCAGAGAAAGCGCCACCTGGATGGTAGGCAGCTGCGCTGTGAAGGTGAAGACAAACAGAAGGTTTGAGGAAGGGTAGCCTCTCGGGATTCACTGGGCAGTAGTTCTCAACCTGTAGGTTGTGACCCCTTTGGTGGCTGAAGGACCCTTTCACAGGGGTCGAATAGCAGATATCCTGCATATCATATTATGATTCAGAACAGAAGCAAAAGTACACCGATGCAGTAGCAATGAAATAATTCTATGGTTGGGGGCACAGTATGAGGAACTGTATCAAGGATTCCAGCACTAGGAAGGTTGAGAACCACTGCTCTAGAGGGACTATGAGAGTCACAGATTTCTCAAACATAAGCCAGTGGTGTGAAGTGACAGGTCTGCTCTGCAAAGCCTCTGTGTTATTTGGCTATACCCTCTCAAAACACCCTCACTTGAGAGTCTGTTGTAGTCCACCAGACAGAAATGTAAACGACCCACTGTGCTTCTCTCACGTCCCTAATATCTATACATGCATAGTGTATGTAGATACACGTGTGTGTAGATATATACATGTCTATCTGTGTATATACATCATGTCTGTCCAGGTGTGCAGACATACATCGTATCTGTGTGTGTAGATACATGCATGCCTGTGTGCAGATATATCATGTCTGTGTGTGTAGATACATCATG
>NW_021605229.1:1304904-1319729 GCF_004785775.1 Grammomys surdaster | reverse complement strand
ATGTCTGTCCGGGTGTGTAGACATACATCATATCTGTGTGTAGATACGTGCATGTCTGTGTGTGTAGATACATGCATGCCTGTGTGTGGATATATCGTGTCTGTGTATGTAGATACATCATGTCTGTGTGTAGATACATCATGTCTGTGTGTATAGATAACATACATGTCTATCTATGAAGATACATCATGTCTGTCTGGGTGTGTAGACACTCATCATCTCTGTGTGTGTAGATACATGCATGTCTGTGTGTAGATACATGCATGCCTGTGTGTGGATATATCATGTCTGTGTGTGTGGATACATCATGTCTGTGTGTGTAGATACATCATGTCTGTCCGTGTGTATAGATACATCATGTCTGTCTGTCTGTCTGTCTGTGTAGATACATCATGTCTCTCTGTGTGTATACATGCATATCTCTGTGTGTAGATACGTAATTTCTCTATATGTAGATACATCATATCTGTGGTATGCCAGAAGATTTTTGAGAAGCAGTAAATGAGGCAGCCTGTTAGGCTCCAGCTGGGACCGGTATAAACTACAGTTAAGTATCATGTGTGCTTCTTTATCTCCTCAATACATATTAGGGACTCTATAATAAGCTATAGCTATGCCAAGGCAACTGTAAGGATAAATGCTTTCTCTGGCAATAATTACAGTGTAAAGGGTCTAAAAACTGCCACTAGACAAGCAGAAAGTGTTAGGTATGTGTGCTTCCAAGTGTTTCCAAATGCTTTGATGAAGCAGGCTTGGGAGCTCTGTGGCTGGGCATACTTACTGTCCTGGGGGGACTGATGACCCCCAGAAGGTAAGGAGAAAGGAGTGTGGTTAAAAATAGCCACTGATGAGTGCTCACAGAGGGATCTTCTGTGTTCCCAGGTTTGGATCTTTGAAGAGAGAACATATGGTCCCTCCCTAGAAAATCTGTAGTTAAGGCTAGCCCTAAGATATAAACTAAACATGAAGGTTCAACGTGTCAAATGTCAGCCCTCATGAATGCTTGGAAAAACAAAATAGAGAGCCTTTGAAGATACACATATCCCCCACTCATGTCTCATGGAGCCCCACAGATAGACACCTCTGTAGGAGTGTCATGAGGAGATGGCAGAGATTTCAAACAACTGAAGAGTGGACTCAGTCACTCTGGTAATTCAAAAATGGAAATACACGTATTCAGTGGAGTTTCAAATAAATAAGTATGTGTTCATCATACTTGAAAACTAAGCAAAAACATGAAAACATAAGCAAGGTACAGAAACTATTCCAGAAGACCAGGGAGACTTAAAACCAAATCAATCAGTTAAATAATCAAGTAATAATCAATGCATAGGTTCCACAGTGGATCAGACATAGCTGAAGAGAGAATTTGTGAACGAGAAGACAGACATGGACTTGTGGGAACTTGCATGTTTTCCCTAGAAATAATCCCACCATCAGATATAGAAGGGATCCTCCAAGCTGGTCAATTCCTACCTGACCTCAAGGCCTCAGAAACATCATCTCCAGCACTTGTCAGGACACCCCATTGGCCTCAACTGTGTGGACAACCTCGTCAGAAGAATATACAGACTCCTAGGTCACCTCTCATCTGCGGCTCTAGTCCCTCAGTCTGCTTGTGAGGTATCTCTATTCCTAGCCTTCCAGACTTCTTAAACAGTTTCATTCTGTGATATAGGATGCAGAGGTTGGCTCTGTCCATAATCTGCCTGTCTCTGCATTTTCCCTTTATTTTTGTGCCACACAGAACAAAGCAAAGCTCTTCATAGAGGAACAGGCTACCCAACCCACTACCCAATCAGTGACTTCCCTCAGCGTTTTTCCCCTAGATCCACACTCTCTGCTAAGACCTGAGTGGTCAGCAACAATTGTGAAGGACTTTCTCCCCCTGCCCATCCAGCCCTTCATTATATTGCATGAGTTATACTCAGAACTGGGCAGCTTCCCATCACTTCCATGTTACCTTCGTTTTACAAACCAACATATTCTCTACCTAGATTTCTGACAACAGCCTCCTGCCCTGTGCCTCTACTCCTGCACACAGCTCTGTCATCCTGGAAAACAGAATAAACCTTTCTACAGGTCAATAACTTAAGAATCCTCCACTTGAAACTGTCTGTCACGAGCTAGTATAATTAGTGCAGACTTCTAACAGACTGATCTACAGCTCACTCTGTGTCCAAGGTCTCAGCTGAATGCTGTCTTCCCAAGGAGCTCATACAGACCATCTTGGTGTACACATGAACTTGCCTTCTCTATTTTATGTGTACACTCATTAACCTCTATTCTAGTTTCATTTCCAGTCATTGTTAAATATACAGACCCATCACTGTGGGGAAGTCAAGGCAGGACCTTCAGGCAGCTAGTCATATCACACCCATAGTTGAGGGCAGAGAAATGAACCCATACATGTTCCCTACCTTGTTTACCATGTTCAGTTCAATTTCTCCACTCTTATACTACTTAGGACTCCCTGCCTAGGGAATGATGCCACCCACAGTTGGCTGAGTTTTTCCACATCAGTTAACTTAAGACAACCCCACAGACATACTCACAGATAAACCCAGTGTAGACAATCCCTGAGACTTTCTTTCTGGCTGACTCTAGGTTATGTGAAGTTGACTGAGCTAACCATCTCACCTTGCAACATTCTAAGTCATTTGTATATGCCTATTTTATCATTTTTCCACTTTCCTATCTCCATCTTCTGGAACATAATATGTTTGTGAAGCCTGATATCTTTGCTTTGTTTTCTGGACCGTGTGTGGCTCAGAGGAAATATCCCATAGACATGTAAGAACAAACAGTATGTGCTCTAACAGCTGTTCAGTCAGAGACCCTGAAGGAGAGGACGCCAGATACAGATCAGCTAAGTCACGAATATTTGAGGAGCATCACTCCTAAGACACAGGAAATATAATGAACCAATGAAATATAATGGCTGAATAAGTAAGCAAGCAAAAGCCTGATATTTTCAAGAATGGCAGAGCTCAATCAATCAAAAACCCTCTGAGGAACTCACAAGCATCCATGCTACAACATCAAGCCAATCAACACTCCAGCATGGATGAGGGAGGGACTTATGCAAATTTAAGCCAATCAACACTCCAGCATGGATGGGGCTGGAATTTACGAGACCATTGCCAGCTGAGGAGCTATTGACAAATGGTGGGTGTTGAGGACGAGCTAAACAGGTGTCATTTCTCTTCCAGGGTGTGAACTGTAGTAAATCGCCCGTGTTCCTGTAGATGGTCTCACACCCGTGGGCATGCAGGCAGAACAAATTGGATTATATTCTTTAAAAAGAAAGAACATGACAGTGAGAAGTATTAGGGGGTGTGGGAGGAGTCGGGGGATTTGTATTAGAAAAAAATAAAGATAGATTATATACCTGTATAACATGAAATTGTCAGAGAACAAGTTAAAATATTCTAAAATGAAAGATCTTCCAGCACAGCCCTCTGTGTTCCTTATGGTCTAGGTTCCATCATGTCTTTCAAGAATCCACTGATAGCCTATCAACTACACACTCTCCAAACCTAACTAGCAAAGTAGATTTGTGGAATAAGGTTGACCTGTGGAGATCTCCCTCAAGGACAGATGTCTAAAGGGCCTGGTGGCACATGCCTCTCATCCCAGTACTCAAGAGCCAGAAACAGGAGATTTGTGTTTGAGGCTAGCCTGGGTTACATAGCCAGACTCTGCCCCAAAGGCAAAAACAAACAAACCAACAAACTAAGATGATTTGTACATGCTTTTCCCAAACGCAGGAACCAGGCTATGAATCTCTATATTGAGAAACATGGGCTACAGGCACCAATCAAGAGAGAATGATTTTGAGATGGCTGAGTGTGCGTTTATACTGATGTTTATATGGAATCCCTAACAGCCAGCTGCTTCCTGAGTTCACATGCAACACATGCTCCATGACACACATCTTCACGCTTCCCTGTAAATCATACCAGTGACAGAGAAACCAATGGTTCGGCCAACCACGGTAGCCTGGATACCCACAGCATATCTTCATATAGACATCGGCACCAGGAGGGCCATATCCTTCCAATACACCTGCCATAATTCATTAGACAATCCTGAGCTATAGCAGGAAGTCCATTCAAAACTGGCCCCTCCCCAGACCTCACCTGCTCTTACGACCGTGGAAAGCAGTCTGGAAGCTTTCCTCTGTTTGACCTGAACAGTCTCCACCCACCCAAGGGATGAGCTGCTGCTGGACCTAGCTTCCTGGGAAAGCAAGCATCCCTTCATTTCTGTGTTCATGAACTTGTTGTGTGTTTGCTCACTCCATCCTCTCAGTTCACCCTTCATTCATCTTGGGTCCATTCATTCGCTTACCCACGTGCTTGCCCACGTGCCTGCCCACGTGCTTGCCCACGTGCCTGCCCACGTGCCTGCCCACGTGCCTGCCCACGTGCTCACTTATTCTATTCACTCTCCACTCATTTCCTCCCTCAGAGCAGTTTCCAGCGACTTTTGATGGACGGAATTTAGAGTCTCTGAGAGGGAACTCCGGATCTCCAGGCTACCATTCTGCAAGCTAAAATTATCCGCGGACTTCACACAACAAAAAGCAAAGACCGATTTCTTCCTCTACCGCCAGATGGCAGCAGACACTGGGATGACGGTGCAGGGAGGGACGATCTAGCGGGAGCCTGACAGTTGACCAATGCCATTTATTTTCTAAAAAGAAGTTGGAATGTATGATGGGAAGAGGATTGGTGGAGTGGAGCCCACAAATATAGCAGGCGCCCGGGATAATGGCTTTATGTGACCCAGGTCCCAAACCCTCGGCTTTCTTCTACTGTGCTAAGTTTGAGCATCGTTAGAAGTTCCTCCTTACAAGAGAGCCATGAAAGACAGTTCGAGTCAATACCTCCCCTCCAGGCAGGTGGAATAATCCCTCACCCTTCCCATATTTCTCAACAGATTCCTGTTGGGCACACAGGACTTCCCTGCTTTTCACTGAGTACTGATGTCATAAGTATAGGACAACTCAGTCTTCAAGTGAAGATGTCGGGTGAGTCTCTATGTGTCAGCTACAATTTCACTCAGAAGCAAAAACAATCCTGTCTGCCTATATGCCCAGACTTAAGAAAGACAGGTGCTGTTTCCGTATCACTGAACACTCCCCAAAGCCCATGCAGAGGAGTTTTACATAGAATTCTGGGTTCACCTGTCATCCCTTGGTACCTGTTCTCCTGCACCCCAAGTTCTAGAACAAACAAGACCCCTCTCGCACCTTCCTCAACGTTGTCTCTTGTAGATTGTCCTTTTAGTGGAAAAGTCTTAAATGTCTAAGGCTTGTGGCTGAGGCCTGTGGATTGTATATAGCCCCTCCTTAGTGACATAACAATCTCTTCTAGTGCAGAATACAACGGAAGGGTTGTGATTTCCTCCACTTTTGAGAGTTTAAAGTGTTTAAATCTGTTTCCCCCCAAATGGATTTAAAGCAACTGTCAATTCTGCATGTGAATCTTCCCTTGCCCCTGTGTTTGGATTGCATTTGAGTCACGCTTACTCACATAACTGGAAAGCCCACATACCACAGGCCTGAGGCTCAGAGGGCCACCAGTGGCCAGGTGAGCTTGGCTACTTACCTATTCCCATTTCACCCCATTCTGCAGCCAAGATACCCTGCAGGAACCACAGGGAGGTGGCCACAGAGTCAGGTTCTCCAGCCTCTGAGGTCATCACAGAAAAAAAAACCCTATCACTCAAGGTCATACACAGATCACCAGGTTGGGGGTGATCTCTGGTGGGTTCAGGTGCAAAAAAAAAAAAAAAAACAGAAAGAGTTCTAACAGACCCTCCAGAATCCCATAGAACACACAGAAAAAGAACTAGCATTATTTCCATGCTTGGGACCAACCACATGTCTCCAGAATTATGGCCAGTTCCTAGAGATACATTTTAGAATGGAACTCTGAAGGAATTGCCAATAGCTAGTCCCACAACCCCATCCCCTAAAGAAATCTGGCAAGAAAAAGAAATCTCATAGTATTTTAAATACGTTTAAATTTTTGTTGGGCCACATTCATAGCTATCCTAAGTCATGTGTTTTTATAAGTCATAGGTTTAGACACCCTGATTTAAACAAAAGAAGGTGAAAAAGAACCAGTGTTTAGTGGGAAAAAAATAAAGAGATAGGAGCCCCAGATACAGGATCTCACACAGGGACAATCCTGGTAGCTGTGTAGAATGCTGGTGAGAAATTGGGACACTGGCAAGATGGTGAGCTTGGAGCCACACTACACAATAACAGATCGAGAAGTCTGGCCTCTCAGCTTCTCACTTCAGTCTGCCACCTTTGGTTTCCACATGCCTGTCACCCCCTTTCCACGCCATCATCCAGCCTAGCATCCCTTCCTTCCATTTCTGTTCCCTCTCTTCCCACTCCTGGGAAAGCCAATTAGGAAGATCTGTGCATGTTATGTCTTGTCCTGCTCAGTTTGGGTGTTCTGCCCTGGGTCTTAGGTCAGCTTACATTGTGTGTTTTCTCCTTTCTGTGAGGCCAAATGACATATGAGGCAAGAACGCTGTCTTCCTGTGCTCGGAGGATAATCTAGTGCTTGTGTGACTCTCCTCTTTCACTTACATTTACCTGTTGGCTTTATAGGCACCACCATCCACACACCCGTGCAACCCTTTTGCTAGAACACTCCTGGGTCATGACATCCCTATGTTGCCTTCACACAATTCACCCCTATACATCACCAAAGCTCCTCATCCGGCCCCATATCCCACCCACCAATCAGGCTTTGTTAATAGGAACCAGTCATCTTCCTGCTGCTCCGAGAGCACACACACTGCCTATCCATCTACTCAGAGCAAATGGTGAAGTCCACTATGGCCTTCAAAGCCTTCCATGACCTGGCCTCCTCTGTGACCCCTCAGCTCCTACCCTCCCCTGTCCCCTGGCAGTTCTACAAGTTTCTCCCTCAATCCATAGGGTCTCTTCTCAAGACTGTCTGACCAAAAGGCAGTCCAAACATGCCTGGATGTCACAGGACACTTCCCCTCCTCTAGTTCCTACCTGCCTCCTTGAGCAGTGTCATCTGACAGCTGTGTACTCCCTCAGCAACGCTCTCTCTCTCTCTCTCTCTCTCTCTCTCTCTCTCTCTCTCTCTCTCGCTCGCTCTTGCTCTCGCTCTCTCCACAGAGATTGGAGCTTCTTAATGTGAGCATCTAGCCCGGATAGATACAGAAGGCCTGATGTAACAGCACAGGCAGCAATCCTTGAATTGCTGTATGGATTGAATGCCACTGTGCTGGTTAGTTTTAAAATGCCACCTTGTCACAGCTGAGAATCACCTGAGAAGAGAATTTCCGTAGAAGACTTGTCAATTTCAAGTTGGACTGTGGGCATGACTGTGTGGATTGTCTTGATTTTTAATTAGTATAGGAGTGCCCAGTCCACTGTGGGCGGCACCATTCCCTGTGTAGGTGGCCCAAGGCTACAAAAGCAAGCAGAGCATAAGCTTGTGTGAGCTGGCTAGCAAGCAGCATCCTTCCCGGTTTCTGTTGACTTCCTTAGCTGCAGGTTAAGTTCCCTGGTCAGAGGTACTGCTGCGTGGGATTGCAAGCAGGCAGCATGGATTGGCTCATTTCTCTCTGCTCTTGACTGTGGATGGGGCATGGCTAACCTACCTGGGTTCCTACCTTGATTTACTCTCCATGATGGGCTGTATCCTAGACTTGTAAGCCAAATAAACTATTTCTTCCACAGGTTGCTTTTTGTCAAAGTGTTTTTATCACAGCAACAGGAATGAAATTAGAATAGTCAGCATACTAGTTTATGTAGGGGACAGCCTTCAGCAGCCATAGCCTGGATCTAGATATGTGACAGTGACCCTGTGAGCAATTCCAAGTAAAAATGTAGAGCTCAGCACACACTTCCCTGCGTTTCAGCTAGAGGTGACATTTAATGACGCACCAACTCTCAAAATGTTCAACTTGCCACTACCTTGTTCTACTGGGATTGATGGAACAGCCAACGTGAGTCAGCTGCTACAGATCTCTGGGCACCCAGAAGGTGGAGCTTGATAATAATACTGCCACCCTCCATGACCTTCTAGGCTGACAGGTATGAGGACTTTTATAAAAGTCACAAAAATACAGTCCTAGTGTCGAGTCTTGCTGAAAGCCGTGCAGTGAAGGTTCAGGGCCTTCTGAAGGGCTTAATGGAGGTGGGGTTTTCTCTCAGGAGGCCTTACTCTACCTAGATCTGAAGCAGTCCTTGGAGCTTGGTTCCTGGGGATAGAAGAGGGCCACATTCGCCAGCTTTCTACATCGCTGTGTCATCTGGCTCAATCCAGAGACTTCAGACTTCAGGACATTCCCTTCCTGGGCAACGGTGGAACCTAGTTCTCCTGGGAATTTGCTGCACAGTCAATTGCAGCTACCTTCCTGGGGTAAAAACAGTATCAGAGTATCTCCCTCTGCCCTACAGAGCAGGGTTGCACGGTTCTCTCTCTCTCTCTCATTCTCTCTCTCTCTCTCTCTCTCTCTCTCTCTCTCTCTCTCTGTGTGTGTGTCTATGTGTCTCTCTCTCTGTGTGTCTCTCTCTCTCTCTGTCTCTGTGTGTGTGCATGCGTGTGTGTCTGTCTGTCTGTCTCTCACATACACACTCACACACACACATGCATGCACACACACACACACACATGCATGCACACACACACACATCAGACAGGTCATGTGGGCAAGAGTTAGGAGACCACGGCACTGAGGAAGTAATAAGACTCCCACAGATGTGCTGGCAACTTCCCGTACCCCACAGCCTCTGGAGTACTGCATAGCTTTAATGCACAGATGTGGCTGTAAAGGATTTCTGAGATATATGCCTTCAGTCTAGAGACATGTGAAAGCTGAAGTCTTTCTAAAATAATGAAGACATCCACCCAGTAGGTTTACATCATCCCATCTGTTCCCGCTCCTGCCATGTGCAAGTACACTTGTTGGAGAATATGGAAGACTGAAGTTGAAACCCTTCTTCTCCAGGCCAGTGAGTTCACCTTGGTAACAGAATAAAGGTTAAAGGGCAAATCAGTGACAAGCTCCTTCCCCTTCTCCCAAGCCACATTCTCAAAGCCTTATAAGGACAAGCCATTTCATCCTATGCAGCCAACCTGGATCTTTGGGGTGCTGACTTCATGGTGTTCCTTGAACCAATCAGAATATCACTATCTGTGTTCTGGTGAAGGTCACCAAGACAGTTATTGCTAAGAGCTAGATGAAGTAATGAAGATGGGCTTTTCGTCTTACTCACAGAGACAATACTGTAAGCCCTGGCCACTGTACAGAGTCATTAGCAAGTGGGAAACCAGAGTAGACCACTGCTTCCTTTATCCCTCCCATAACCCTTGAGGAGCCAGTGGTGACAATTCAAAGGGGAAAGTATGAAAACATAGGATCCAGCCTGCTTCTATAGCCTCCCTGCACTGAGCCCAGTTCCCTGAGTGAACTCAGCAGCCCCTGAATACACTGACATACACATGTATGCGTTACACACATAAGTTCAAACATACACAAATACACACACACACACACACACACACGCCCTATATAGACCACCTCTGTATACTTCTTTTTGAGATAATCAGAAGTTTCATGTCATGTAAGATAAGCTCTTCAGTAAAGCTAGATGCTCTTCCAGGCCCACCTTCAGTCTGCAGCGTCACTCCTACCTAGTCACCTCTCAGAATGGCCAAACCCCGTCATATAATTTTACAAGTGAGAAAACTGTGACCAAGGAAGATAAAGTAATTAGCCTCATGGTCACAGTTCAAGCCAGCCACCTCTGCCACAAGGGGACAGCAGGCAAGTGACATTACTCCTCTGCCTCCTCAGATGGGTCACTCTTTTGAGACTTGACCTTATCTGTACAGCCCAAGCAAACCCAAGTGGGGTCTTGTGCTCAAGAATTCTCTACTTACTTTCATTGAGTTTTGCCCAGCCAGGACCAGAAGGCTTCTTGGCCTCTACATAGTGAAGGTCATTTGTGATGAGGTCTCAACCTCTCTGTCACACATGAAGCTCTGTATGATAGCGAGTTTCATGTCGCACAGCTTAGTGTGTGGCCTTAGGCACTATAGCTGAAGGACAGATGGGAAAGAGGAGTGGGCTCCTGGCTTCCTTAGAACACAGATTCAGGGGGAAATGAATCCTGTTGTTCTCAGAGATATCTGAGGTACCACGGCGAGGACGTTTAGAAAGTTTGGAAGTCTGACCAGTTTGGAAGTCTAGCTCCAGGTGCCAGCATCAGAAGGCTGGTGGCTTCTCTCTGGGGCTGGTGCCAGCTGGCTTTATGCAGGAACTCCCCATGGCTGACAACAGCCCCGCTCTTGGTTTGCTACCTCATTCGGAGTGGGAGCTGAGAACTCTGGCCTCCCTCCTCCTCTTTGGCATCTCCATCCTTCCTGCCGCCCCAAGTCTTCATCATCTGCCAAGCCCAGTGGTTCTCTCTGTGTCGTTGGCTTCTGTCCCTCCCTATAGAGCCCTTCCTTCACCCCCTTCCCTCTATACAGCATATGTTCCATGCCCTGTGCCTGCCCTCCTCCCCCCACCACACTCCCCACTCCCCTGCATCCCCCATAGTCGATCTTTGTCCCACTTCTGCTGATAGAGCCACACTTGTTTTCTTTTTGATCTCCTTTCTCTCCTGAAATAAACAGCACCCAGCGGTCTCAGCATCTTCTCAGCTATGCCTATGGTATTCAGGAGCCTGTCTACCATGAACTAGGTGCTTAGCAAACACGTAACGAATGAATGATGAGCTATGAAGTAATGAAGCAATCACAGCTCAGTGGGATAGCATGAGATGAACAGGCCAGTGGATGCAGGTTTCAGCAAAGTGCTGCAAGGCCACCAAAATGCTGGTGAGAGGAGAGGTGATGTGGCCATCAAGTCAGGAAGTCAGAAGTCAGTGTCCAGGAGCGAACAGTGGAGTGGTATGTTTGCACCCTCTGATACGTAGATGAGAACGTTTTGATTGCTCATTAGAGAGCCACACTGCCACTAACCAATCCCTGACAGATTTGCCAAGTCCGGTACTTTTTCTGTGGAAGATTCGCAAGACAACTAGTGCACGCATATCCATGAGCACAGCGCGTGTCAGACCAAAAGCAACACCTAAGAACAAAACCAATATTTCCAAGTTTCCCCTCTTATCACTTTTTTGTAGTTCTTGTCCTATCAATTAAAAGATAAAATGACTTACTTACTTGACAATTTGGGGCAAAAGTTAGCCCATCTCATAGAGTAAACTATAGCAATAATAAACACATCTTAGGTATTTAATCCTCTCATACCCTTTAGGGTTAGGCATAAATATATATAGTCCATTTCCCCAATGTGGGGTCACCTTTGGGCACAAGCCTCAGACTTCCATGACAGGTTTGGGGTATTTTCTCCCATGGATTTAGTGGCCTTATCCAAAGAGGGCTATTCCAGAAATGATTTGCTTTCGTGTGGACAAACAGCCTGGCCTAGCCTCGTATACCGAGCTTTGACTGAATCCATGCAATGCGTCCTGAAGGTCACTAGAACTCCTATTGTCCTCTGTAATGGCACTCGCCAATTCATGGGCTGTGCAATATCCAGTCAGGTGGCTCACGCACAACCCCTGGGAAGGCTTCAGGTTAAAATTAACTAAGAGAAATTATCTCCTGTCATCCAGTGGGCACACAAGAGCCTTCTCTTCAACCTCTCTTGCCTGTTCGTAATCTTTATAATCTATAACACCATGTCTTTACAATATCCTCAAAATCCCTGGGGCAGATCTGCATTTATAGTCTTGAAAGTATGTTTTTGCAGCATCCAATGTCAATGGTGCAGGTTCTGCCAACACTGTTCTACACTCAGACTTGATGAGCAATCAAGCAACATCAGGGACTAGTTGATCGGTCCTTCGGGTTATACGTTTTATATTTTGGACAAGGAGCCATTTGGACGTTGGCTCTTGAGTTCCACCAAGTCAGTGGTTAATGTAGCAACGTGGCCAGTCTGCTTGCTATGTCGTTCTTCAGAAATTACATCATTGCTTCCAGAGAGTCAGGTCTGCAGAGGGTTGAGGAAAGCAGTCAGGGTTGATCACATCAGGGTGATTGGCTGAGCATGGGCCTGTTGATAGACTCTATTTTTAGCTTGGTGATCATAGCGCACTCCTCTGAAAGTCTTCCACAGTCCATTTTCTCAGGTTTGTCTAACTGTGTGCCATCTCTAAGGGCCCAAACATGAGGTAGAAAGTGGGAATTCGAGTTTGTCTTTGAGGCTGTCCTTGGCGGTGTACATGGGAGGCAGGATTTCTCCTCATCAAGAGAAGAGGATAGAAGCAGTAGATGCCTGGTGAATGGCTTCTAGTGATGAAGTCTAGAAGCTTTTTCTCAATACTCTCCTTAATGACATTTTTTGAGAAGTCTATTTTGTTTCCAAAAAGGAAGTGACTATTTAGTGGCCGCTTCTCCTCATTTTCCCACCACTGAGCTATCTAGATACAAACCCAATTTATATTTATATTTAGAGTGTCACACTCTACAGAGCCAAAGAAAAGGGTTCCAGTTCTGTGACTGGGTGCAGCAGGGTCTGAATTGTGGCTCAGATCTACCCTAGCTATTTTGAGTCTGCATTTCAGCATCTGAGAAATGGACATCCTACCACTCGGCTTGCAAGGATATTCTCAGAATATTATAAATACTCTCACAATTGGTACAGCTAGGCTTTGGCACAGCATCCAGAACAGGATACCAAGAAATGGCCAATAATCTTTGTTCCTTCAGTTACTGAAACAAACAAACAAACAATCTAATCATTATGTCTTTAATATGTTATGAAAAGAATTTTCAAGAATTATGATGTTATTACAATTTTAAAACCTTACAGCTATTAAAAATTCAAACTAGCAACCTAAGACATCGACATAGTCTCCAAAAGAATGCTTTATTAAATCAAGTTCATTCTGTAATGAAGAGCATGGAGATGCATATGTGGTATTTACCAAGCCCTTGCATCAAGAACAAGTAGCACATAATCACCCTGTGAGGAGACCGAGTGTCTCAGAGTCACATCATTTCAAACAATAACCAAGTCTCTGGTGCACTGGCTTCTATCTCCCTAAGCAAGGCATCTCCTCAGCTGATGGAGCTCAGATCCTCTCTTGACACTCAAGCTGTTCTCAAAGTTTGTTTTTCTAACTTAAGGTCCAGCCAGTACCGTGTCTTACACCACAGGGGGGAAGCCAGCGCTGAGGATGAGGACCTTTCCTACAGACCCTTAGCTTACGTCACATCAGACGACACTCATGTCTCATTGTCCACAGGAGCTGAGAGCTGGGTGAGCTTCCAAGTCTGAGGTCCTTATCCTGCCTTGAGACACTGTTTCCACACGCCAGAGAAGCATGCACCCTGGAGGGGGGAAAGGTAGGCAGAACACGTGCTCAGTGTGCCTGGGAAGCGGGGAGAGGAGAGCATCTCTGGGGCCATGGGAAGAGGCGGGCTTTGGGGTTGGGAATATGTGTTTGCTATCAGAAATCTTCACTAGATTTTCAAGAGGCTATGAAAATGCACACACATACACATGTAGATGGGCTATGAAATACACACACACACATATATATACACATGTAGGTGGGCTATGGAGATGCACATACATGTATTCACATATAGACATGCTATGGAAATGCACACATGCATGTATTCACATGTAGGAGGACTATGAAAATGCACACAAATGTATACACATATACACATGTAGATGAACTATGGAAATGCATACACATGTACATACATGTACACAAATGTACATACATGTAGATGAGCTATGAAAATGCACACATGCATGTATATACATGTAGATATGCTATAAAAATGCACACATGCACAAGTACACACATGTAGAAGTACTATGAAAATGCATACACAAATGTAAACACATGTAGGAGACCTGTGAAAATGCACACACACATGTACATCCATGTAGAAGGACTATGAAAATGCACACACACATGTATACACATGTAGGAGGACTATGAAAATGCACACATGCATGTACATACATGTAGATGAGCTGTGAAAATGCAAACATACATGTACACGCATGTAGGACTATAAAGATGCATACACACATGTAGAAGGATTATGAAAATGAACACATACATGTACACACATGTAGGAGGACTATGAAAATGCATACACACACGTACACACACATATGTAGCTGAGCTATGGAAATGTGCACCCATGTACACACATGTAGATGAGCTATGTAAATGCATGCATGCATATAAACACATGTAGGTGGGCTATGGAAATGCACACACACATGTACAAACATGTAGGCAGGCCTCATTATTTATGGACTTTACAGCCATAACTACACCTGCTGAGTACAGATTATTTACAAGCCTCACAGCGACATTCAGCACACCTGACTACACGGGCTCGGTGGTGGAAGACTTGAATCTTGGAATCTTGTTGGCATCCACTGAGACCACAGTCCACTTTCTCCACTGAGACCACGTGTTTTTGTTGGTGTGTTTACTCTGGAGCCTCCAAGCAGAGATGGTGATGATGAGGGTAATGCTGATAAAGATGATGATGACTGTGATGGGCAGTGACAGAGGTGATGACAGTGACTACCACAGTGATGCTGATGATGAAGATGACGATGGGAATGGAGATGGTTGGTGATGCTGTAACAATAATGGGTAGTGATATTGTTGGTTGTGGAGATGGTAGCAGTTATGGTTAATGATAGTGAGTCTTGGCTATGGTGATGCCATAGTGATGGTGATGCCATAGTGATGGTGATGC
>NW_021605229.1:1302795-1304894 GCF_004785775.1 Grammomys surdaster | reverse complement strand
TGCCATAGTGATGGTGATGCCATAGTGATGGTGATGCCATAGTGATGCTGATGTCATAGTGATGGTGATGTCATAGTGATGGTGATACTATAGTGATGCTGATGTCATAGTGATGGTGATGCTACAGTGATGGTGATGCTAGTGGTGTGGGCTTGGTGTTGGGGGATGAGCAGCAGGTATTCACTGAGGCCTCCTTAAACAGAAGCAGTAAAACAATAGTGTTGATCAGTGGCCGAAGCAGAAGCTGACAAGAACCTAGCCCTATGGGCTCATTTAGTGTGTTCAATGTGCATTGACTGTATGTATACATAGGCATGCCGATATATGCATAGGTACTTGTGTGTCAACATACGAGAAGTTATGAGAGGCTACAGCACATGATACATGGCTGAGGTTGTGTGATAAAGGCAACAGGAGAGTCAGTAAGCCACAGGATAACATCAGGAGCTCCCTGGAGTTGGAAGGAGGCTGACAGAATCCAGGACGGGTCCATGCCACACAAGCACCAATGCCTCCAACCCAACAGAAAATGCACCTAAGGCGTGCTTTCCCAACCCCGCACTGGACACTTCCTGCAGTTCTGCAAGTGCATTGTGTACCTTCCTGTAAAAAGCTCTCACCTCATTAGACTGCTGTGGGTTCCAAAGATTTCAAAATTCTGAGTATGTAAGCATGGCAAACCATTATCTCCGAACATCTACATTAATAGAGTTTAAATGCCAGGCTTTTAATCCAAACACCCACCCCCCCACATACACCCATGCTGCTTGCAGTACACAGGAAAGGGAGGCTTCCCACTGTCTGTGTTTGGAAGCTGTGTGATCACACAGCTTGTTGTCCCCATAGCAACACATTCCATCGCCTAGGTGACAGTGATCTCATGATGTCACCAATGAGCTAAACTAACTTAGAAACACACAGACCTTCCTTCCGGGTGTACCCACATCTTACAGTTGCTCTCCAAGTCTTCTGGGGTTGCAGTGCCGAGCGCAGCTCCGTGAAACATCGGGAGGACATTTCACAGCAGGATTTTGTCTGTTTGGGCATCCTCCTCTTAAGGGGATTCACATTCACTCTCCAGAATCCCCCCTTTTTCCAGCTATTTCCCCAGCTCAGATGAGATACCCAAACAAACAGGAGATAGGTGACCACTGCCCAAAACTGTTACTGATATTATCATACATGTGGGCTGAAGGGATCACTCTAGAAAAGTTGCTGTGCTCTAAGCAAACATCCCAGGCCAGTTTCTCCTTTCCCAAGCCACATGTCCATGAGCATAAGGAAGCTCATTGCTTCAGGCATACAAATCCCAACAAGGCTGCTCTCCCACAGACAAAGGTGCCACACTGCAGTGTAGAGTACAGAAGAGGCAGCCACAGAGGAGAGAGGAGTCTAAGTGTGTTTAAAAACCAGAACCCTGGGATGGAATTCCCATTATATGAGCTTCCCAAATCCCTCAAATCAACTGGTTTGTTTGAGAGACCGTGAATTCTACAGCAAATATGACACTGAGAGGGTGACGGCTCCTCAGCTAGTCCCATGATGCAGAGCCACAGCCTCCAGCAAAATCAAAGAACCACTGAGGTGCTTAATCCTCAGCCCAAGGGGGCTTTACAAAGAGTATGGGACTCCACTTTGAAAATGAGCGGTTAGCACATGTCCAGAATCACTTCTTTTTTTGCAACATGGAAACATACCGGCATGCTGTGTATTACAACACAAGAGTGGTAACCCGGGCCACTGTGGAGCCTGGGAGCCTTGTCCAGGTTCCAGATCCTACAGGCGCAAGGCTACTGCCAGTGACGACTTCAGGCCAGCAAGAGGCCCTTCTTGTGAATGTAGCACTTTAGAAAACAAAACAAATGGCCAGAGAGATGTAGCAAGAGGACCTGGGCGTGGTTTCCAGGACCCATATGGCTCACAAGTGTCTGGAAGTCCAGTTCTAGGGTATCCAGCGCCCTCTTCTGACATCTACAGGTACTGCATGTGTATGGAACACTCAGATGCACAAAAGCAAAACACTCATACATTAATCTTTTTTTTTGTTTCGTTTTTTTTGGGTTTTTTTTTTTTTTTTTTTTTTTTTTGGTTTTTCGAGA
>NW_021605229.1:1284005-1302695 GCF_004785775.1 Grammomys surdaster | reverse complement strand
GTGCGCCACTACTGCCTGGCCATTAATCTTTTAAAAAGACAAAACTTTAGACTAAAATGTTATAATGATAAGAATAACTTGAGAATAAGACAAGAAGATACAAGAAATCTGAAGTCCTGCTGCACTTCATGATCTATACAAAGGCCAGAATGCTTTCACAAGAACTGTAATTGTTCATGGTTCAGGCTGCAGTTTCTCCAGAGAAACAGCACAGGGTAGAGGACACCAGTGCTGACCAGTCAGTCCTTACTGGCATGGGTCAGAGTCTCACACCACTGCTTCCCAGAGGGCTGACCGCAAAGCGTGCAGTATGCAGGGTGCAGTGCAGGCAGAGGCAGAGCAGTGTGCACTGCAGGCCAAGACTCATAGAGCCTAAGCCACGCCCCTGGGCTGAGGCATCTTTCACACCCCACTCGGATGCCTCTGCTCGGACTATCGGACTTCCATTTGTATTTGGGGTGTTACTCTTTTTCCTTTTCCCTTATTAAAATACAATTTTATTAATTCTTTGAGAACGTCATGCAATGTATTTTGATCTTTCTCTCTCTTTCACACACACACACACACACACACACACAGAGAGAGAGAGAGAGAGAGAGAGAGAGAGAGAGAGAGAGAGATCCTCCTAACTGTTCCATTCCTCCATTCCACACCTTTCTACTTCATGCCCTTTGTTTTTTCAATAACCACTGAATTCAATCTGTGCTATTCCTGTGTGTGGGGACATCCAGTGGGGGACATCACTGAAGCATGATCAACCTACCAGATCTATACTCTTAAAACTCTCTCTCTCTCTCTCTCTCTCTCTCTCTCTCTCTCTTCTCTGTCTCTCTCCTAGAAGCCAGAGGCTCACTGTGTTCTCAGCTATGGGTGGAGGCTATTGCCCTCCTTTGCCCTCCATGCTAGAGTGTTAGCTGGCTTGCTCCTGCGCAGGCAGCCATGGCTGCTTCAAGTGTGCAAACACAGAGGTCTCATCATGCCTTAAGAAGATGAGGTTTTGCTTTGTTCTCCCCCAGCCTCAGGCCCATAAGCCTTTGTCTCCTCTCTTCCAAGATGGTGCCTGAGCCTTTGAGGATAGCTGGATGACACAGACATCCCACGTATGGCTGATCGCTCCACTGACACAATCTGCATAACAAGTTTTAAATTTCTATGTTAATGGATGGTAATTTTTAAGTGGAGTTAAAATATAACAAGTTCACCAGGTAAGAGATATCCAGAATAAAAGTACTCCCAAGAACACCCAGTCCCACCTTGCTGTCAGGTCTGGACCCCATACTCTGCAGTGTGTGCAGCGACACCCCTAGAAAACCCCACATGCACAGAGTGAACGGCCATGTTGATGTCTCCATGAAAACATGGATTTGGTGACCGCACAATGATTCCTTCTTGCATATTCTTTTAAAAACCTTGTCAGAACTAACGTCGGTTCCTAATTTGCAATCTGTTAGTTCAGACACATTCCTATAAAACCTAAAGGTGCAATGACAAGATCTTCGGGCTTCATGACCTGATTCTGAGTTTGAGTTCCACATAACCCGTGCTACTGTAATTAATTGGGCAGGAAGTGTTCAGCCCTGGAATTAGAGCTTAAGGTTGGCTTATATTGTCGGTCACCCTGCACACCAATCCAGCCACCAGCATTAATGACAGAGGAGAAAGCAACCATACAGCCCTCGTCCCTGCCACCTGGCAGCTCAGGGCGCATACTAAATTTTCATTTATATGATTGTGTTACCTCGGGGGTTTTGTCTAAGAGATTGTGAAAATAAACAATGCCCAAACAGATTCTGTTTTACAAACAATTCTTTCTTTTCTGTGTTGCCATACAAGTCAAATTTTGATTTACACTGAGGGACGTGGCCAGTCATTACAATAAACATAGCACAGGGTACCCTGTCCATACCCCTTACCCAAGAATGGGATTTTTAGCTGGTCCTCTCCCTAGCTAGTTCAAGAGTCAGACTTTTTAGCAGTCGGTGACAAAAGGCTAATTATGTAGCCGGGATTTAATACTTCTAAGAAGTCTTGGGATTGAGTGATTTCAGAAATAGTTGATTCTACACCTCAAAAACTTCATGCCAGCTTTGCTGGAATTCATATTCCTTCCACTGTGGCCAAATGATGACACTAACTGCCAGCCCCATACTCAAACTCAGCCACACATGGGAAAGGGGCCATTCTTCCACTCCTGGGCTGTATTCTCGGGGACCGAATACACACTTCCTGCTTAGACACTGGGGTCAGCTAAGGCCATATTGCAGTGTGGCTTACACTTAGGAGAAGGTGAGCCTGGCTGTCTAAGATCAGTTGACTCAAACCTGAACTAGAAGGTCTCCAGCAACCCAGAGTGGGGGAGAGGTGAAGACATACATGACACTGGACCTCAAGAAACACCTGTGGAGAAGTACCTGTTATACGCACCTGGCACCAGCCCACAGCTCAGGTCTCACTCACAATCAAGGGAATTAAGCAATGGGAGCTACAGGTCTAGATCAACATGATCTCTGTCTTTCTAACATGGCTAAATGGTAAGTTAACAGAGAAAACAGAAAACTCAGCCAGGATTTTCAGCCTACAAAGGACCCCGGGCAAGGTGAAGTCAGATCCAGTCCGTCATTGCACAGTTTACTTCTGTACATCCTGCCCAAAGCTCCGTGTGGTCAAACAGGCCCCTTCACTAACGCATTCCTGCTAACAGCTCCCAGGACACCACACGCCAAGTCTCGGTGTAGGGTGACAGTTCAGGGCACAGGGACTGAGGTTTGCACACTTGTTCTTGGCGCCCCTACTGTGTCTGTACACTAGCCAGGGTATGAGCTTCCTGGCCCCTTCAGTCCACCTAGTGCTTAGATCTACTCATGTACTGGCTGGACACCAGTAAATGAAGGACAGCCACTAAAATGTCACAAATACTTGAGGAAGGAAAGTAACATTGTAGCCCACTGATGGTTATAAGCTAAATAGCAAACAAGGTGTATCAGAGTAGTCATGTGTGGATAGTTTTAATCATGATGGTCTCTGGAAGGCTGGATTAACTCTCTCTCTCTCTCTCTCTCTCTTTCTCTCTCTTTCTCTCTGTGTGTTCATAAACTTTATTTTTATAGCAAAATTGAGTGGGAAGTATACATTCCCCATATATTTTATGCCTTACCCACACATAATGCATTGTTCAATTACTCCTAATGTTTGAAAATATGGATAATTTTAATATAATACACATTTGAGGGACTTTTTTTTTAGCAAATGGAATGGCTTCCATTCCATTCAGAATACCCCTCAAGGCACTTAATTTCTACCAAGTCAAGATTAAATGTTATTGCTACTTAAATGATCATTAAGTAGTAACAGAAATTCTTCTTCCCAAACAATAATTATTTGATAGCTGTGAATTCAACTGATATTTACAAGTGTTTTTTTATAGAATTGTTTAAATGACAGGTTTTATACTTGAATGACTTGCCTTTTGTAAAATAAATTTTGCTATTCCGTTATGTGTATAGGTGGTGACATAAAAAGCATATTTGTTTATACTTTTCTATTTGTGTGGTGTGTGGTATTTATATGCTCATGGGAGGGTACAAGAGTGCCACCTCACGTGTGTAGAGGTCAAGGGGCAGCCTCTGTGTGTCACACTTCACCTTTCTGCATTATTTGAGACAGGGTGTCTTTTATATTTAAGCTAGGCTACCTGATTTTCAAGTGTCTGTCAATTCTTCTGTCCCTGGTAGGACACAGTGGGAATACAGACATTTGAGTGACTATTTCCCGCTTTCACATGGGGTCTGGGGATCTGAGCTCCACTCACCTGTCTTGAGCAGCAACGCTGAGCCTTCTTCCCAGCCATGCTCATGCTTTTAGGCTGCCCTGGCTCCACTCACAGACATGAGAAATCCCTTTTCAAGCAACCTAGACACACTGTCGGCCTCGCCCCTTGTGAGAAGCCCTCTCTTGGGGTATCAGTCCAAACCCTTGTGATTCTGTCATTCTCTATTTACTTCTTTTGTTCTGCCCACATAACTCAAGGGCCAGGTACTTTATTTTAGATTAGCAGACCCTCACTATTTGACAGTATACTTGACTTACCACAGGCACTCAATAAACAGGTTAATTTTGGAGCCATACCGTGCAATCTCTATGTGATAAAAATTTGCATAGAGATAAAAACCTTATATGAAAAATTTCTTTAAAACCTTCTAAAGATTCCTGTTTTCCTCAACTGAGGATTGCCCTAGTGTATACTGTGAAACCGATGGAACACTGCAGGATAGACAGTGTAAGATCAGGACGGTGATGTCAAGGTCTGAGGCACAAGGGTCCCTTCCCAGGAAATCAGCTCAGGATCATAGATTACCGCAATTCTCACCCTGGACCATGTCCAGCAGTGAGGGTTAAGAGACAGTTACTGGACTATATCTGACAGCAGACTAAAAGTGAAGCAGACCTAAACTTGAAGGGACTGTAAACCCATAGGGTCAGCCTGGAGACAGCAGAGACAATAGTCTGGTAATGGTCTTGCATCTACAATAAACACTGCAAAGGACAGATAGCCAGTCACACTGCATGTACACATTGTCAAGCCACGTTCAGCAGTATACCCAGCCAGCATGAGGCTGCAGAGAGATGCTGAGGGAAGAGGCCATCTCTGGAGACTATGCACTGCAGGAAGTCATGGGAATGGACCTGAAGTGACAGAATGAGACAGCTGGGGAGCCAGAGAACAGTACACACTGTCAGAGACAGAGGTGGGGGAAGGGCTATGGTTCTATACAACTGACAATGTAGACTCTAGATTGGGGGCCAGGCTACTTATTGAGTGTGTAGGTGGTCAAGCAGTTCTACACATGTGAAGATATAGAACTGCATGTATGTGTAAGTCTCATATGCACACATAACTTGGAGACCCTGAACAAGGTACATGGTTTACTACAGAGCCAATCTCCTGGTTGCGAGATTAAAGTTCAGGGTCGTTGCAAGATGTTGCCACTGGGGAAGGGATGGGTGATGAGCATGGGTAAAGAATTCAATACATTTGTGCTTGTAATTGTCTACGACCTGCAAGTATCTCAGTGTAAACCTTACTGAAGAGACAGTTGCCAGTGCATCTTTCCCTCTGGGGAGGAAAGATCCTGGAGCACACTTGGGATCGTCTCTTGTGCTCTGTGTATGAAACATCGCCTGTCTCAATGTCTTGTAAGCATCTCCAGCAGGATGCTAGTTTCCCAAATGCTTCTACGCTTGGCTCCTCTCTGGAGAACTCTCCAGCAAGGAAAGGCGAATGAAGGATGGTGACACCCATTGAGGGCGCTGTCTTTGACGATTACTTTTCCTGTAGGTTAGTCTCCCAGCGAGTGTAGGACCTAATGCTCAACAGAGAGACTGCCATGGTAAGATACACAGTTTGAGATGAATGCTGCAGACTTTCTTCTGCCTAGCCAGAAACACTCCTGAGACCCTAGAGCTAGAGACCATGTATTGCTTGTGCTGAGAAAGCTCCTCTAATTTTGACTTCTCCCAGCCAAGAAGTTGGCATCAACTTCTCAATTTTCAAAGGTGAAGGATATGTTTCAAGTGGAAAAGGCCAACAGGAAAAGTTTAGCCTTTAAACACTAGAGTCTGAATTTAAGTTGGAAATCTTCGCTGTTAGGTTGGCCGTGCCTCAAGTTCACACACTCGTCACATGTTCCCAGATGGACAACAGGAAAAGAAAGAAAAGCCAGGCTTCCAACCCCTGTCAATGAGACTATTCATCTCACTGACAAAATCAAACTGTGAACAGAGTCCTACCCAATATGATACCCCTCAACAGGCTCCCTCATCCTCACACCCCTTCCTAGGTCACAGCGTGTTAGCTACAGCTCTTCAGGAGAGAATCCCTATTTCCATGGGGACTTGTACTCAGGAGACAAGATTTCGCTTCTGTTAGATTGCTGCTTCTCAAGGAGGATGGGACGTTTGGGACCGAAACAAGCATACTTAAAGTCTATTAGAACCCCTTAGGAAGCCCTCCATTACACCTGACCACCAGAAGTCCGTCCTTAGATGACTGCACAAGAATCAGAGAGTACAGTCATTACAGGGCTGGTAGAAACAGTCCCAAAGCCAACCATGGTGGATCAAAATGTTTACAATTATATTTTAAAACAACAACAACAACACACTATTCAAACATCAATAGGTAGCCCTAAACCCATGCACATACTAGCAAAATGCATTATATGCATGCATGAAATTCTCACCAAAAAAAAAAACCCTATTCTACTCACATGAACAGCTAACAGTAACAGAGTAAGATTTAAAAGGCGCTTGCAAATGGTAACTATGCTACAATATTATAAGTAGTATCCATTCTGCAATAATACAATATTACCAACAATAATTATGCTACAGTATCACAAACAATAATTATGCTGCAGTATTACAAATAGTAACCAGGCTACAATGCTACAGTATTACTCTCTCAAAACTGTAAATGCACAGATGAGTGTGGCAGAAGGCTTACGGGCTCACAGGGCTATATGTGCCGATCTGTGGGAGGATTCCATTTCTGTTTGCATTTTCTCAGTTTCCCTTTTGCAAATACTAACTTTAAAAAGGACAACATATTTTAAGTTATATCTTATTACTCATAATTACAGGTAGTTATATATTTGTGTATAACTATAGACTGTGTTTATAATAGAATCTGCATAATAAACATATACTTACTATTCATGTGCCATGCCTTTATGTAATAGAAGGATATATATATATGTCATATACATTTGTATTAGTCATGGTTCTCTAGAGAAGAGCACCGTGTGTGTGTGAGTGTGTGTGTGTGTGTGTGTGTGTGTGTGTGTGTATACATTTGGATTTACTGGACTGGTCTGCACAATTGAGGGCTTAAAATTTCCATGATAGCCATCTACATACGGTATCCAGAAAACCCAGTAGCTGTTCAGTCCAAGCTAGAATCGTCAGAGTAAGGTGGTCTGACAGTAGAGTTCCAATCCTAGGCTACAGGCCTGGAAGCTTCCTGGAGAGAGGCTTGTGTGGGTTTGCATCAAAAGCTGGAATCTGATGTCCCTAGATAAAACCAGCTGCAATGACCTACCAGCTCAAGAAAAATGGGGCACGCACACACTGGTGAAGTTTCTTCTCTCCCCCCTTATTCCATTTAGGCCACAGTCTATTGGACAGTTTGCCCAAATTCAGGCTGCTGTCTTCATTCTACTCTCTATTGGAAAGTCCCTCACAGACACACCCAAAGGTGTGCTGTCCCAGTCTCCTGGGAATCTGCCTCAGCCTGTCAAAAAACAGCCATCACAACCTCTGAAGCCAGTGTGTTTAAGTCCTGGCTTCCCTGCACTCAGAGAAAAGACAGTGGGGAGGGCTCAGGTCACCCTTGCACGTGTTCGCAGTCACCTACCTGGGTCTCTGGTCACTGAGATCTCAGGGGTACTACTCACGAGAATCAGCTTCAGAAGCACTGAGCAGATTAGATGAACACAGGATTCAAGGACTCCATGGAAAACAAAGAGGAAAGCAGGCTCTCCGTGTCTGTCATGGACCCTTGTAGCAGCTGCACTACAGAATTGGAGTAACCTGTTAGCTAATAGTGCAATCGAAAACTGCTAAACCTTTCACCCTGCACATAGAGCTGGCTTGTTATCCTTCTAGAATCAGAGAGTGAGGCTGTTCTGAGAATGACAAGAACAGATAGTGGGAGTCTCTTGACAAGAGTATACTTTACAGGGAATCGAAACAATCCAGTCCTCGTCTGTAAAATCTAGAGGGTCCAAGATTCCAGGCAGTGGTTGCTGAGGTCTGGACCATCTCTAACCCTCTCACGTTCACTCCAAACTCAATGGACTCAAGGCCATCTGCTAAGTGTTGGGCACTGAGGAGGAAATGCAATGTTCCTAAGACAAACAGTTCTTCCAAGTGTCCAAAGTGAACCCAGGAGGAGAGATGAGGATGAGCTACAGTCTTGCTGTGACTTTTGCTGGAAGGGGATGCAGAGTAAAATAGCAGGGCAGGGATGCTTCTCATCCTAGCCATCTGGTCCAGGTCCCATCTGAATTCTTCCCCTTGATAACAGCATCCTCAGGAAAGGGAATTGGCTTCCCTGGCTTCTCGTTTCTCATCTATGAGGGACACAATCCTTTGCTCACACAGGTTCCTGTCTCCATGATGTTCCAGCTGGGATGGGCATTTCCCTCAAAGTATGGGTCAAAATAAAGCCTTCCTGCCTCACATTGTTTCTGTCAGAAGGAAGAAAGTGACAGACACACAGGATATAAGGGACCCATTTGCTGACTCTGAGTAACAACTGCTTGGACTTGCTGACCATAGGCAAGGACCTCTCAGGACTGGGAAGACAAAAGCAAACTGAGGGATAAGGTTGAGGCACTCAGCACCCACTCAGGAGAACTCAAGTGCAGTCCACAGGCTAAGTGGTGGTAGCCCTCCGATATGCCTGTTAGAGTGACAATAGCTATAACAATCATCCCTGTTAGAACAGGGAGTGGCATAGAAACAATGTTGCAACTTATGCTGTGAGTCCCGGCACAGCACATCATCCTCGTCTGTGGGTTAATGTGAACAATTGGAAGTGTTAGCACTGGGTACAATTAAGAGGGGCAAATGGTTGGGGAGGGGGTGGCACACAACTTTAATCCCAGTACTCCAGAGGCAGAGACAGTCAGACCTCTGAGTTCAAAGCCAGTCTGTTTTACCAACAAGTTCTAGAACAGCCAGGGCTACACAGAGATTCCCTGTTTTGAAAAAAGAGGGAGGATGAGTGATTTCTTCCTCTGGCATCAAGTGTTTCTCAAGGGAGCAGGGTTCCCAGAGACATGACTCTCTTGCCTGGTTGTTCTGGGTGAGCCCCATGCTTTTCTATGGACCCCAACATTCCTGTGAAGGCCCATTAGAACCGTTCCAAGAATGTAAGCTCAGCCAGTCTGTTTTTTGGTGACAGAGCAGTTACCCCCATTCCACAGCCCTCCCATGAACAAGGGCATGTGCCTTGAATTTGGCAGGGGAAAGAAATCATGAAGTTCAATATCTCATCTTTGCAGGATGCAGTCCTACCAGATGTGGGTAGACATGTACACTTCACAACCTGTCAGCCACCCTGGACCACGATCCTCCAAGAAACCCATCGAGCATGGCAGCAGGAGAATGGCACCAAGCACCAAACCAAGGTGGTACTGCTGCATGCAGGAAGAACTGAGCTACAGAATCAACCTAGGGGTCCACCACAGACTCATGGGTAAATAAATGGGGTATATTCACAGTGGGGTATTATTTGGCCATTAAGAAGAACAAAATTATGTACTTTATAGGAAAATAGATGGAGCTGAAGTAAAATAAGGCAGACTCAACGAGACAGAGATTACCTGCCCTAAACATCGGTAGGGCCCCTGCAGATCTATACGTAAAGAGCTTGGTCCTCAGAGTGACAGTGTTGTAAGGAAGCATTGCTGACTAGCAGGTCCCCTTAAAGGGCAGGAGGAGAGCCGGGTTCAGGCCCTTGAGTGCATCTTTGAGACCAGATATGGCTGTCATTATCTGAATGAGAGAGTACCAGGAGATATCTTCCTGAGACTTCAGAGCACAAGAGCAGGAAGTTGTAGCTAAGCTGCTACAGCCCACAGTAGCTTTCCTCCTGGGTCTTCAAATGGTTCAGTTTTTCTCAGCTTCTTAAAATAATTTCTCATCAGGATTCAGTTTTACACCACACCCAAAATAAACTTACATATTCAAACAATGTGTCCTTAATAGGATTATGTAATTTTTTATAACGTATCAAAGAAATACTCATCAGAAATATGAATAGAGGTCATCTCCCAACCCAGTAGGCCTCGATAAACATCCGTTGAGCAAATGAAGTCAACGGGAGTCTGGTGACTCAGCAGTGAGCAGTTGCGTTGGTGAACAGACACAGATGGAGGAAGACCTGTCACAACACACAACTCACCAAGAACAGACATTCACGGTTTAAAAAAAAAAAAACACCAAGGTTCTTGAAGCAGGATATTGTTGGTGGTTGCTATCGATTGTCAGCTGCACAAGATCTAGAATCGTTCTACCGGACAAACCTTGAGCATGTATGTATACGAGGAACTTTCTAGATTGGGTTAACTGAGATGGAAAGACTCGCTCTAAATGTGGTGGATGCTATTCCAGGAGCTGGGACTGGATGAAAAGAAGAAAGTGAACTGAGCACCCGTGGTATTCTCTCTCTGCCCACTCACTGTGGGTGTCACGTGACCCATCTACTTCCTGTTTTTATCGCCAAGCCTTTCCGGCCTAAAACCTATGAGTCAAAACAAAACCTTCCTGGCTTACGTTGCTTTTGCCAGGCATTTTTTTTTTTTTTTTGCCAAGCACTTTTGCCGGGCATTTTGTTTGAAAACTGACTGGCATAGGGGCTGTAAAGAGACTGGCCAACTCTAACAATTGCTGGACATCCTGGTTGCTGGTTGCTGAAATTCTCGCTGGCAGAGTGGACTCAGGACTCTAGGAGTGAATGGGGCTGCAGAAAGCCTAATCTCAGAGATCGAAAACTACAGCCATTCACATAGACCCCCACGGCACAGAAAAGCCCCTAGGAGTCTCACCGTAGACACTTCAGAAGTCAAAGGCCATAGGTAACCTAAATGTTTCACATTGTTGCCTCCTCATAAAAGGGAGAGACCTTTGAGAGCTTGACCTTGTCATCTGGGAACAGAATGAGAGATGCTGCGCCTGAGGCAAAGCTAGGATAAACCGGCAGAGACCAGCCATACTCGTAGCACCATGGTTTCCAAATGACAGCGTGAAGTCCATTGGTAATTATGGCACCTCTAAGTAAATGTGGAAATATGGTCAGATTCCTGACCCAAATCCCTTTGTATTTTTATTAAAATGCTTATTCTTCTTATAGTGGCCTTATTTTACTGAAATGCATGTCTATGAAATATTGCAATAAAGCTGACTTTGAACGTAAGTGTGGCTAAACTTGGAAGAGTCTCAACTACGTCTCTCAAGGCCTGGGAGCTTGCTAAAAGATGGGGCCTCATCCTTGGGTGGCCTTCCAGGTTCCTAGACCACAGGGAACATAACCCATGCTTTTCTCAATGAAAGATGCAAGATATGCTCCAAAATACTGTGTCTTGGGCCCCTGGTAAAGTATTAACTAGAGAAAGGGAAATAAAGAATTGCTGAAGATTTTTTAGATTCAAAAAAAATTTTTTTTAAAGAATTAGAAATAAACAGCCTGGGTGTGGTGGTGCACGCCTTTAAGCCCAGCAGGCAGAGGCAGGTGGATCTCTGAATTCAAGGCCAGCCTGGTCTACAAAGTGAGTCCAGGACAGCCAGGGCTTTGTTACACAGAGCAACCTGGTCTCAAAAAAACAAAACAAAACAAAAAATTATGTGTGTGTGTATATATAATTTATATATATAGTAAAACTATATATAGAACTATATATAGTATAAATATATACTATATATAGTAAAAAAAAGAGAGAGAGAAAATAAAACCAAACAACACACACATACACACACACACACAGTTTCTATAAATAACTAGGTTGACTGACCTACATATATGTGTAGGAAGATAAGTTGGGTGGAATGGGAAATGAGATTCTCTTTAGAAAAGAAAGAATGAGTGTATAATGAAGGGCTGGAGAGAAGGTTCTGTGTAGAATCAAGGGCTGGGGAGAGGGCTCGTCAGCTGAGAGCACTCACTGCTCTGGCAGAGGACCTGGGTTCAACTGTAAGCACCCACATCAGGCAGCTCACGACAGTCCGTGCCTTCAGCTTAGATTATCCAGTATTCTCTGGCACACACATGGTACATATAAACTCATGCAGGTGCACACGCATACACAGGCAAAGGAAGGAAGGGAGTCAAGACAGACAGACAGACAGATCAATGGATCTTCAGAAGATTGACTATATCCTTCTTCATTACAGCACTGCAGATAGCAAACGTACCAGAAACAGCCAGGCACAGTGATATACACCTTTAATCCAAGCTTTTAGAGGGTTGGGGGATAGCAGAGGCAGGTGGATCTCTGTGAGTTCAAGTGACATCTAGATCAGACAAGACTACACAGTGAACCCCTATTTAAAAACAAAACAAATGAACAAAGCTGGAAACAAATGTTCATCAACAAGGACGTTACAGTGGGTCAGTCTGATGCTGCTTGTATTCTACAGCTAAAACTGGTTCCTCGAGGGGTGGTTTCCCCTGACTTAAGTCATGCTCACATAACTCAAGTGATGCCATGTGAACCTCTCCCCAGTTTAACTGCTAAATAAAAGCCTAGAGGCTGGGATTGGGCAATGAAGGTAGTAAGATGGGTCTGGAGGTTCAAGAGCAGGTTGCAGGTAGAAGAGAGAGGACAGATGGGGAGGGGGAAGCCACAATGGACCAGAACCACATGGCCAGAAGGAACATCAAGTAAAGGGGTTTTATAGCCAGAGGATAAGTTTGAATAACCCTGGATCTTCCCAATCTAGGCATTTGGCTTTTAAACAAAATATCTGGGTTGTATGTCTATCATACGGACTTATTAGTACCATTAATCCCTAAAATAGGAAATGACTGAATAAAGTAGTGTGTCTACCACAGAATACTACACAATCAGGTCAGAGAATTAATCGGAACACACAAGTTAATGTAGTGAAATTCCTAGAAATTACTGTCGGTTGAGCCAAGATGCTGAAACTACACATGATATTCCTTCCCAAAAGACCCCAGAGAAGCCACCTGTAAATGACACAATAACTTCATATATGTCCATAGATATCACACAGTAACTTCGTGTGTGTGTGTGTGTCTGTGTGTGTGTATGTACATATCCATGGATATCACACAGTAACTTCATCTGTGTGTGTGTGTATGTACATATCCATGGATATCACACAGTAACTTCATATATGTGCATGTCCATGGATATCACACAGTAACTTATACATGTCCATGTTCACGGATATCACACAGTAACTCCATATATATCCATGTTAATGGATATCAGTATCCCCCTCTCTCTAAACCTCCTTCTTCTCCAGGGCAGTAGTAAATTCAGACAAGACTCATGTGCTAAGAGTTACCTTATCTGCATATGTCTATGCCTATGTGCCTGTGTCCTCAACTTAGCAACATGGGATCTGACATTTTACATTTATGAGGATATTGAAGGCCACCAAGATGTCTCAGCAGGTCACAGCTCTTGCCACGCACGCCTCACTACCTGAGTTCAGTCCTCAGAACCCAGGGTAGAAAGAGAGAACCAATCCCTGAGAGTTGTTCTCTGATACATACAAGTGCACCATGGTATAAACACACCAACGCTTGCACACACACTCACACCTTATATGTGTGTACGTATGCATGATAACAATAAATAATTTAAGATATTTGTATCAACACACCCAATAGCTCTATATATCTTTATAAAGAAAAAAATTAAAGAGGCAAATTGTGTTAAGCTCACATCACTTGGCTTTGTCTGGTGAGTGTTCCCATCCCTCTTGCTTTGAAGAGAAGTTTGTGAGAGAAAAGATGTTTCTGGAGGGCATGTCATCTGTCTAGGTAGCCTGACCCTGTACAACTGTCCCAAAACCCTTATCTATGTCATGAGTCCTCCTGGAAAATCACAGAGGACCAACTACATCCAAGAAAATTTTCTTTGCACTCAGTACTTGAACTACTCTGATTTTATTCAGCTCTGAATTCTTGGGAGTAGAACCTTGGCACTGAGGGTGCCATGAGACTCCTAGCTCTCTCTGGCAGTAGAGTCAACTAGAGATCTTACTCGTGAGAGCCGTCAAGTCTTCACCTGGAAGCATCCCCCAACCTGAGGAGGCTTCTTGTCATCCAGAATAATGATCTGTGCTGTAGCGTCCTTAGTTCATTTCTGGTCTCTAGTACCAAGGCTCCAATTTGCACGCCACTACATGTTTGCAGATGGGTTGGCCTGAATAGATGTGGAAATGAAATGTATTAAAACACATGCCGTGAAAAATCATTTAGGCGCACGCAGACATCCTGGCAGCCGCTTGCCAGCTTCCAGGCCAAGCGTGAAGTGTAACTGGGGAAATCCACCCAAACCATTTCACATTGGAAGGTGGAGAACACTGGAAACAGGCCTGCCAAGTTACACATCTGCTCTTGGAAACTTCCAGAGAGGCTCTGGTACAGTTTTCCACCAAGCTGGATGCTGGGTCTGGGATTCTCGGTCAGTTTCCTGTTCCCCTTCACAATGTGGGGGCACAAGTCTTAGCACTGACTTTTTCACTGCCTGATGCCGTCCACTGTGCCTGCAGAATACTCCCTGTGGGCTCGTGCTTTCTCCAGAACCTTCTGGCTAATGCATCCCTATGCTTTGCTTTCTAGACCCTGCCCATCCACCCATGGTATCCATCTCTGAACTGAATACAACTAGACATATAATATAGAATATATGGCATTGACTAACAACACGCACAGTTCAATAAGTCTACCATTTAACAGAGAGTGAGGATAAAGGTCATTTTCCCCTCAATATTAAAGTGCCAACTGACCTTTTTTCCATGAAAAATATGTAAAAGATTTAAGATTTAAGATTTAAGATTTTCAAAACACAACCCCAGGGCTGGTGAGATGACTCAGCAGTTAAGAGCATTGGCTGCTCTTCCAGAGGTCCTGAGTTCAATTCCCAGCAACCACATGGTGACTCACATCTACAGAGGAATCTGATGCCCTCTTCTGGCGAGCGGATGTATATGCAGTAGGGCACTTATAGATTAAAAAAATAAAATAAACACAACCCCACAAACTTTTGGGTTACTGTGCACTGTCTTCCACTTCCTGCTGTAGATCAGGAAGAATGCACATGCAAACAGCTGGGAGCCTGGACTCTTAGGTCAGTCTGAGGAGTACACCCAAATCTGATCCCAGGCAGCTGTCTAATTAAGACAAGCTACTTAAGTCCTCCTTGATGCACTTTTCTCATAAAGAGGGATAGTAATGTCACTACTCCTAGGGTCGTTGTGAGAATTAAATGTGCTAACCGTTCCAAGACAACGCTCAGATTGACAGTTGGCCAGTGGGGGCTAGGAACAGTGTTTACTGAACCTGCAGAGGGGGCATTGATGTGGGGCTTTGGGAAGCAGTAGAAATCACTAATGCTGCTGCTGCACGAACTGTCTGCCAAACCAAACCCACCCAACCCTCTTTTAGGGGTCCAGGCTACCATGTTTCCTCATGGTGTCTGTCAGCAGAACGCATGACACACGTCTCCCACAGTCTCTCCTCTTCCTCTACACGAGCCCCACACACACACACTGCCTCCCCTGAGCACTCCAGGCAGGAGCCCTGTGGTCCACACCATGATGTAGGTATCATGCACTGTGCTGGGTGCACGTGACTTGGGAATAGGCTCTGCCCCCTTGTACACCCTTCATCCGCCCTTCACAACATGTGTGGTTTTGTTTCTCTCGTAGAAACTGTTGAATGTTTCCTACTGGCCCATTTATTAAATGTTCCAGCTAGGCGGATCGGGAATCCACCATGTGGCATGTGTATTGGAAATCATAACCTAACTGAAAATGGCAGTCTATGATGAATATGTACATGCACATATACATATTTGCTAGATAATTAAAGACTCGCCAGAATTTTCTATTCTTCTGCATACGCTTCAGGGTAGCTATTCTCTTCTCTGCTGACTATTCTTCTACCCCAGCTCTGGACACTTTTTTTTTTTTCATTTGCTGTTGGCTTAGACAAAGCCTCCAGCTTTGACGTCTTCTTTTGAATCACTCTTGGAGAAAGGGCCCTCCGTTCTGATTCCAACCACTCACTCAGCACTCGGGCTACACCTATATGCCTAAAGTGTTCTCAAATCAGCAGTGTGCTGGTGAGTATGGAAGGCAGGCTATCTGGGAAGGAGACCTGACTTAAGAGGTTGGCCAATCTCCACAGTGGAACTAAAGCCAGGTCTGCTCTAACACTTGAGATGAGAAATCCATTCCAACTGCTGATGAATTAGGAGCAATATGGGAATAATGTGAATTCCAGTTCTTTCCTGTCCCTCAGGAACCAGGTGGGTGCAGCAAATCTTGCAGCAAAGAGGTGAACAAATCTTACACACACTCACTCCCCCAAAACAGTGAGACTAACACACCCATCCACACCAATCCACAGGGATTGGCTCACGCAAATCTACAAGCCAGGAAGCCCCTCCATCTGCTGCTTGCAAACAAACTGAGAAGTAGACTGTGGAACCGATTGCAGCTCCAGGTCTGAGGAGAAGCAGAGCCACTGATTTGAGCCTCAAGTCTGATGACCAAAGAAACAGGAGAAACTGCGGGAGGTAACAGCCGAGACCTAAATCTAAGAGGAGTTTGTCTTTCCTCCATCATTCTGAAGCCTCCATCCTACTGGAAGCCTCATCCTACTGGAAGCTTCCCCACCCTCACTGGTAACTGTTTCCTCCTCACTCTGATTCACTTGTTGACTGGACCAAACATCTAGGTGTCCCTAAACCCAACCAGGGTGACATCTTTCATCAGCAATTACCACTCTCCTTCCAGCCCTTCAAGGTAACCCAAGCCACATGTCCATGGCCTACTAATGGTCCCTTCCCTTGGGGCTGGCTTACAGTTCAGAGGGTTAGCCCATTATCATCATGGCAGGAAGTATGGCTGCATCCAGCAGACATGGTGCTAGAGAGGGAGATGAGAGTTCTACATCTAGATTCCTAGGCAGCAGAAGGATGCTGTGTCCCACACTGGACATACATAGTTTAAACATAGGAGACCTCAAATCCTGTCCCCACAGTGGTACACTTCCTCTAACAAGGCCACACCTCCTAACAGTGCCACTACTTATGGACCAAGCACTCAAACACATGAGTCTATGGGGCAAGGTTCCTATTCAAACCACCACATCTATTCTGATCTTCCTTGGCATAGCTCTTTAGTCTTTGTCTTGCAGGCTAGGGATAGTCACGGTAGACCCCAAGGCTGTGAGTATTCTCCCTCCTATGGCAAACCTCAGCTGAGTCTTCACAAAGAGGTGATTCAAGAGAACACACTTACAATGCTTGTGTGTTTCCTCACAGCTAACCTCTGACTGAACCATCATCATTGGGCTTCCTGTCTTAATACTATACATCACAAAGTTTCACAGTGTAGCATTCCAAACTCTATATTCCCATAAACTCTGTGGTTTTTAAAACACAGTTTTCATAACCTATTGAATTTTACAAATATATCTGCCATCTGCTATAGTAAAGGTCTCATCTATACTATAAACTTTGGTCCCCAGGATGTCACTATTACAGGTGGGGGGATATTTAATAAATGGGTACAAAAGAAAAACCTTAGTCATTGAGAACATGCCCCTAAAAGTTATTATGGAACCTCACGGTCTCTCCCTCTCTCTTTCATTTGCTTTCCGTCCAGAAGGTGCATGGTTTTACTCCACCACACTCTTCTACATGGACCAAGGCCAGAAACCAAAACCTCTTGACACTGCAGGATGAAATCAGTACTTTCTCTTTAGAAGATAATTACCTCGGGCATTCTGTTACAGTATGTTTCTGGTGTAACGTCTTAGATTGCGACTGACAGTCTGGGCTAGCAGGGACCAGGGACCACCCATGCTTTTTCTTGCTGCAACCCCCAGATCTGCAGTGAGTGTCATTGTGTGGGTTAGCTTAAATCAGCCATGTCTGTGAGGGTTTTAGAGACTGTTGTGGGAAATGGACACCTCTCAAAACCTCCCAGGCACTGCAGCACTGCAGGAGCATATGGGGCCACGGCTGGAGGTCAGAACTGCCTGGCCAATGTGATGTCTGTGTGAACATGAGCCTTGCCTGGGCTTCTGGCTCTCCACAGGGGGAAAGGAAGAGCTGGGTCATATCAAGGAACCTTGCCTTTGGTGTGGGAGGATTGAGCTGCCCCTCCTTCCCCATCCTGCATCCTGGAACAGAATGAGACATTCCCTGGTCTTCCAGCTTGAAGGGGAAGAATAAAATACAGATAGACAGAGAGAGTACTCTGTTGCTGGCTTGAGTAGGCACTAGCCATCTTACACATGAGCCTCTGTTCACAGTCACACCCTGTGTGAGGCTGTGGAAATCCTGGAGTGTTTGGCCATGCCCCCAGAACCCAGAGACCTGACAGGAGGTCTCCATGTAGTATGCAGTGGGTCATGTAAGGCCTGGGTGGGGGAACAGGTCTCTGCCTCAAGATTTACATACTACCTAAAGGCCCCGGCCCCGCCCCTCTCCCCCTTCCAATATAAAGAAACCCCTTCTGGCATTTTGTGGGAGAGCATGCCATCATTCAGACTCATCACCATGTCAATAAATCTCCATGTCTTCAACCCCACGTGTCTACTACAATTCTGGACTCATTGTGTAAGTGGAAAACTCGTGTGGGAGGGGGAGCCTTCTCCGCCCGTCCCTCCGCTCTCTGTGCTCTAGCGGCTCGTGGGACACTCTCTCCTTACAACAGCAGTCCCACCTTCACGGACCACCACAGGGACTCAGCCGCAGCCGGCCCCGGCCGCCTGGATCCCCGCTCTCCCCGGTCCAGCCATCAGCGTTGGGGGGGTGGGGGCAAGCGACTGAACAGCGAGTCCCGGATGGCCTCTGTGCTCCGGCTTGCGGCCCCTCGCGCCCCTCGCGCCCCTCGCGCCCCTCGCGCCCCTCGCGC
>NW_021605229.1:1281805-1283995 GCF_004785775.1 Grammomys surdaster | reverse complement strand
GCCCCTCGCGCCCCTCGCGCCCCTCGCGCCCCTCGCGCCCCTCGCGCGTTTTGAACCACAACCCTGTAGCTTGAAGCCTGCAAGCTGAGCCACCTTGTACAGGTTGAGCCACCTTGTACAGGTCAAGGGACCTTTCTGACCATCTACCTTATTCAAAGTATTGTCTTGAATAGGAAGGAGGTAGTAACAGAGGCAGCAACTCTGGACAACCCTAATGTGTGCCTGAGTTTGAAAATCACAGCCCTAGGTGGTGTAGAGTCTTGCTCTTCTGAAGAAACCCAAGCCTTCCTCTTCAGAAATTCACTGGGATTGGGTGGTGCCTCTAACACCATCCCTCCATGAAGCAGAAGACCCCAAAGGCATGGGGTTCCTTCTTGGTAGCCTCAGAACAAAGATGCAGACTCCAACCCCCCCTTACCTGCCCCCAACGCTTCATACTAGGAATCCATCAGAGGAAAGATGCGTGATGACATCAGAATGTTCACGATCCAATTGTCTACAGGCTGTCCCTCTGTGCACACAGTCTTCCATGCGTGAGCTTTTGGGGCACATCTGAATCCAGACTATAACAATGGGAGAAGCTTAAAGCCTGTCTGATAAGCCATCACTGATGCTAAGGGTTACAGTGGCCTTAGCAAGAAACCATGTGAGTTCTATGTGAAATTGATTTTACTCCCTTAAAGTAAATGTTCAGGGGCAGTGGGTGTGGCTCAGTTGGTAGAGTGGTAGGCTAGGCTGTCCATCTTTGCAGTACTCCAGAAACAGGGGCAGGAGATTAGAAGCTGAAGACCAGCCTTGGCTACACATCAAGTTTAAGATCAGCACAGGCTACATGAGATCCTGTTTTTAAAAATGTCTGTATCTCCTCAGCCACACACAGCTAATGGCTGGTTTATTGACTCTATACTTCTTTCTCTTTCTATACATTCTTGTATGGAACATTCCCTCCCTGACCCAGCTATGACGTTATGTAGCTATTTTTGGAAAGACCATATCACAATTTTTTTTCCTTTGATCCCAGAGTGTTAACGTATTGGTTTTAAGACCTATCTCAAGGAGGGGCATGAGTCTTTCCTTATCTTTGGGGTTTTTGTGGGTCCTTGTGAACCTGTGGGTTTTTACTGAGTACAAATGAAACGTGTCTGCTAGTGCAGTGTGTACCAATCCCTACAACCTACAGGTGCAGCTTCCTGAGTTCAGGTCAGCATCCTCTGAGTATAATCTCCTAGTTCCCAAAATCTCACATAGCAAGATAACATAACCACACTGCCCTGAAGCCCCACCTTCTCAAAGTGACAGCTTAACTCACACCCTAGGAAACAGTACGTAGTCAGCTGACCGGCAACTCTCTGTCTTCTGTGAGTCATAGAGAAGGCACAAGCTTGAACGCTGACAATGGGCTTTGCTGTTTCCTGCACTCTGGGATGAGAAATATTTGGAATGGTCTCTGGTCAGCTTTAAATCTCAAGCTCTCCTTAGTCCCTGAAGACATGGTAGTCTTGAGAGCCAAGATTTATGTAGACAGAAAAAGAACCATCTAACTTGGAGATGTCCCTCACTTGCTACAATTAGCATCAGGAGGCCAGAGCCAGTTGCTGACTCCCAAATCTCAGTCCGTGGTTGAGAGGAGGCGTGTGAGGCAGGGCTCCAGGAGATAGCACCTTGGCTCAGCCACCAGGAAGACACTGACCTAACACATGGGCAGCTGCCAGCAGAACTAGCACTGTGGACTTTCCCTCAATCCCTGTATCTGTCACAAGTGTGGTCCTAGAGCTCCTAAGGAAGCCCAATGTCATTGGGATTAAAACATGCCAAAAGTGGATATTTGAACCATAGAAACAGGTCTATAGCATTATCTTAGCCTTAGAGGATGTGAGGGATACTAGGATAGGCTATGCACTAAAAGTATGTATGTATACTCACACACACCTACACCACACACATGCGTCCACACACACATGTATACGCACACACATACATACACTACTACATACATACACATACACCACACACACACCACAAACACACATACACACACACCACACACACATATACACCACAAACATACACACACATACACCACATATACACACATACCCCACACATACACCACACACATATACACACACATACAACACAAACACACATACATACACACCACACACACTACACACACACATACACCACATA
>NW_021605229.1:1258327-1281795 GCF_004785775.1 Grammomys surdaster | reverse complement strand
CACACACACACATATACACCACACATACACATATACGCCACACACACACACACACATACATACGGCACATATACATCATACACACATATACCCACACATACACTACACACACTCTCAACCTCAGTTCTAAAACACCAATGCTGGGACAGCAATACAATTATTGCTATTATGATAAAATCTCCAGCATTTTATTTTAATTTCCCAAGAGACATGGAAAACAAGAAGAGATGGGAAACCTTCAGATCCGGCCCCAGCATAATGGTGCTGAGCACTGGGGACCACAGCAGCAGACCCAGCCCAGCTTGGCCGTCCAGCCTGCCTCCGCTGTGGCCTCCCCTGGGGTGGGGGGCGACCCCTGCTGGTGGGGTAAGTCTGCCATGCCCTTCAGCCTATGCCCCACAGAAGCTCAGTGGACTCACGTGCCATAAACTATCCTTCACGGTGACTCCTTTGTAGTGTTCAGTAAATCTTACACACTCCTATTTCTTTGGCTATTCATTTTCCTAAGAACAAAAGGCTGTGAGTTTTCCATCCTCCACAGGCTGTGAAACGACTCCACACCTCCCCAATGTCCCACTCAGCAAATCAGGTTCCGGGTGTAACCTGAGTGGAAATTGTGAAATGAAACAGGGAGGGATTTGAGAGCTGAGCATCATCGTGGTTCTGAGCCTACCACTCCAGCTACCGGCCTGTGCCAACCAACATTACCCATTAAACTTTCTCTATCAGCTTGGCTGTTGTGGTTTATACCAGCTCTGGTCCTCTGCCGTCTCTGTCCTTAGGGCAGGACTTTGACACCATCAGGTAAGAGCACTTCTTCCCATCTGTCTATGATGAATGCAGAGCATTAGCTTCTGTACGGGGAGCGTCAACTAGGTGCTGTTAGAGACACTTCGTTTGTTGATGTAGCCCTAGGTTTACAGAATATTGAGCGTAAAGCCCAGAGCTCTGAGTTCCCCAGCACTGTCCGATTCCTCTCTTACGCCTCAACCTTGCATTCACAGGATGCGTTTGTTCCCGGCTATGTACTGATATGCACACTATTCCTAGCTGAAGTCCACGCTGTATATGAGGGTTTGGTGTGAGCATGGTGTGGCTGTATGCATCCTCGTCCTGATGGAAGCATCCAAATACAACAACTGCTGCAAAGTCCTCATTGCCCCTCCTGAGTTCCTGGCACCCACTCATCTTAATGACATTTCCAGGATGCCACAAAGCTAGGATCACCCTTGAAAGCACCCTTGAGTCTCGTGGCATGGTCTTGCCACACTTGTTTTTACTACTGAATAAAACTGAACTGTGTGGGTTAATACTCAACCCTAGTCATGCATGGAAGGACATCTTGGCAGCTTCTAGTTTGGGGCAATTGTGAATTAAACTTCTGTAAAAAACACTTGTGTCATTTCATTGGTTTTATGTGGAGAGAAGAACTGTTTAACAATTTTTTAAAATAAAAGTTTCCCAGTAGGTGCTACATCCAATGTTCATACTCCTGCATCTTGTTGATAGATTATTAAACTAGGAAACCTGAAAATAAGCCCAGCTGCCACCTGGCAGTGGCTAAGTATTTACTAAATCACACACACTTGTGGACAACGAATTTGCTTCTGGATACCAGAGCCAAATGTCTACCTACTATAAAGAGAACCTTCAGGAGAAACAGAAAGCAACTACAGAGTCTAAAACAGTAGGGGTTGGTATTTCCAATGCAGTGATTCTCAATCTGTGGATCGAGACAAGACCCCTTTGGGGGTGTCTAACAACCCTTTCACAGGGATCACATATCAGATGTCTTGCATAACAGATACTTATATTACAATTCATAACAGTAGCAAAATTACAATTATGAAGCAGCAGCAACAATAATTCTATGGTTGGGGGTCACCATGATACGAGGGACCGTATTAAAGGGTCTCAGCATTAGGAAGGGTGAGAACCACTGCTCTAAAGCATCAAGAACAAGGAGACCACTGCCAATGTTGTCATCAGACCTGGGCTTCCTCTGTCCCTTTGCCCCAACATCCTCATGACCTTACCTTCATCCTGGACATTACTGGCTTCAGGTTGAGCATGCTGGAAGGCTGTGAACCAGTGTATCTTCCGTAGGAAGTTAAAGGTTTCCAGAAGCAACCTTCTACCACCTCTGGATGTCAACAAGGCAGGGAAGGCTCCTGTTTTCAAAGTTCTGCACTAGAGGCAATTCAGGGAGAAGTCATTGGGAATGACTCTTGCATTCACTAAACCAGGTTCTGCTGCTCAACAAATAAGAACCAGCTGGCCACCACACCTGAGTCCACTCTGGCCTGTTCTAATCTGCCCCACATCTTTGTGAGGCTTTCTTTGCTGCCCCAGGTCAGGCCCAGCTGGGCAGGAAGACTGAGACTCATTACTGGGTTCCATGACTTCTCCTAGCTGATGAGGGCTCCCTGCATTGCTTCCTGCTCTGCTGTGTCTTCGTGTGTGTCCTTCTCTGTCTGACATTGAAGGCCACACACTGTGAGTAGGGCTGTAGTGGAGGAAAGGGCGAAGGTGTGCATAGTTCATACACCAGTGCTATGGTCCCTGCTCCATCTTGATTCTGGCTTCCCTGCCTCTTACCTAGAGCTTTGCCACAATGCCAAGCCATCTCCCTCTGCCATCCCCCATCTTGAACCTCTTTCTCCTACCACGTCCAACTGGGCCATCTGAAACATGGAACAGGCTAATACCTTCCTGGCTGCAAACCTCAGGTAAGCCCCAGGTCTCAGCCTTACCCCTCTCTGTGCTCTCACCCAACTGAGTTCTGATGGCATACCCTGCCATGGGACCTTCACACACACTGTTCCTTCTGCCTGAAAGGCATGCTTCCTATTATAGGGAAAAAAAACAAACAAACAAACGCTTCTAGGCACTGCAGAGATGGCCAGCAATTAAGAGCACTCATTGCTCTTGCAGAGACCCAGGTTCGGTTCCCAGCACACACATGATGGTTCACAACCATCCTTGAGTCTGGTTCCAGAAGATCTGAAGACTGCTTCTGACCATCATGGGCACCAGGCAGGCACATGGTACACAGGCTGGCAAAACACTTGCACAAAACCAATCAAATAATAAATTAAGGGAAGAAAGGAAGAAAGGAAGGAAAGAAGGAAGGAAGGAAGGAAGGAGAGAGAGAGAGAGAGAGAGAGAGAGAGAGAGAGAGAGAGAGAGAGAAACTTTTAGAAGCTAGAGAGATTGTTCTTGGAGTAAAAGCATGCATTGCTCTAGCAGAGAACTCAAGTTCAGATTCCAGCACACATACCGGGCGGCTCACAACTGCCTAAAGCTCCAAGAGATCTGACGCCCCCTATGGAGTCCCCCTGTACTATGTTCATGTGCGTGAACTCACAAACACACAGATATTCACACATAATTAAAAATAAAATCTGTTTTAAAGAGCACTTTTAAATTACTAACTTTCATTCCTTAATAATGGCAGCATGACACATTCAACACTTCCCCCTAACTGGTGCAGGCACATGACCAACACACATAGGGCCAACCCTGAAGGGCAGATGCAACAGCCTGGGAAAATCCATTTCAATGCCTTCCACAGCCTTCTTGGGTCAATGGCTCCTTTTCTTCAGTCTTTTTCTAAGGTCCTATTTGGAAACTGAATTCTGTGGCTTCCCATGGTTTTCTTGTCCTAGTGATATGATGGTACACAAGATATTCCTAGCTCTAGAGAGTGAACTGGAATGGTGACCACCACACACACACTCACATATATGTATATACACACAAGCACACATATGTATATGTACACACAAACACATATATATACAAACACACATACACATGCACACACATATATGCACACACAAGCACACACATATATGCACACACAAGCACACACATACATGAGCACACATACTCACATATATGTACACACACATATACACAAACACACATACACATGAACATTCACACACACACACACACACACACGGGTAATCTTAATGTCTCAGCACAGCTGACCTATGGGAACCAGCCACAAACAGACCCAGGAGACACTCACACTTTTGTGACCAGCAGTATGGGCCTTCCAACTAAATTGGGAACTACCTTGGAACTTCTGGTTTAGACCTGTGGCCAGATTCTACCTGTGCTGCCTTCGTGAGTCTCATTGGATTTTACAATGTGACTGTATCAAAAGGCTGGAGTAGCAGGACTTCCTTTGAGAAGCACTCTGTGTTCTCTGAGCACAGGATCAGGGCTATGATAGTAGACAGCTCAAACCTTACCCTAGGGTCAAGGCTGAGGGAGTTCCCAAGATTCCACAGTCAAATAATGCAACTTAGCTACATCTGTGGCTAAATAGCAATTAGTGTCCATGCAACCTCTTTCCCCTCAGTGTCTGATAGAGTGAACTGCATCCAGAGGTTGACCAGAAGGTCCAAATCAGCCATGGAGTGGGCCGCCCTGCTGTGAGCTGGTCCAGGAAGGAGCACTTGCTATATATAGCAAAGCCACCTTCTAACCCCACAGGGCTCCAAGGTGTAGGTGAGGAACCGCCCTGACACTGTACCTAGAGATTCCTCCTAGAATCCCATGGAGCACCTGTCATTGGTGACTGTTATGGTGACTCCCAGTGTCTCTGTGGCCACTCTGCCAGATCATCCCTATGATACCTTTATTAGAATTCAAGTCCAGCACACACACCCCAGGGCCCACCTGTCCACTTTACACCATGACATCCTCATTAATTAGGTCATCACCATGTCTCAGGCACTGCCCTGAATAATAGATAATAGAATGCGGAATATATAAAAGACACAGCCCTGGCCTTGGCCTGTGAGAGTAGAAAACTTTTCAAGGGAGCAAAGACATCTTAGATGAACAGTAATTCAGGAGCAGAAACCCCTCTACACAGTGTTGTGCCTTTTTTTTTTTTTGCTTTGCTCGGGGGAGTCCGTCAGAGCACAGCCATCTTGGGGACACTGGCTCACACTGGTGCTTTTCTCCACTTGTGCTGCTTGCAGCCGGAGACAGTAGGAGGCCATGGCTTAGGTTCTGCATCCTTTATGGCTGCTGCGTCCTGTGTACTCCCCTTCCCAAAGAGAAGCTGATTCTGCCCTGGCAGGAAAGTGGCACCAAGCTAAAGAGTGGTGACCCAGAGGGCAGTCCACAAATACATTATCCCTCCACAAACAAGCCACCACAGGAGCTGGCTAGATGGATCAGCCAGTGATGGTGCTTGCTTTGTAAGCAGGAGTTAGACTCCCTAAAATTGACATTAAAAAAAAAAAAATGGGTGTAGTGCATTTGAATTCCCAGTACAGGGAAGGTAGACAGATCTGTGGAACCCACCCAGTCTGGTAAGCTCTAGACCCATGAAAGACCCTTACAAAAGTAGGTAAATGGTGTCGTCAGAACAACAGCTGAGGTCTCCCTTGACCTCCACAGACCTGCACACACAGACGGAGACAAGTGATCCCAGACATTTACAGTGTCCAAGAGAAGAGTCCAGCCTCCACCACACTGCAAGATTTTATTTCCCCATTGCTTTACTCTTCCCTTTCAAGGTCCCAGTCACTCAGAGAGACTGAAGGCCACACAGCACTCTTGGGGCAGCTGAAGGGAAACATTGCCTAGCTAAGAGAGCACCCTGCTCCTGCCAGCACGACATGGTGGCATGGCAGCTTGTGTCTGCAGCAGGATGGAGTGAGGTGCAGAGAGACAGTTTGTCACATCTTGGTTCTAAACCAGCAGACTGAGATCTACCACCTCTGCTCCAGGCTGTTCTTGGCAAACAGCATCCATACATAACAGTGAAATGTTTGCAATATGTCCGCCGGAGGTCGACGCCAAGGTGAGGCCATTCCCAAAGAATGTTCAGCTCTTTGTCTCCAGCCAATGGATTCCATATTTGCCTGCAGAGAGCTATGCTTTCTTGGAGTTGGGTGGAGTTGGGTGGGAGGAGGCGGGTGGAGGGGAGTGGAGAGGAAAGGAGAGAGGTCACTCCAGAATTCCAGCCTGTCTCTCCCTCACTAATGATTTTGTGCAGACATGAGGAAATATATGTGTTTGGCCATAAAAGTAGCATGAGCCGTGTGTCCGCTGCCCTCCTATTGGGACCTGTCATGTACCAGTCCTCCAAGGCTGTGTGAGAGCAAATCATAATTCACATACAGATTCTGCAAACTCTTTTTTAGCTGTCTTTAGAGCGCCCATGGGAGTGGGCCTAAAATCCAGAGTCCTGGGTAATTTTCCATGTAGACGTTCCAGTTTTAGGGAGAGTGTAAAGAGACTGAGAGGAACTGTGAATCAGAGGGGACTACAGTCTGTCCCACAGGGCTGCTCTGGGGGATCCCGGGAGCAGGGGGCACATATCTCTGTCTACACTGCAGCCTCTGATGATTGGACTGCCAATCCCAGGCAGCCATCCACTGAAGCCAGAAAAGGGCACACACAGGAGCCAGGTACTCCAGCTCCCACCCTTCCACACCCAGCCTGCATGAATGAACACAAGAACAGGCCAGGATGGGCTTTCACTGCCAGCCACTTGGATGAGAGATGACCAATCTCACCACACAGGTAAAGGCCCCCAAAGTGGCACCAAATGTTGTATGTATAATGCTTCAAGACAAGTCTGACAGCTGCACCCCTAAAACCATGAAAGGAGTTCATAACAGAGAATCAAGGATCATTAAAAAGGAACATGAAAACTTACAAGAAAGATACTGATAAAGGCAAAGTGTTATACAAAGATCAAGTCGATGGGGGTAACAGTTCCTACAAAATAGCTTTCTCGGTACTCAACACAAAGTTTGAGGGAAGCATACCACAGAAAGGCACAGGGATGGGGCTCAAGGAGAAGACCTCAAGGCAAAAGGCACTGAATCCCAGCTAGGTTAGAGTTTTAACTCCACATAAGGATCTTATGGAGGCATTGTCTTAGTTTGGGTTTTAATGCTGTGAAGAAGAGACACCATGACCAAGGCAACTCTTACAAAGGCAAACATTTCATTGGGGCTGGCCTTAAGTTTCAAAGGCGTAGTCCATTATCATCATGGCAGAAAGCATGGCAGGGTGCAGGCAGACACGGTGCTGGAGGGGCTGAGAGTTCTACATCTTGGTCCCCAGGCAGCAGAAGGAGACTAAAATCTACACTGGGTGGAGCTTGACCATAGGAAACCTCAAAGCCCCACCACCACAGTGATGCACTTCCTACTGGGTAGACCACACCAACTCAGTAGTACCACTCCCTGTGGGCCAAGCATTCAAACACAGGAGTCTCTGAAAGCCAAACCTATTCAAACCATCACAGGCATTTTCTCAATTGAAGCTCCCTCCTTTCTGATGACTCTAGCTTGTGTCAACTTGACATAAAACTAGCCTGGACAGGGAAATAATAGGAGTGTGTTTTGTTTTGTAAGAATCAGTACACAAATTAAAAAAAAACAGAATATGAAACCGAATAGAGAAATGAGTCTCCTAAGTAGGAGATGATGAAGACCTAGATTAAGACAGTAGCAGTGGGAAAGACTTAAGGGAGGAAGAGGAGGAGGAGGAGGAGGAGGAGGATGGGGTGGGGGAAGGGGAGGAGGAGGTAGAGGAGGAAGAGGAAGAAGAAGAAGAAGAAGAAGAAGAAGAAGAAGAAGAAGAAGAAGAAGAAGAAGAAGAAGAAGAAGTGTGGCTGTCTCCTAGGTGAGGGTCCAGCAGGAGAGACCACACTGAGAGGGCACAAGTCCAGCTGTGCTTCAGGGAGCACAAGCCTCAAACAGCTGTTCAGTAGGGCTTTGAGCTTGATCTGAGTAGCTGAAGAAGGTGCTGATAGGAAGAGCCCAGACTCTAACTTTTAAGGATGTGCTCTCCCCAGACACTTAACTGCTCCCCTGGACCCTCACTCCAGAGCCCTTACTTTGTGGCCCTGTGTCAGTTATGCTGCTTGGGAAACAGAACGTGCTAGTGGCTTTAGGTTTGTGTTTGCAGCTGGAAGCACATGGAGATACCGGAGTCACATACAAGCAAGCACATGAGAAGTGGTGATTTTGTTGTCTCTGGACACGCAGTCCAGAGCTGCCTGGTTGCATCAGACAGCCCTGAGGCATGCTCCCTGACCAGGAACTCACAAGGAACTTAGGGGAGGTCACAATGGAAGTTGCTTTTGATAACAACTATGTAAGATGCTCAGTGAAATGTGTTGTTTCATGGCATGCATGGTGAATCCTGTTACATGAGGCTGGACTGGGGGACTTGGGGAACTGCCTTCAGAGAGAAGCATTCACCTGAACACCAAACGACAAAGACGAAACGAAGTCTCCCAGGAGATCTAAGGCATAGACTGCTCCTGAGGTCTCAATCTCAGAAACAAAGTAGGGAGGGGTTTGGGGGCCGTGGGAACACATGTCTGCAGGAAACATGGACGTGATCCACCATGCTGTACTCCAGGGTGGAAGTCAGAAAACCAAGGTCAGTGTGAGTCATGTTCCCCAGAAGTTGGCCTCACCCCGGGTCTCCTGCATGCTTCCAGAAGGTGCTTTAGAATGAGGGGCGTGGCTTTCCTATCCAAGTCACTATTACCCCTCCTCAGTCTCACATAGGTGCTCACACACTTGCCCTACCTGTCACCGTGATGTGCTGGATGTTCTTGCATTTGGAGCTAATGTTTGACTCAGCCCTGGATGTTGGACAGCAGGTACACAGACCAGTGAAGGATCAGAAGACAAAAATCTTCATTTGTTCCCTGGAGCTATTTGGTTTACTTTTTTATTCAGAGTTTACTCCGAAAGAGTTTGTGTACAGTTTACAAGAATATACACAACAGTGGTAAGGGAAATAAGATTACCAATAAATAAATGAGGAAAAACCGGGGGGGGGGGTACAAAAGACAAGGTGAAACTGGGTGTGAGGGTAATACCCTAACTGCTCCCCCAAATCCTCCATGTGTTTAGAAATAAAAACTGTGACTGTCAGGAGAGGGAGCCACCATCACTAAGGGCACAAAGTACAGTTTCATCCTGACATCCTGCTGATCCCAGAGAGACCCTGTGCTTCAGTCTCACCCCTGGGCCTGTGTCACAAGCCACACTGGTTGTGAAAAGGAATGTTGACATAAGAAACAAATAAATAAACCAATGGAAGTGTTTAGTCCTCAGAAGTTTTGAAAATCACTGTTATTAGCCTTTTACTCTAAAAGTTGAAAAGTGTTTTATAATTTATAATTTATATATATAATTTTATAATTTATAATTTTACTCTAAAAGTTCAAAAGTTTACTCTAAAAGTTGAAAAGTATTTTATAAATAAATATGTAAATAATGTAATAATGTAAATAAATAAATAATTTAAATTAAATTAAGAGAATCTGTGTCATGGAAACTGGGAGGGAGATGTTGGGGGTGGGGTGATGGCATGGGGGAATGGTCTCAAATGTTTTCCTAGATGGTGGGTTTTTGTCTTGAAGTTCTTGGACTGAGTCCTCTATGTTGTTGGGAGCCCATTGAAGGCTTGGCTATTGTCTTCTGGGTCCTCTGTGTTGCTGGGAGACCCACCAACAGCCCAGCTCCCTACCAACTTTCTACACTTGTTCTCAGGAGGAGTGATTCCCGTTTTCTATACCTGTGGGTGGACAGGCCCCTGCTTCTGTTTACAGTCCCTTTTCTGGTCTCATACCTACATTCTTCATAGGAAACTCATGCGGTTTCCTCAAGAGCTAACATGTATGAATGCTGAACACGCCCTGAGGAGTCTGTGCAGGAGCTGAGCAGGGAGAGCACCAGATAGAGAGATTACAAGATGAGGAGGAAACACAAGACATCCATTGACCCAAAAATGACAGACCTGGGGACTGTGGTGATGCTTCTACCCCAGGACACTTTGTTCTGAAGACACCCCCTGGGAAACAGAGACAACTCAGGTCTGGCAGATCACCGCCAGGGTGCTGCATAGGGTGGTCAGTGTGCCCACTCAAACCAGGCCTAACCAATCCAAATGCATCGACTGAGAAATATCTCATCCAAGCTCCTCTGGTCTATAACAGAACCGTTCTCATTGATGACACATGGCAAGCCATAACTGTCACCAGGCCTTCCACAGCCACCCTCTATGACAGGAGAGCCCTTGCTGAAGACAGGTTTCTAAAAGAAGCCTCAGAGACATCAAGGAATCTGATATTCTTGGAGACAGGAGGGAGCAGAACCAGACATGCCAAGTACAGTCATGGCCCACAGGGCAAGTCGGGAACATGCTCCAGCATGGAGATTCTTAAATCCCAACTCAGTGACCATGGCGACATGGAAAGGCTTAGCATGTCTAACCCAGGGCTTCCTGATAAGAGGCACCTTGAGAGAAGTAAAAAGTCCCATAGTTGCATTTAAAAGAGCTAGAAAACCTCTTGATTAAAATCCCATCGCCAACATCTACTCTTGATTAAAAAGAATGGCCTTCACCAAAGACCTGAGGCTGGGAGCATCCAGGGACTTTTGGACACCCCTGGGAGATAGAAAACACAAACCTAAAACCATCGGAAGATTTAAGGCTCGGCTGCTGCAAGGTTTGTTTTCATTTGAGAGTTGTAATCTTGATGCAAAGTACCTGTCTCTGCCCAAAAGCCACCACCATGATAACTGGGAAAATTCTGAAGCAGTCCCATGAAATCTTTATCACTCCTACTGTGCTATGACTTCCTGGAAGCATTGGGCAATACAACAGGATGAGAACGAGAACTTCGAACTTCTAAAGCACTATGAAAATTACACGCATGCACGCACTTGCGCACACACACACGGGGAGAGAGAGAGAGAGAGAGAGAATAAATATAATTTTAAAAAGATCTAAAGTAAGGAATGTCTCCGTTTATTAAGGGCATAAGAAGGAGATGATCATGACTAAAGACAAAGTGGAAAAATGGAAAATGTCTATGTGGAGAAATTTTTAAAATATTATTGAATGGCATAAAAGAATTTTTATTATATGCCATATTTTTAAATATTTATTAGCCGTACCAAGTTTTTGTTTAAAAACAAATGAATAATGTTTAAAATGATATAAAATGTACCAGTCAAAACATCAGAGAGCACGTGCTGGAGTCCTCTGGTAACCGGATCATTAGAAAGGAACTCCCAGGCACTCTTTCTGACTCTGAAGGGGATAAAAGCTCCTTAACAGAGTTCTAAATTGCAAGTGAATGGCTGTTGATTGCTAAATCTAAGACACCTGGATACGAGGGGCAGCAGAGAATAACTCCTGGGTACCTCATGCTGTCCGTGATCCAAAGTATCTGAGTCCAGGAGGAATGGACGTTCAATTCCGGAAACATCTGCATGGCTTAGCATGACGGACTCCTATAAAACTGCCCATTGACTGCTTGTACATTCTTATCTTTCTGCGAAGACAAAAAAAATTCCTACAAGCTAGAAAAACAAAGTCCTGCCCATCCTCTCCCTCCTGAGAGATGCTGGGGTTGAGGTCTTTGTTTCCTCTTCTGTCTCCCTTCCAAATTCAGTTCCTTGTTTGCAGTGCTTTCCCAGTTAAAGAAGCAAGTTGTACAGGTATTTATTACTAAAGGTGGGAGCAGGGGAGGCAAAACAAGAGAAATTCATTGCTTCTCGTTTTTTTTTTTTAAAAAGAGAAGCATTAATGGTGGGCCATTAAGAACGCACACTGCTTGGGGCTAGAGAGATGGCTCAGTGGTTAAGAGTACTGGCTGCTCTGCCAGAGGTCCTGAGTTCAATTCCCAGCAACCACATGGTGGCTCAAAACCATCTGGAATGGGATCTGACACCCTCTTCTGGTGTGTCTGAAGATAGCTACAGTGTACTCACCTACATAAAATAAAATCTTAAAAAAGAAAGAAATAAAGAAAAGGAAGGAAGGAAGGAAGGAAGGAAGCATATCCATTCTGATGATTCCCAATGCCCGTAACTGCCCTCAAAGGGATTCGATGCTCTCTTCTGGCTTTCATGGGTACTGCATCAGTGTGCACAAACTCACACAATGACACACACAGGCATGACATTTTTTTACAGAATACAATAAATAAGAACCTTTTTTTAAAAAATGATCAAATTAAAAAGTTTTAAAAGTAAGTATCAACCGGGCAGTGTGGTGGCACATGTCTTTAATCCAGCACTTGGGAGGCAGAGGCAGGCGGATTTCTGAGTTCAAGGCCAGCCTGGTCTACAGAGTGAGTTCCAGGACGGCCAGGGCTATACAGAGAAACCCTGTCTCAAAAAACCAAAAAGAAAAAAGAAAGAAAGAAAGAAAGAAAGAAAGAAAGAAAGAAAGAAAGAAAGAAAGAAAGAAAGAAAGAATCAGGCCTGAGAGTTGAGTTGAAGCAGCAGAGAGAACTGTAGCACCGTGGGGCATTCCCAGAGATAATTCAGATTTAGTTCAGCAAATCGGCATGCAGGCAACCGTAGGTTTTTTGGCTTTTTTTTTTTAACTAATTAATTGGGCTTCTAGTTCTAATCTGCATCCTTCAGATTTCACTCTTGATGGCAAAAAAACTAAAGAACCATATGTACTTCTGCACGTTTTCCAGCTTAATTTAAACACGCTGAACTATTTAATAAGAAGTGACACCTGACACACAGCAATGAAGGCAGAAATAATACACGCCGCGCTCCGGCCTCCTGGAGCGTGAGGGGGTGAAAAGAAAAGCTACAGTCTGCAAGCCCCAAAGAATCTCCCTCAAAGAAACAATAAAACATAATTATTCCCCAAGCACATTGGAATAAAGATTGTGAATTAGGTGTGAAAAGGTTTTTTGAGAGTATAAAATTGATGTTAGAAAGAAGAACGTGCCCCTCGCTCTGTGAGGACACGGGGAACAGTCTGTACGGAACACTGGAGCGGGGACTCCGGTTGCTGAGGGACTGGCACCTGCAACCTAGAAGGGGACTAAGCTTTGTGATGTCTGGGATCACCCATGTGTTCCAGCCTCCTCTGCCCCAACCCTCCACGTATCATTAAAAAGAAGAGAGATTTGTAGGGCACCTACCCTGGTGCTCATTATAGGAAGATTTACCGGATGGAGGCCTAGGTGTGCTTATCTGTGTTTTCGGTGGAGCTTGGGAGTCCAAGCTCAGACAAGAGAGACCCACAGTCAGATGGCAGACACCAACAGCAGGCGCTGGGGTCCACACAGGAATCAGAAGACTAGGATCCAGGTTGTAAGGACCTTTATGGCATTTTAAAACACAAACGTTAGCCAAACAAAATTTCCCTCTATTTATTCATTGCTACCAAGAAGCCACCACAATTCTGACACTGCCGTGTCCCAACTGTGACGTTAATATCTGAAAAAAAAAGTATCTAGCCCACAACTCTTGTACTTGGATGGGGCGGGGAGTTATGACTTTTTGAAATTGCTATAAAAGTGTTATTCACACATTAAGTGTTAAACAGCACAACCTGTGTCCCCTTTCTCCTCTCTAGCCCTCCCCTCCCCCATTCCTTCCCTCCTTCCCTCCTCTTCTTCCCACCCCATTCAGGGTTTCAAAATATAGTTAAAGTGACTTCATGACCCACAAAGAAGCTGCTACGCAGAATTTGAAAACACTGATTGAGACCAAAATGTTCTACCTCCAAAGTCTCTAAGGATTCCCGAGTCTATTGTTTGAGTGAAGGGGGTGGGGTGGGGGAGTAAAAAGGAAATTTTACTAAACCGGTTGAATTCTAAACAATGTATCTATTAACTGAAGTTTGTTTCTTTGTTTTAGGTAAACACTGATGACTATTCCGGAATGCCTGGCTCTGAGGGCATTGCAGGGGGAAGACCAGGTATGCTGCTGGGAGAGTCCAAGGCCTACCTGGCTAAACTGGACAAGATAGAATGTTCATGTGCAGGTGTGTGCACATGTATGCACATATGTGCCTGGACCAGAGACAACACAGGGTACCATTCACACTGGTTTTGGATGCAGCAAAGTTCCTGGTGCTCTCAGATTAGACTAAAAAATTTGATCACTGAGGGATTCACCTGTCTCCACCTTCCTGGCAACCGTGTACTCCGAGCCTGGCTTTCTAAACAGATGCTGGGAATCTACTGAGCCACCCCCATCACTGGGATGACAAAAGACTATGCCTACCTCTGCCATAGCAGATTTGGCCTGTGGATATAGTAACATGTCTTGCCTTGAAGTTTGTTGTGTGGGGGGCGTTGTTGTTGTTTTGGGGTCAGTTTTTGTCTGTTTGTTTTGTAATTCACCTTCATTGATAACTGGGAGATTTTTTTTTTCTTCAATAACATGATTGCTTAACAAATCATAGCATGTTCACTTTAAAATTATCTGTCCTGTAGACCAGTTACCACCTGAAAGAAAATAATTTTTCTCTTACATATGTTTGTGTGTGTGTGTGTGTGTGTGTGTTTGGACATATGTGTGTGGATATGTACACCAGTGGGAGCTTCTGTGGTTGCCAAAGGACTACATCCAGTGTCCTCCAGTATTGTCTTCTACCTCATCACTCTGAGACAGGGCCTCTTGCTGAACCTGGAACTCATTGGTTTGGGGCTGGCCAGCAAGCCCCAGTAATTCTCATATTTCTACTTGCCTCAGGTAACGGCCACACGTTAGACAGTTTTTTGCATGGCTGCGGGGGGATCTGAGCTCAGGTCTTCATGCTTGGGTCAGGCTATTCAGTTATTAAATGACTACTAACCAAGATTGTGATGATGGACCTAGCCTAGCTCAGCACTGTCTCTCTGAGGTCATGACGTCACGACTGAATCACCTATACTTGTGCCTCTACTGTATCTAATCCCAGACAAATACAGTGGTCCTAGAAAGCAAACGGGTAAGACAGTGGACAGGAACTGGACAATGTGGCTCTAAGGGGTAATATTAGGCAAAGATGATCATATATTAAACTAACACATTGTCAGCCAAGGATAGATGATTTTCCTGTGTATTATGGCAAATTTTCTATCCGATACACATTTAGACACATATCCTAAAGCTGCAACAGACTCTATATTCTTTGTTATTGTTGTATGGGCATATTTGTCATTATTTTATCATTTAAAATGTATAGTCCTTTTTATAGGTTGAGACACTTAAATCTCTCGGGCCGAAGAGAAGCTGGAAAGGTAACGATATCACATAATCTCTGCTGAAATCCCCAGTCAGTGGTGACACAAGGTGAGAGACAGAAGACTGATCTGCCTTCCATCGAGACGCTCCAGATGACGTCAAGCAAAGGAAGAATGCTATGTAAGAGCAGGTCAGTTTCGGGGGCTGGCCAGTGCTTGTAACAGAGAAACTGCCGTCAGCAGCATAATCTCTGAGCCTGGAGGTCCTCAAAGCCCTGCTAACATCTTGAAAAGAATTCCAGACCCAAGTCCCCGCAGACTTGTGGGCAACATGCTTGTGAATATCTACCTCAGCAACTTAGACAGGAACCACTACAGGCTACACTGGTTCTGTTGGCAAAGCTTGGTCAACGGCATTTAAGGATTTGTTCTGAGTTATCCAAGGCCCTGAGGTCTCCCAAGAATCATCTCTCATACTATACCCCAACGAGCACATAGGAGATGACCTCATTCCTGGGCTCTGAAACCCTCATCTGCCACCTGCTAGCCAGGGTCCTTCCGTTCCTTATCGCCTGACATCTGCAGCAACCAAAACCCTCGATGTGAGAGGCCTCTGAAGCTTCAAACGTTAGCCTTCTGCTCCAAACAAAGAGAGTTGCTTCATGCGGTACGCTGCTATATAAACTAAGATAACTGGGTGAAAGGGAGGGTGTCTCACATCGTCACAGGCTCTGTCACTTAAGTGTGAGACACTCTTGCCCCTTCCAGCTCTGCTTCACAGTTGGCCTAGGTTAGCCACAAGAGAGACCAGCAAATGACTCCCTATGCCTCAATGTCTGAGCACCTCAAAGAGATGGACAGAATTCAAAGTCACAACACAAGGAAAGACAAAAGATGTGTCCCCTCCCGAATAAACTCTGGGCTTTCCTGGGCAGAGATTCCTAATTCTAGAGTGTTCTCTCCAAGAAGGAGATACAACTGCCCAGACAGATTCACCCAAGCCCTTCCCCCACTCTCAGCCTCAGGGATAGGCCAGCATCCTTCCCAGAAGTCAACAGGACGAGTACCACACACAACAGGACCACACTCTATGCAGCAGGGAGAGAAGTTTGCTGAATCTGTCAACCAAGACCATCTGTGCTGACACCTATTAAGGAGAAATATCTAGTTCGGTATAAGGTCCTTTACCAAAATTGAAAAAAAATCTGGGGTGTGTGAGCCACATCTGGAACTTTTCTTGAGAATAAAATCTGCCAAAGACTGATCTAATACTAGACAGAGCCAAGTGTGGTGGCATACTATTGTAATCTCAGCACTTAGGAGAAGGAGTGCAAAGAAGGTCACAAGTTCAAGATCATCCTCAGCTACATGGGAAATTTAAGGCCAGTCTGGGCCACACAAGACCCTGACCTGGTTTTCTTTCCATTGCTGTGATAAACACCATGACCAAAAGCAATGTGTGGATGGAAGGGTTTATTTCCTCTTATAAATTATAGTCCAATGTAATAGAAGTCAGGGCAGGAACACAAGGCAGGAACCTGGAGGCAGGAATGGACCCAGAGGCTGTGGAAGAGAGCCTCTGATAGGCTGGCTCCCATGGCTTGCTTAGCCTGCTTTGTATATAACTCACGACCACCTGTCCAGCAGTGCCACTGTCCACAGTGAGCTGGGCCCTCCCCCATTAATCATTAATCAAGAAAATATCCCACAGACTCACCTACGGGCCAATCTCATGGAGACATTTTTCCCAACTGAGATTCCCTCTTCCAGATGACCCTAGCTTGGGTCAAGGAAAAATAAGAAGCACAGACCCTATCTCCAACACACAAACAAACAAAAACCAAGCAAACGGTTACAACAAAATGCTTATCTGTAGCGTGCCTCTTACTCTCTCTGGATCACCACCCTGTGGGACCGAGCCACCTGATTTAGGATGGATCTCCCCCTACCCTGGTTAATTCTCTCTGGAAATGTCATCACAGACTCACTCAAAATGAGGGTTATTAGTCCCCAGGTCCGTTTCGCTCTAATCAAGTTGACAATCAACATTAGCCACCACAGCAGTGGTCCCTACACCTACTTTAGCTGGAGAATAGAGTTAAATCATCTCACGGTCTACAAAACTCTCTGTAAGGGCTGGAGAGGTGACTTGGCTGCTGAGAACTGGCTGCTTCTGTAACAGAGCCAGGTTCCATTACCTCAAAGTCATAGAGATTCCCAGTACCCACAAGGTGGCTCACAACCACCCTGTAAGACCACTTCTGGCTTCTGTGGGTACTGCATGCACACGGCGCACAGACATATATGCAGGCAAAAACTCAAACACAAAAATATCTTTTCAAACGGATTTGTAGATGTAATCTCTTCTCAGCAAAGATTTTATATTTTGGGGGAATATTTACCTGGTACCCCAGTTCTGACACAACAGGCGGGCTGATGTGAGTGAACTGGACTTCAGACAAATTCACACAGAGATCACATCTGTCAGCTACTTTCTGTATCCAGGACTCTAAAACATATAGATCTATACAGCCACTTAACAAGTATTCCCTGCTTGCTTCCTACATTATTTATTGAAGCGAAGTGCTATTATCTTAAATAGTATTTTAAAATGTTTAATTAAATCAGTTACAGATTAATATACCATGGAATATTTTGCAGACAATTTTTTTAAAAACAAAGGTCAGGCAGAGAGAAGGCTCAGAGGTTAAAAGTACTTGCTGCTCTTGCAGAGGACTTGGGTTAGGTTTCCAGCACCCACCGTCAGCTCACAACTGTCTGTAATTCCAGTTCTAGTCTGAGGCTCTCTTCTGGACTCTGCAGGCCATTGTGGGCATACATGCATGCAAACAAAACACTCAAATGCATAAAATAAATTAATCTAAGATATATACATATTTCATATAATATATATAATATATACATTATATATATATATATATGAAAACAAAGTAGACCTGTATATGCTGATAAAGTTCGAAATACATGCAAGTGAATAAAACGAGGTGAAGGAGGAAAGTGGAGAAGACACTCGTGTTTCAATAAGGCATCATCTATACACACTAGTATGGTGTAGGGCTCCATATGGCCTTTGACTACATCAGTGTGGTTGACCTAAGGGCAGGGCTGGAGGAGAGCACCCTGCACCTCTCTGTGCACCCTTCTGTGCTGGTCATTATAACTGCTACCTTGTATTGGTCAGAGAAGAAAAGCCAGTCGTCATGTTCATAACTGGATTTCTTTAATGGCGGAACAGTTCTTTATTAAGTGTGCTCCTCCAGCTAAGCAGGTGAAGCTAATGTCTGCTTACCTGAGGAGCAAATGTTCTCTTTGTATTATTCAGTCTGGCCACAGAAGGGCTAGAAGGCAGCATTGTTACATAACCTTTCTGTTTGTTCCCAAGGCTTTTCTGCCCTGGAGGGGAGGGGCAGCTGTCAGGAGAGCTCTGAGAATCTTAAACTCTCAAGTTGCCTTTGTGTAGACTGTGGGTCAAAGGATGGCTCTGCTGTAGCCCCAGGATGTTCAGAGCTGGTCCTATACAGATGCCGCGTCTTCCCAGCTACTGGCCTTTGGGGTTTGTTAGTCTGTAGAGAGTGCCCTTTGCTCACCTCACAGAGGGCTCTTCATTGACTTTTCTATGAGTTACTGTTTACAGTAGACTGCAGTTGTGCCTCATCCTGTCTTCACATACCACAGTTCCAGTCACAGATGTCTACCAGCAAGGTTGTCTAACTCCAATTCAAAGTTCACAGGTAGGGGGCTAGAGGACAGAAAAGTGCCTTTAATCTTTCAGATAAAAGTCAGTTTGAATGAAAATCTCGGGGGGGGGGGGGGGCGGGAAATCAAGTCCAAGAGTGGGGACTTGGTCTCCATTCCATTCCACACCCTGCTGTTTTCCCAAACCCACCTCCTTCCTATGCCATCTTTGACCCTCTGGATGTCAACCTCCTCCACGTTGTGCAGCCAAGGAAACCACTCTAGAGCATTAAAGACACCCAAACATCTCTGTCCTCTAACTGTATAAGATGTGTCCTTTGAGAGTTGTCATTAACATAAGCTCCTTCCAAGGGTCGTGCCTTGGAATGATCACCAGTCATTCATTTTTATATATTATGAAGAGAGTATTTTCCATAACGTATAAAAAGTTGTCAATGTCCTTAATTCTATTGATTCTATCAAGAATATTCATATGTGGGGAATACAAGCCCAGCTGTTAGGGGAGCGTAGATATAAACCAGTTAACTATCAACACAGTCACCTTTAACTAGGTTTTGAGGCATCAGATTGATTCTACTTACCACATCAATAGTTCTAGACTGCCACAAAGCCAACCATCCATGACCATTATACAGAAATCGCCAAGTTCTCTGTCATTCTGATATCAGAGAGGTGCTCCCTTATAGGAAACCATCGACTTACTTCTGTTATGGATTTGAACAACAGTGGATTAGCTTCCCACAATGCCATGGACAATATCATCATGGGTCTAGGAATGAAAACTACAAGCAGGACCTTCCCAGGCCACCCCTGTGTGCCTCTGACCAGCACTGTTCCATACCTGGCTCCAGACACCAAGAACACAAGGCCAGAAAGCTTAGTTACCTCATACATAAACCAATCTCATCTAAGGGGGAAGCTATCTACTTTTTAAACACTTTCGAGAAGAATTTAGTGTTATACTAGACAACTGAGATTATTTCATGCCCATCAGCCAACTCAGAAGAAATGGAGGTTCAACTGTGAAGACAGAACAGCAAAGAGGTAGGTAGCCATTGGGCTGAGGTGCAGTGAGAAGGGTGATAAACCTGACGGAACCTACAGGAACTGACAGCAGATTTCTGAGTGTATCTGAGGGAAGCGGGGTTCATTGTGGTGTCAGTGAAGAGTTGTCAGTGATTACATCTTGTGATTAACCAAAGTACCTAAGGAAATGATAACACCTTGAAAAGAAACTCACAGGAAACAAACAGAACAAGAATAGGAAGAAAAAAAAACCGAGGCCTGTTCTTAAAAGATCAATAAATACAATGATACAGTATATATATTCATAGATAATTCGTGTACTGGCTTCAACATTTCCATTAGCTTCACGGGCATCTGCCATGAATGAAGAAAAGTACAAACAAGAGCGTCCTAGCTGGCTTTCCATTGCTGTGGTAAATGTACCATAACTGAACGTGACTTGAAAGGAAAGGTCTATCTCAGCCTACAACTCTCAGGTCACAGTCCATCAATGAGGGAAGTCAGGGTAAGAAGTCAAGGCAAGATCTTGGAAGCAGAAACTAGCATAAGGCCATGGAGGGAAGCAGACGCCATAGCTTTGCTCACCTACCTTCCTAAGGCAGCTCAGGTCTACCTGCCTACGGGGGTATCACCCGTGCCAGAGGGCTGGGCCCTCTTACATCAATTATCAGTTAAGAAAATGCCCTATAAACATGACCACTGGCCAATCTGATGGAGGCAACTCAATTGAAGTTCCTCTTCCCAGATGTATCAAGCTGACAACAAAGATTAGCCAAAACCAAAAGAAAACAAAAATAATGCTAACATCATTCAATTGCACACCAAACTTCTCTAATCATTAAGATAAACATTGTATGTGAATATTTTCCAAAAATACCATAGTACATATGGTAGACTTAGAGCCTACTGGGGCCTACAGGAAAACTAATCTCTGACAATGATTTTTTTTTTAATGAGTAGGTGTGTGTCTATACACTAAATGCATGCTTGGTACCCTCAGAAGCCACAGGAGGGCTTTGGATCCCTTGGGACTGGAGTAAGCTGTAATGTAGTTCTGGGAATTGAACCCAGGTCCTTTGGAAGATTAGCCAGTGTTCTTAACCAATAAGCCATCTCTCCAGAGCCTATGACTATGATTTTATATAGTCACATACACGTGTCTATAGATTAAAAAAAAAAAAACTTTAATAGACACCTCAATAAGTGTTGAGACAAATCTGTGGTGTGGTGGTATGCTTCATTTCCCTGTCTAGCCAGTTATTAAGACAGATTTATCAAGGATGGTGAGAAAACTAAATCATCCATGAATATATCCAGTGACCCAATATGACCCAAACTTCATATATCTGAGAATATGGCATCCATACAGGACTTGGATCCAACATCTGCTAGAGGCTGGGAACAGTGAGGTGCAGGGGGAAATCACACAAAGCAAGCACTGTAGATAGAGACACACAAAAGAACAGTAGGGTTTTGTTCTTAGTCTCTAAGGCTCCAAGTCACTCTTCCCTAACTAGGTATGTTTCAAACTTTAGATAAAGTAGAGATATTGATACATGATCTTGAAACCAGAAGGTACCACTAAAATCCAACATCCCGTTGCTGCAATCTGATACATACACTTTCCAGGGTCAGAATGAACAAGCGTGTTTCTTTACCATTCATTGCAACGTGAGAGAAGCCATGAGATCAAGGTCAACAAGGTCTCTTCTTCAAGAAGGTCATCAGTTTGGGCCTGGATTCCGACAGGAACACAGCAAAACCAGCATGGAGTCTGCCAGGTGCAGCACTAGCTTCTCACTCACAAGCAGGGATCCCATGTCATTCAAACCCTGTACCCACTTAGTGTCCTTCTCCCAGCTATCAGAGCAATAGTCATATACACATACAGCCACACATCGTGTGCATGCCGATACATTTCCGCCACTCCTGATCTGTGTCATGACTTGTCTGCCTCATTCTCCATCTCCCGAGCAAAAATCGTCACAACGGGGTAGTTGAGTGTCCACACCCTTCAAGCTTCTTTGAGCTCAGTATCTGTAGACACTGCAGTTCTGACTGGCCAAGTACAAAGGTCACGGCAAAGTTTTCGAGTTTTGTAAGTTAAAAAAAAAAAAAGACCAAAGCGTCTTAAAATTATAATAATCACTAAATATTATAAGCATGGTGTGGTAGTATAGAATCATTCCCTCCGTACGATGGGAAAAGTCCAGCCATTCAAACAAACCCATCAGCAGTATCGAAAGTTCCTACCAATTACCCACCCACCAACAAAACTAAGGCGAGCAGTGCTTTAGTTTGTCCTAGGATAATAACCGAGCAATAAACCACGGAAAAGTGCACCGTCACTAGAGACCACCTCTTCTGTGGCGACTGGGCAAAAGAAGACTTTCACTAACACTCAACTGCAGTGTGCAGAGAAAGCCACATCCTAACACTTGCTTCTCAGTGCAACAGAGCCTTGCAAAGATTCCAAGTGAATACAAGGCTCCACATTCTCTGCAAGAGGGACTTTGTAACCCCATGTCCCTTGTGACAACATAGGAGATGAACCAAGGACTCCATCTTGGAGACACCAGCCATCGGATGCTCTGCCTCTTGGGAGCCTGCCTCCATCAAGACCATGGGCTGGTTGCAGGGAAGAAAACAGAACAGCTCCTCACGCCTGCCCAGCCACCTGGGGCACATCACCCCATGAGTCTTCTACAGCTTATCCAACAACCAAACCTGGTGAGCTCTCCTTGTCATTCATTCCCACAGCCCAGAAAAGGCTTCACTACATCATCAGGGCCTTCTTTTAACCAAATCCAGAATGCTTTAAGTGAAATAAAAGGTGTCTGTCTAGGTTTCCTTTGTGTGGAAATCAGAGATCCCAAGTATCACTTTTGTTAATAGGAAATTTTCCATCTTTACTTTTTCTCTGGTGTCATTCCAGGCAGAGACGAACCCAACTGCTTGCCTCCTCTATCTCCCCTTGAAATGAAATGTACCAATCCATCTGCTCAACCCTCACCTCCAACTTCAGGAGGACCCGAGGCCCTGCCTGTGCAGAGGATGAAGATTCCTCATGACGCAACCCTCAACATCCCTGGATTGGAGAAGCATGGAAGAAGATATGGGCCCTCCCTGCTGTCCTCCTCGGCAACAGGCACTAGGGGATAGCATCAGCACCCCTCCCTCCAGACAGAGTCCTGTACTCAGGCACCAACACAGGCCATATATACACAGGCTAGGATCCTCACAGACGACAAGGAAAGCAGGAATGGGAGATGACCAGCATCCTCTGTCGGCCCTTCCTGGCCCCTCCTGCATCCTTCACTTGCCTTCCAGCTTCTCCCCCCAGTGTGCTCCAAGTTCACGGGGATCTGGGTCCCTGCACTGGCCTAGTCAGCTCCTCTCCACCCCACCCCCAGTTTCCCTTCTGTGGGTAAGTCTACCCAGTTGCTCTAAAGATTGGGGCATTCCTGTGGAGCATCTCCGCTCCAAGCTCTCGGCATGTGCTCAGTCCTCTGTCTCCTCCCCCTCCCCCTACCTGGCTCCTCGCTGCTGCCCCCAAACCAGGCAGTGGGTTCCTCCTCTGGGAGCTGGGGTTCTCCTCCACCTCCTCCACCCTCGAGGGCTTTGCGCTTCTTCGACATCTCTGCCTAGGGCCTGGGGTTTGGGGGTTTTCTTTTCCCCTCCCCCTGGCCCTCCCCTCTCGGAGAGGAGAGTGAAGGTGGGGTTAGGT
>NW_021605229.1:1207938-1258227 GCF_004785775.1 Grammomys surdaster | reverse complement strand
TCTCTCTCTCTCTCTCTCTCTCTCTCTCTCTCTCTCTCTCTCTCCTTTTCCTTCTACTAAAAGGGTGAGCTGAGATGAGAAATCAAAACCCAAGAGGTTCCTCAGATACTTCAGAGGTCTCCTACTAAGGTGGGAGGGGACTTGGGTGGGGTCCACCACCACCACCACCACCCCTCTTAGGATGCCTAGTACTGCCTGGCTATGAGGAGCCTGCGCACGGCTGTGGGGAAACAGCCACACTCAGAGTGTTTGATCGGGATGGTTGGGCTGTGGTTTCAATGGATTGCCAAATAAAATAAAATAAAAGCTACAGAAGGCAACGGAGATGCTTTCAGATACTAAGAATGAAGGACCTGCTCCTCCTTTATGGCATCATGTGATATCTCGCAAAAGAGACTGGGGTAGAGGAACGGACAAGAGGCAGGTATGGCCGGTGCAGGGAGATTTGTCCCTACTGAGGACTGGAGACTGGCAGCAGGAAGGAAGGAGGAGGTTGAGGTGCTTGACAGCCCTTCTCTGCGCCACCTCAAGAGGCACCTGCGGGTCTGGCTAGGCAGCCGCTGCAGTTTGCAGCTGGGGCGCAGTCTACTCTGGAACTTGCAGCACGGAAACTCCAGGAACCCTGAGTGATGAGCCCCAGGCTGTCGCTTGACACTGGGGTTGGCTGTAGGCTCTCCCATCTCCCCTGATAAGCTTTATAAAGTCCGGTGCTTCTCGTTTACACTCCTCACCCCGCTCACCCAGTCACATCCACAAACACTGACACACTGCTCACGCACGCGTGCGCGCGCACACACGCGCATACACACACATTTTCTTACTGCTGGAAAGCTTGCAGAGAGATAAGTTTTCTTTTTTTTCTTTTGTTTCTTTGTTTCTTTCTTTCTTTTTATCCCCCTTTGGACTCTCAGTGGCTAAAGTTAGATTTAAAAAAAAAATTATCAACTTACCCGCCAAAGTATCCTCCAGTACAAAACTCCTTTCTGCTTCATTGCCAGTTCACAAATTCAAAGCGGGGCAGCGGGGCGGTGGAGACAAGTCTCTGAGAAAAGTAGGTCCAGGTTCCATCAAGGGCTGCTCAAAACAAATTGCCAAGGCCGGGTAGCCCAAGTCCAGGACCTGTCCAAGACGCTCGACTATGCTCCATGCAGCAGTGTTCCCAGGGCTTCGGGTACTTGGAGTTTCCACGCTGGTCATCTCGCAGAAGGTGGAGACAACTCTAAGAAGGAGCGATGCTATCCTCTCCCGCCTTTCTTTCTGGGGTCCTCAGGAAAGCAATAAGGAGCTTTCCAGGCACCAAAGAAGACTGGTCCATCTCAGCTCAGCCTCTCGACAGAAGCAACTTTAGACCCACACACCTAGAAGTAGTGTGTATGCACGAGTGTGAATGTGTGTGCACGCGCGTGTGTGTGCGTGCATGGGAGAGTGTCCAACCCGTGTGCCCGCGTGCACTTGACATGGGGGCGGAGTTGGGGGGGGGCTGCGTGTGCTCTGAAGAGCCACTCTCCCCTGCTGCTGGAACTTAGAGAGTTTTCCTTTAAGCCAGCGACGCTGATGCTTGGACAGTCCCCCCCCCCGCCGCCCGCCCGCCCCCCCCCCCGCGTCCAACAGGAGGCGATGACGTCTGCAGCCTCGTTGCCAGAGCAGTCCCCAGGCGGCGGCTGCTGTTCATTGACAGGAGCAGAGGCTCGGACGTCAGCAGCCGGACCTTGGCGACGCTGCTCCCGCGGAGACGGCTCCCACCCCCGCACCTGCCAGCCCGCGGGGGAGGAGGGAGTGAAATCAAAGCCACGGAGGAGCGGATTGGGGCGACGATGGGGCTGCAGAAGGGGGGTGACTCGGATCTGCCCTCTTTGTCCTGGAGCCCCGGCGTATATAAATAGTACAGTCTCCAGCCAGACTTGCACCCGCTCTCGCACACCCCCTCGCCCCCCCTCGCCCCCGCCCCCCCCCGTCACTTTGTGTCGGGCTGGCTCGGCGGGAAGGGAGGCAGGGGGCGGGAAGCAGGGAGTGGAAATAGATGTTGGGCTTTTTTTTTTCCTCTTCCCATTCATAGATTCGGCTGGAGTCATGGGGCCTTGGCTCTGGGAGTCGCAATGAATGGATGGATGACTTCAGGCTCAGGGACCACCAGGTCCGTGGAGGCGTAGCTAGCACAGGGGGCGCTCTTCCCGCAAGGTAGCTGGCACCCTTGCCCAGGCACACAGAGACTGCAAACCACAAACCCCAAGGAGGCCAAAGGCCTGCCCTCTCTCCCCCCTCTGATCCCTTCTGGTTTATTCCCTCCCTATGAGGCTGGGATTGGCAAAAGTCACTGGACTGAGAATCTGCACAGAGTGGGGCTCCCAATCCCAAATGGAACCTTTGGCAAGGGACTTTCTGCAACCGGGACAGTGACAATTGCTAGAGGAGCAGCCACATGGTACAAGATTATATTAGTCACTGGGGTGTTGCTGGTGGCCGAAGACCTAGCCCCTTCCCACCTGAGTACCCAAGAGCGCTCCACACCGGAAAGGAGGGAGTGCGGTGTGAAGGTACAGCCTGCTTCACCTGGACTTCTCCACAGGAGGCCAGCACTTGGAGAATCCCTGGTCAGCCGTGACTGCTGTAGCTAGAGGCCTACCCAGAACCACGAAGGGATCACCGCCTGCATCCCTGGCTGTGCCTCCATACACTGAACAAGTTTCTGGCTCAAGAAGCTAAAAATGCTGGTGCCCAGCACACAGAGGAGTTTCACAAAAGGAGAGGCAGGGATTGCATGATTTTGAAGTGAATCTGAGCCGTTTATTATGTGCATGGCTGGGATAGCTGGGGAAAGAGAAGCCCAGGGTGGAGGAGCTTCCTGCATAGCCTGTTCTAAGCCAGACATGGTCAATGGCTAGGCTAGGAAAGGGGGGAATGGGTAGGGAGAATGTCTTCTCTACCCCAGTTATCAAAGTTCACCAGTGACATTCCAACCCCTGTGCCAGCAGAGAGCCCTTCTTAGCCACCACTTGGGCCCTTCTGGTTATGCAGAGAAAGGACGGAGGAATGCTCTCCCAACTCCTCCACCTGCTCTGTTCTTCCGTTTTTTTGCCTCCTGTCAGAGCAGGCAGGCGGGTGCTCTCGTGGGACATTCTCTGGCTACTCTCTGTTCACTCCGCTCTGGACCATCCAGGAAGCGCTTACCCAGGCCTGCTGCTGTTGAGCAATACTCTCTGTTCCCTCAGCACCAGCCCCTTTCCCCATCATTCCATCTTCCTGTCCTCCGGTGCAGCAGTGCCCAGAACACACTTCCTCCTGCCCTGGCTCTGTGAATAACCTGCACTTAGCTTGGACACGTGGCCTTGCTTAGGGCCTGCATGTTCCCCTTGCCTCCCCTTCCTCCATGATGTTGATGTGTCCCAGAGCCATTCATAGACCCCCTTCGCTTTCCATCACCTCTGAGGTAAGGCTTTCACCCTGCCTGGTAGCTTTAGGATATGTCTTGCTATTACATTTAGCACAGACCTTCCCCAATGAGCTTGAGACTAGGTGAACCACAAGCTCCCCTTGTGTGCCCATAAAGTCTCAAAACCACCAAATTCCACTTCACCGCAGTCATGATGGCCTCATGACATTAGTAAGTCGAAGCAGTTGACCATAGGCCAAACCATCGGAGTGAGGTTAACCTCTCTTTCCTGTCACCCCATTCCATCTATTCCCCACAGCCTTGAATGGATCAGGCTCCAGGGAGATTGCACTACCGTGTCCAAACCTCCAGCACCACCGAGTCACGTCCAGGTTGGTGCTGTTGCTCTGTTGACGCCCCACCTCCATGCTTACACTCAACATAGAAACCGTGGCCGCTGAGAAAAATGCAAGCTCATTCCAGTTCTCAGCTGAGTCCCCCCATGGCTCTCCACACCCCAGCAGCAGGCAGGATCCTATCAGGTTCCACAAAACCCTGTGGCCACTCCACTTTTATTAGTCCATCTTCTTGCCTCCAGCTGTGATAGTTAATTTTAGTTATCAACTTGATTTGATTAATAGACTCGCAGGATATTAGTGAGGTAAACCTTTGGGGATTTTTGTGATGGTGTTTCCAGAAAGGATTAATGGATTAACAATAAAACCTGCCCTGGATGTGGGAGAGCACCATCCCAGAGGCAGACATCCCAGACTGAGCAAGAAGGAAAAGAGTGGAAACTGAGAGTCTGTGTTCACTTTACTCCCTGGATGGCCCCACAGGCCAAATCCCTCCTGTGACCATGCCTCCTACTGTGATGGACTGATTTCTCTGAATTACAGGACAGAATAAATCCTTCTTCTTACGCTGTCTTTTAAAAGGTGTTTGTGGAATTTAGTTATACATCCCAATGAACAGAAAACTAACTACTATAGAAAACGGATGCTGAGAAGCGGGACCATGGCTGAGTTCAGTCTGACCATAGTCTGTGGGAAGAATGTGGAAGTTTGGAGATGCCTCCTGAGGAAACCTCAAATGCTATAGGCAGAACTGACTGGGTGGTTCTGATGCAAGCTCAGACGCCAGTGGAAAAGCGGCCAGTGCTCACGAGGTTTCAGAGTAGGGTTTAATGCTCTGCTGGGAACTGGGCTAAAAACTATTTGTGTCACTAACAGTTTGTACATGCTTGGCCCAAGGAGTGGAACTATTAGGAGGTGTAGCCTTGTTGGAGTAGGTGTGTCACCATGGGTGTGGGCTTTAAGACCTTCATCCTAGCTGCCTGGAAGTCAGTCTTCTCCTAGCAGCCTACAGATGAAGATATAGAAGTCACAGCCCTGCCTGCACTATGCCTGCCTGGATGCTGCCATGCTCCCACTTTGATGATAATGGACTGAACCTCTGAACCTGTAAGCCAGCCCCAATTAAATGTTGTCCTGATAAGAGTTGCCTTGGTCATGGTGCCTGTTCTCAGCAGTAAAACCCTAACTAAGATAGTCACATTCTGGGAAAGCATCTGGATCTATCTGTACGTGTTCTAAAAATCTGAGTCTGAATTCTCAAACAACACTCTAAGTTGTTTGGAGGAAATTTCAGTTCAACATAACATTTAAATTGTGGCGCAGTCTGCACTCACTGCATTTACCCAGATTTACAATGACAGAACAGAAAGGATGGAGATCTGGTTTGACTCTGAGCCTGATTAAAGTTGAGGGCGGGTACATAGTGGTTATACACATTACAGAGATTATCACAATTAAAGAGAAAACTACACTGGACACTAGAAAAGTAGGAGTCGTGCCTTGAGGGTAAGACTGACCAGTCAAGAAGCTGAAGGACATAAAAATGCAAATTTACTTGAAGGAATGTTGTAGAAAATGCTATTTTGGGAGTTTTTACCTCATGTAGACCATAAAGTTTCCAAATAAAAGACACAAACGCTTTTAAATTTATAATAAGCCTTAAGATCACTGCTGTTTTGCAGATATCAGCCCTCTGTGGTATTTTGTCTACTTTCCTGTCAATACCCCCAAGACACCACTTGCCATGTGCTACCTGGCCTGCTCCTACCCCACCAAGTCAGCCCTTGTCGTCATGAGTTTACAATCCATGTACCCCATGGTGACTTCTTTCTTCCTCTTCTCTCCCTCTTGGTCTCTCCTGAGACCCCAAAACCAGGAATCTTTGCTCAACCTCCTCTTTCTGCCCAACCCAGAATTGTAAGCATCTCTATTAACTGATCAGGGATAACTTGAGGGAGAGGCAGGATTTACACAACAAAAGCTAGTATATGTGAGGATCTCCTCATGGGGGCAACCAGGTCTTGAGAGCCAATGTATAGCATTTGAATTCATAGCAGCAGCAGACCAACCCCTACAAGGCGAGAACCTGAGCAGAAAGGGACCAGGCTGATGAAGAACAATCTCCTGAGAAAAGACTTTCTCATGTTCAACCTTCTGATCAGTCAGCATCTCTTTGCAGCCATGGTCTAAAGAGTCAGACTATGTTCTGATCTGACCGGAGAACTTGACACATGGTGCCAGTTTTGTAGACATGCAAAATGCAGAGGTTATGGGGTCCCGGAGGTTTGCATCAAATTCCTGGAAGATGCAGAGTCAGGAAACATGGCAGGGCTGAATTCCCTGGATGGAAGCTCTGAGAGGCCAGGCCTGGGACTGTGGAGGTGAAGGCTAAGTTGTAATGGGGACACCAAGATCTTGAAGATGCCAAAAGTATGGGACATCCGCCAAGGAGAGCCTTAAGCACAGCATAGAGCTGACTTGAGAGACGGGCAGTGTGTGCTACAGAAACCAGAGCTGAAGAAGCAGAGACATCCCAGGCTGCTGGAGCACAGATGATGTCACCATGAGTCCCCAATGCCAAACAGGAAGCTGCAAGATTTGGTGTTTGCTCTCTTGGGTTTTAGTCTTCCTTTTGGTCCGATCTTTCCTTTCTGGGTTCCCATTCTCCTCTTTTGTACTAAAAATGTTTACTCTGTATCTTGCAGATAGAAAGCACATAGCTTGATTCTTGACTTTTTAGGTGCTCACAGTTAACAGACTGTCTTAGAATCAGAGCAAACTTTAACCTTGGATCTTAAAATAATATTAGAACTGTTAAGACAACACTTAGAGATGAACAAAATGCAGCCAGCATTGTTACAAGCATGGAACTTAAAAAGCAAGAGTTGATTAATGATACTCGGTTATGCCTGCAGACAGGAGCCTAGCGTAACTGTCCTCTGAGAGCCTCCACCCAGAAGCTGACTGAAGCAGACACAGACCTGCAATTAACATTGGACACAAGTCGGGGACTCTTATAGAAAAGCTGAGGGAAGGATTGACAGACTGAAGGTGATGGGAACCCCACAAAAGGACCAACAGAGTCAACTAACCTAGACTCTTCGGGGCTCTGAGAGATCGAGCCACCAACCAAAGAACACATACAGGCTGGAACGAGCTCTCCAGCACCTATGTAGCAGACTCCATGTGGGACCCCCAACAACTAGAGCAGAGGCTCTTCCTAAAGCTGTGGGCTGTCTGTGGAATCCATCCCCCCAACAGGTCTGCCTTGTGCGGCCTCCATGGGAGAGGATGAGCCTACTCAGGCAGAGACTTGATGTGCCAGTGTGGGAAGATACCCGGCAGGGGCAGGAGGGGCACCGTCTCAGAGGAAAGGGGATAGGGGAGGGTCCCTGTGAGGGGACAAGAGGGGACAAATGGATGCTAATGGTGATGTAAATAAATAAATTTAAAAATTTTTAAAAGGGCAAAGCAAAATAATAATAATAATAAAAACAAATAAAAGTGATGCATTTGGGTAGTAAGTGGACAAGAGGAGGATTTGTGACACTTCATTTCAGCTGACAATCCGACCACAGTAAGAAACAGGAGGGTACCGGCAAGGGGTGTGTGTGAGCGCCAGTCAGAGAGATGTAAATGGATTCGGAGGAGAGATGGCTCAGCGGTTAAGAGCACTGACTGCTCTTCCAGAGGTCCTGAGTTCAATTCCCAGCAACCACATGGTGGCTCACAACCATCTGTAATGGAATCCGATGCCCTCTTCTGGTGTGTCTGAAGCCAGCTACAGTGTGCTCACATACATAAAATAAATAAATAATTCTTAAAAAAAAAAAAAAGATTTACTCCGAAGGTGAGAGGCACCATCTCATGGGCTGCAGTCCCAGGCTAAATAAAAGTTCAAAGAAAGCAGAGCTCTGGCATCATCTCCTCCATCCCCTGTTTCATCCATCCGGTCCCAGATCCTAAGAGGTGAGCAGCCAGCCTGCTGCCACCATCGGGGGAAGTTGGCCACCCAGCCATGCCAACCCCTCCGTGATGTACTCCATGATGGAGACAAATAAGCTTTGTCTCCCTTGAGTGTCTGTTGGGTGTCTCCCTTGAGCCAATCAGGCATCCTTACAGGAAGGGCTTCTCAGCTGCTGGCTGCCATCCAGGGACTGAAGTATCTCCCCATGTCTTTCTTCTTCTTCTTCTTCTTCTTCTTCTTCTTCTTCTTCTTCTTCTTCTTCTTCTTCTTCTTCTTCTTCTTCTCCTTCTCCTTCTCCTTCTTCTCCTTCTCCTTCTCCTTCTCCTTCCTCCTCCTCCTCCTCCTCCTCCTCCTCCTGCTCCTCCTTCTCCCCCAGAACTCTTTGTCCGGTGTCCCTCCAGACCTTACTTATGTGTCTTGTTCACTGAAGTATCTGGCTAGCTCTAAAACAAAAGCTCCCTGGTGTTATGCATTTTTGCCTTTGCTTACACTTGTATAAAAACTACTGGATTGATCTCTTCAGAAGCCCTTCCCCTTGCCGCACACACAAACACTGCTTAAGGGTGGTAAGTACTTTTTTTTGTCTGCAGTTACCAACATTAAACATAAATGCATGGGCTGGGGAGATGCCTCAGAGTTTGAGAGTACGTACTGCTCTCGCAGAGGGCCTGAGTTCGGTTCCCAGCACCCACTGCAGGCATCCGCTGCACCCCCTGTAAGTCTATTAGCATATTTTATGTTTATAACAAAGTCTCTGCCTAAGTCTCCTGTCTCTTTGGTAATGTCCAAGTAACAGTGACACTCTCCCAAACTGCTCTCTTCAATTTCTTCTTTCTCCTCCTCTTCTTTCTTTCCTTACATTTATGCATGTATGTGTACATGTTCATGTGTGTGAACGTATGTATGAGGTCATAAGTCAATGTCTGATGTCTTCCTCAGTCCCTCACTAAGCTCCAAGCTAGACAAATCAACTAGTCTGACAGGCCAGCAGACCCCAGAGATCTTCCTGTCTCTGCTTCCCCAGGCTTGATATTACACTCACGTTACACACTCAGTTTTTTAAGTGTACACTGGGGATCTGAAGCCAGGCCCTCATGCCTGTGCTTACCAACTACTCCATTTCCCTCTCTTCCTTTCCCTGTTTTCTCTACCCTTCCCTTCCCATCTCTTCCTTTTCCTTTTCCTTTTCTACATGTCTTACATCCAGCCCAGAGTCCAGCCATGACCCCGAGGACAGCCACACAGGAGGGAAGGGTACCAATGAGCCACACTGCCCTTACCCACAGTCCCAAGTCAGGACGTTCAAGGCCCTTCTCACAAAATGAGATTCAACAACCAAGGAGAACTGAGGTCCCTTGTGGCTTCTCTCAACAGTGTAAAGGAAATGACCCAGGCACAGCCAAAGCATTGAGGGCACACTGATGAAGACAAGGTGGTCTTAGTGTACTTGAGCAAGGAAGGCCAGCGGGTAACACTTTTGGGACTGCCTCTGGGTTGGACGGCATCTATGCCATGGATGACATAGAGGCAGGGCACAGAGGCCCAGAACCTGGCCAGCAGCCAGCTGGGAGGGAGTAGTAGCATTCAGCCACGTGGGGTCAACTGTTGAAGTGAAGGTGGAAGACACCATGGGACCTCTGGGCCAGTTGGAGGCGTTGGGGTTGTACTTTGAAGTTTTGAAGGATCTTAAGAAAGAGATAAAATGTTTCCCTATGTGTTTGAGGAAACAGAAAAACAGTACTGGATGGTTTAGGAGACAATAGACAGGAACAGCTGAAGGAAGAGTTTTCCAGGTCGGAGCAGAGCCGGCAGTGTGTGGTTGCAGCGTGTGGAGACCAGAAAGGGAAAGATTACCAGACCACAAATGCACTTCATGCTTCCCTAGGCAGGAGCTGAATTAAGTTGTCTTTAGTGGGAGCAGATTCACTCCCCACTGGCTCTTCACCCAGGATGCTGAGGCTGTAGTCCTGGGTTGAGGGTCAAAGACTGTTGTCCTCTTGTATCTTTGGAAATTTGAATTCTCTATTGAACAGCAGAGTCGAAGGAACTTGACACAGATTCAACAGATGGATTATAACCTGGAATCAGGAATGGCTGGCGACTTCGAAGTGGTGATCAGTCTCTGTGAGAACAAGGACCTCCCCCCAAATCTAGCTATGCTTTCTCCTGCCAAGATCACAAATGAATCAAACTTGAAGGCATTGCAGGGGTAGTGAGCATATTTCCATTAGCCTCTAAGGATCAGGGCATCCCTGAGCAGTGTGTATGACCAGCTTCCTCCAGCTTCAGCTATCCCCTTCATGGTCTGCCTGCTTCTTCATCCCCCAGGCAACTGACTTCAAAATGCATCTGACCCAACCACACCCTCGAGATAAAAATCCTGAGGCTGTGGGACTTCTGACACGTAGAAGACTTGGCTTTGTCACAGGAGCTGCTTCCCAGAGCCAGACTCTTCCATCCTTTCCCTTTTTCTTGGAAGAGTACTTCCAGGTTTTTGCTATTCTGAGAAGAAAAACCTTCAGATAAATGCTCTTATTCCAGCCCTTGGAAGGAACACAAGCAAAGGTGAAGTCACTTGACGAAGATTCCTCCCACAGAAACACCTTTTCCAGAAGTGGTACTCCCCATGGTAGGGTCTAAATACATCTCCTCAGAAAGAGTTCAATCCGTGTGTCATTCACTGTGTGACAAAGCAGCAGCCAGGATGACAGGAGAAGCTGGCCTCTTGGCCTCAGACTTCCCTGACTCCAAACCACAGGACTAAGTTTCTATTCTTCATAAATTTTATAGCCTTGGACATCTGTTACGATCTCACAATACAGACTGGGGTGTCACATTACACTCACTGGCTGAACACAGCAGTTCCTGTATATGAACGAAGATCCAGGTTTTGGGATTTGTTTTCAAATGGGTGTCTATAAGAGACACAGAATGCCCAAGAGAGCTTTTAATGTACGTAATCAGGATAAGCCTGAAAATAAAGATTCAGAGTCTAATCATTGATCCCAAGAGTTGGAAGGAACATTAAATTATCTAAGGTTTATCTAAAGGCCCTGAATGCCCTCATATATGAGGGCAATAACAGGCTGTCTACCCTGTTAAATTTGTCCTGTTACCATATATGCTGACAGAAATGACTTAAGGGTGGATGGAGGGTTTACTTCAGCTCCTAGTTGGAGTCTATCTTGTGAAATCCTGGTTCCAGAAGCTTGGGGAAGCTGTTCACACTGCACCTGCAGCTAAACACACAACAATAGGTGTTCGAGGCTCTTCCCAACAGCTAACCTAATCAAGACAACCCCTCACAAGCACACCCAGGGGCTTGTCTCCCAGTGACTCCAGGTCCTGTCAAGTTGACAACCACTCTGACCCGCCACACACAGGTCATGTTCTGTAAGCGGTTCCTGTTGTCAGGGGAAGATATTGTGGTTGTGGTTGTGTTCAGATTCTAAATCAATCACACAATTCCAGAAATATTAATTACATCGTGTCTGTTTTCCAGAAGTACCATAGCTTTTTATGCTGATTATGAGGCTATGCTAATAATGTTCATCCATAGATCTCACGCCTCTCAATTCCACAGAACACAGACCCTACAGAGAAGCTGGAAAACAAGTCGGTTCCCCTCTCCTTTGCAGCCCTCTGCTTCATCCCATGCACGCGCACTCACGGCTTTTAAATCCCTTCAGTGTGAGGTCTACCCCCCCCTTGCCCTGTAAGTCCCCCAGCTTCAGAGTGTGTTTACTAAGGTATTTTCTTACATGCCACTGCTGTCGATACTGGTGAGCTAATGTCCTTCAAATGCCCCTTTTATCTAATCTACCTGCACTCCTGTTGGTCCCTTAATGCAAGAACATCTCTCAGAGCCCCGCCCTGGTTCCTAGGGAATAGGGTACCCTACTTCCTAGACACTCTCATCCTGGACAATTTATGGAATCTTTATGTGTCTTTTATAACCTGGATTTTTTTTTTAAGAATGGTCCTCCCCCAACTTTTCATGCATCACTCTGGGTGTGGGTGGATTGCTGCTTCCTCAGGATTGGGTCCAGGCTGTGTGACTCAGCGGAACACTAACAGAGGCTTGGACGGGTGTTGTATGCAGAATGTCTGTAGGTGCTGGAGTCCATCTGGTTCCTGTTGGCTGGCAGGATAGATTCCAATCAGTATGATTTTCTATTTTATTTACTTGTAACTAGCGACCAATCTATTACGAGATACAAGAGTGAGGTAAATGCTTCTCCCCTTTCTGTCAAGTTCCTTCCTAGACGTGGCATCCATGGGTGGTTTCTGCGAAGTCCATCGCCATTGCCGACTTCAAAGCTCAGCTCTTTCTGCACACGAGACCCTCTGTGAGGGAAAACCTTCCTCTCACTCAGCCGTAGGTTTATAGACGATGTATTAGTATTATCAGCACACTGAGATCATTCATTTCTGCTTCTTATGTTCTGTAATTGGACCTTTATGTTGCTATTTTTGTGGCCCTGTCTGATCCACTAAAAAAGGCCAATGAGAAAGAATGCAAACTGCTCCAGTGTCCTCATGACGTATCCCACGACCACTGCTGACACTTCTTGACTCCCTGGAGTAGATGTTCTGGGTCCAGCAGTATCTACCTTGTCCAGCCTTGGACTCAGCCTTTCTCACAAGATCACCGATTGCTTTCAGTGGAAGCAGAAGCTAGGATCTGGGCTATGGCTATTAGCTATGCTCACTGATGCTGAATGTGCTCTCCTGAGCCTTGAAGAAGTCCGATAGGGCAGTAAGCACAGATATGCATATCCATACACATATACAAGCTTATATATACACATACATACATATGTGTACATACAGCTCTGCATAAACTTTAAACTATTTAGCAATTTGGTTCAGTGAGCTGATGATTAGTGTCTGGGGGCCGATTTTTCCTAGGTACCGTGGAGTGTGGTAAACTTAAAATTGAACATGTAAGTTTCTAGCCTAGAGCATTCACCATTGAACAAGAACAGCACATATTTTTCTATTCTCATTCTGTCATGTTCTTTTTCAAATTTATTTTTAGATTTATTGATTTAATTGTATATGTGTGTTTTTTGCCTATGTGTGTGAGCGCACACACACGGTGTTCACAAAGGTCAGAGGAGAGCATTGGACACTTGGAGCTAGAGGTAAAGATGCCTGGGAGCCACTGTGTGGGCGCTGGGAACTGAACCCAGGTTCTCCACAAGAACATCAAGTGCTCTCAGCCTCGGAACCATCTCTCTGGTCCCTTTCCACACTTTTATCATGAAAACTTACAATCATGTTGATGTGATTACACTTCTATTTTTCCGTAAAATGGGGGTTAAATATTTTTCAAAATTACCTAATAGGTTTGAGGTCAGATATGAATAGTCAATAGGCACAAATGAATATGCTTTATCTATACATTTGCTATTTTGTACCTCTCTACTACCCGTTATTTAATATCTGTCAATCACCTGTCACCTATGAGGCATCTGTCTATCTATCGTGTGCCCTGTAGGTGGCCAGCCCTGCTCTGTCACCTATCTCTAACCTGTCTGTTATTTATCCACCGATTTACCCATCCCCCACCTGGGGCTATCCAATCTCCGTCTATGCCATCTGTCTACCATCTATCCATCAGCCCATCTTTCCCAGCCAGCATCCACCATGTGACCTCCGTAGCTGAAGAAAGTGCATTTAACTGAAAATCAGGGAAACCCTTTGGTCCACTGCTGCTCGTAACTCATGATTTCCCTCTGGAAGACCTCAGTCTCTTCCCGGGCTCCATCTTCCTCCTCTCCACAGTGAGAAGGCTGCACCTGAAAGGCTCTAAGGCTGTGCCCCTCCCCTCTAAGAGCTTCAGCAAGGAAAAGAATCAGAGAGCTGAGAGGAACCTGGGTCCCTCTAACTGGGAATCTTTCCTTGATTTGTCTCCACTAGCTTCTCTGTGAGAACTAAAATAAGGACTCAGAGCTGTTTTGGCAAACACAGAAAGGATTTGGGAAACTCAGGAAAGGTTTACTCAAGGTGAGGTCACTCACTCCCTGGCTACATCATGCTCAGGAGCCCAGACATGTCTGCCCGGCTGGACACAGTGAGCATGAAGCTGGAAAGTGGAAGACAGCAGTAGAGATGGTCAAGAAGTCATTTTAAAATCTAACTTTATCAAAGACATCAGTTACCAGATGCCGATGAGACGGCCTTTCCTAGCATAAGGTTCTCCTGCCCTGTTTTCCATCCCACTGGCTCTGCCTTTAGAACCTCTAGTACACGCACCCATGGCCCCTGAGCTCCAAACAGCCATATAAAAGACCTGACATTCTCAGACTTGCCAGCTTCCTCGAGTCTCTACCGTCAGCAGTGCCCTTCCCTCTTCTGGGGCATCCTGAGGACCAGTACCTCATGCCCACCTGTCCGGCACTGACTTCTCCTCTCAGGGGCCCTGGGTCAGCTCTGCCTCTCCTGGAAGCTCTCTCTCCACCATCAACAGGAGATCAGGATAACATTACTCAAATGAAAGGAGTGCATGTGTGCATGAGTGTGTGTGTCTGTCTGTCCCTCTGTGTGTGTGTGTGTGTGTGTGTGTGTGCACACGTGCATACACATGCATGTGCATGCTTGTGTCTGTCTGTCTCTGAATGCAAGTGTGCGCATGTGCTTGCATGAGGGTGAGCATGTGTGCATGAGTATGTGCGCATGTGTGTCTGTCTGTCAAGAGTATGTGTGTGTATGTCTGTCTCTGTGTCTCTCTGTCTATCCCTGTATGTGTATGTGCATGTGTGCATGTGTGAGTATCTATGTGTGTGTCTGTCTGTGTCTGTCGTGAATATGTGTGTCTATCTGTGTGTGTGTGTGTGTGTATGAGAGTGTGTGTGTGTGTGCACGTGCGCGTGCTCTCCTGCTGGAAATGAGAGGTCCAGCCTCTGTGTCTCAGAGAAACTGTTCTGGAATCAAGTAGGTGTACCTGCCATGGGAGGCTCAGGAAACACCAAGGCCCTTGGAACCTGCTGCCTTTTCCAACTTCTTAAGAAATTCAGTGCCCAGTCCAGGTGTTAACTTTGTGTTCAAGGAAGAAAGATGGAGGAAGAGGTTGATGCCAACAGATGTCTCTCCATCACAAGGGAAAGATAGTTTCAGCTAACTCCTTACATCTGATAGTCAAGTACAGTGTCCAGAAGCTGGAAGCAAGCAGAAGAACCTTCTTACCTAGGCTAAAGGTAACCTCCCCAAACAGAGCCAAGGGTCCCTCGGGAAGTCATGGGGAGAGAGAAGAACCTACAAGCCTGAGCCATCATCTTTCCCCAGAAGTTGGTTCAGGTTTGTCACTCTAACCACCTGGCTCCCTTCTCAGTGGTTCCCCTTACTTCCCCTTCACCACCCTCTCCTACTTCCTCTACCCACCATCTTCCCCCATTCCCCTATTGCCCCCATGCCTTCTTGTGCCCCCCGACTCCACCCCTGATTCCACTGCCTGCCTTGTTTCCAGAATTCATGGGAGCCTGGGTCACCGTAAATGTCAAATTTTATCTGATCAATGTGAGGGGACTTCCAGTTTCCTCACATGGGCTCCCATCCATCTTGGCATAACTGGGTGTCTGATAGTTGTCAGGCAGAGTTACAGTTTCACGATCACTACACTGATATGTTTTACTTTGGTATGACTTTTTTCCCCCCATGACTTCAATTTCTTTATGAGAGTTCAAGTTTGCTCCCATTAGAGACTACAGAGTTGGAGACACTGTGAAAAGAAAGAGATGTCACTTATCAAGAAGGTTTTAGAATAGCCACTGAGTGGATGTGGCAAAAGACAGCACTGGTGAACTAGAAGCTAACTGTCTTTAGGGGCAGAATTCTCTCTCTCTCTCTCTCTCTCTCTCTCTCTCTCTCTCTCTCTTTCACACACACACACACACACAGACCGAAAGAATTACTAAGTAAAACAAAGCATCAATATCACTAGCCCATACCTTTCTGAAGATATGCTCAAAGTGAAACCGGGATTGACTTGCAGAGCCCTTAGGGGATAGATTAGTCTATAAACTAGTGTGGGGGCAGCACCTCTGCGTGAGCATCTGTGCGTGAGCATCTGTGCATGATACTACAGACTTGAGTCACCTCTGTCCCTTCTTACCGTTCCTACTGTCTCACCTACGTGAGGATGTGACAAACATCACTGGACCTTGGGAAGATGCTGACCTTGGATCTGTGATGGTTCTCCACACTGAGAGGGGCCTGAAATGTTGGAGAGTCCCTTGCGGACATGGAATTTTCCATTGAGAAATGCAAAGACTTGGACTCAGATGGTGGTGCAAATAAAAGAATACGCAGTCACGGCGTGGAACCTATTTACAATGTGATCTCTGATCAAAAATGCTTTTTCAATTACTTCCTTTCGTAACCATAGAAACATTAAAACAAACCGTAAGTCTATATGATGAGATTTAGGACATACACATACATGTGCTGGATTTGATCAAAGATGGAAAATTTCACACAACCACATGGCTGAGGAAATTCTATACAAGCCAGGGAAGGGCGGCGATCGACATCCTTAATTTATTTCAAATGCCTCGAAGTTCCTTTTAAGAGAAGTTGCGTGTGCCTGCGAATTATCTTTTACATGTTGCTTTATTCCCATTTATCTTAAGTACAAGCTGAAACAGCTAATAAAATATTTTAACTGTAAGTCATGATAAAAAAGACATGATACTTGACCAGAGTCCATAGATGACGTCAACTAGGGAACCAACGCTCATTTGTAGAGGGGGAAAAAATCAAGAAAACAGGAAAAAAAATCAGACTTTGGCCAGAAAGTATTTTATACCAGCTCACAGGAAAGGGCTAAGGGCATTGAGTTGTCCACTTACAGCAACACTGATGGACTGCTGGAATTAACATGCATGTGCAAATCGTCCAGAGTGGTACCAGCAACAGTGGACAGAGCTCCCCCACCCCCAACTAACCCAGTCAAGGCAAGCCTCCACAGGTGTGCCCAGAGACTCATCTGCTTAGTGACTCTAGATCCTGTTCAGTTATCCATCAACAGTAACCATTGCGACTTCCTTGTTGTAAGCTGCTGGACCCGATGCAAAATGAAAGGACAAAGTCTCTGGTTCAAAATTATTGCTTAGTATTTTGGTGTGGGTTGCAGAACATTGGTATAAGGCTTGCCTGGCATACTTGAGACTCTGGCTTCTGACTCTGGTAACACACACACACACACACACTTACGTGTACACAAGGAGAGAGAAGAGAGAGAGAGAATGGCACCACCCAGGTAGTATGCTCAGGGACTATAATTTTGCCTCAGTGCAGAAGTAGGTGACACACACAGGGACCACTGGCTGCTCATGGGCCTCAGCCATGAATCAAGATTCACTCAGCCAACAAATAAAGCCAGTGCTTTAGGTTGATGATGACAGTGACCGTGCCAGGACCCTACAGTAGGAGCAAGAAACCTACACAGGAAAAAAGGAAGTACTGCAAAGAGGCCTTAGCTAATTTGTCATTTGGATATTCATAAACTCTGAGAAATCCAGCCTGGAGACCTCAGAGTTGCCACAGAACAACAACAACTCTCATAGTTCTCCAGTGTAGTTGGAGAAAAGAGATCCCAACGGAGCCCAGATCCTAATGTACAGAACCTGGGGCTAACACCTGACGTAACAAGGAACATTCTGCAGAGGAGATCAAGGACCTGGTATGAGGTGGAGAGAAAGGCCCACGCTATGCCTGTGGGCTACTTCTCACAAGAATGCTTAGGAGGGTTGACTGTAGGCAGAGAGACACACGGAGCTGTTAACAGGCTTTAAAGTTAAAGAGGTGCCATGAGCCGAGTGATACAGGTACCTCTATAGGCTGCAAGAGGCCAAGGGACAAACTCTAGCAAGAGTGTCACCAGAGGGGTACAGTTGTCATACACCTTAATCACAACAAAATGCCAACACTTTCTAGGAATAGCATACCCTGTATCAGCATGCTACCGGTGACCCTAGTTGTAGGGGCAGATGAGAAGGCTTGTAGTACTGGACTGTATGTTTCTGTTGTTTTCAGTCAAAAAAATATAATAAACAATAGAAAATGTATATGCGCCTGTGGTCTCAAACATGCCTGTGTAGACAGGGTGGTTTCTCCACAGGTGTAAGAGGTCAAGACTAATGTCTCAGAGCCTTCATCTCACCTGCCCCTACAACCAGGGCCACTGGCAGCAGCTGATACAGAGTATCCTGTTCCTAGAACTGAGTCTGTGTACGGTGAAGCCTGGAAAACGGTGAAGCCTGGAAAAGCGCCATTTCTAAACACAGCCATGTTTGTAAGCATGTACCACAGAGACGGGTGCATAGGTGCTTGTTTGCTTTTATCAGAAATGGAACCATTTCAGCCATCTTTGCGTATACAGTCCAGTGCACTAAAGGCCTCAGGTTCAGGTCCTTACCTGGTACATAGCTGCTTAAATTTGCCCTATTTATTCTCAAAATGTTTCCATTATCCCAAACAGGGACTGCTCTCCTTACACAATGACTCCTCCCTTCTCCCCTCCTCCCCAGCCCTGGTCCCTTGCAACCACCAGTCTATGCCCTGACATTTTGGGGGTGCCTCCTATAAGTGGAATCGTGCAGGATGCTTCCATTGTGGCTGGCTTCTTTCACTTAGCGGCTTTTCCTCAAGGTCTCCCCAGTGGTAGCTGGTGTGGGGCTTCACTGGATTATGGCTCAGTAGTATTCACTTATCCAGGCAGCCCCCAGGGCAGTAGTACTCACTTATCCAGACAGCCCCCAGTGGATTAACCTGTGGTCCACTGATGAGCACCTGTGCTGTTTCTAAGTCTGGGCTTTGGTGAATACATTGTTGCAACTCTTTGTTTATGAGACACAGAGTCTCCAGTTTTTTTACCTCAGGACTACAGGGGTTCAAAGCTACAAGAGGGTTTTCCAAAGTCTTCCTCCAAGTTACTGGAACCTTATAAACAGTGCACCTTCCCCTCCCCAGCGCGGTGTGTGCGGAGAGTATAGACAAGACTAGCTGGCATCCCCATAGGTACCCTGCTCTGGCCTATGCTATAAGGATTAATTTCCAAGCACACTCAGGAGACTAATGCTGACCACTGGGGTCCTGGAGACTGCAGAAACCAGCTGGCCTAGAAGGCTTTGGCAGGCCTCTGCTTGTTTTGCTATCCCAAGCACAATCACTACTAGGCACAGGGGCAGAGTGTATACCAAAGCTTAGGTCCATGTCCTCACCCTGCCCTGAGATGTCACGCTGAGGCTCAGTCCACAGGCACAAGGGGGGAGGGGATAGGGGGAGGGGCCCACTGACACCAGACCTGTACTGATCTTTTTTTTTCAATCTGAATGACTTTTTAAACAGAATAAAACTCTGGCAGTGAAGAACAGACACTGCTTGGAGAAGAGAAGTGGGGGTACAGCTTGCATCTGTGGGGGTCTCCTGTTTAACTGTGCTATTGTCTCCCAGAAAGTAATACCCTCTAGCTCCAACCTATGCTTCACACTTAACTCAGAGGAGCCCTGCAAGCCCCAGCAGCTGCCCTCCACATTCTCCCACCCCAGGGGGTGCTTGGTCATCCTGCTGGCACAGGGAGGGTCCTTGAGATGCAGCAGGGTCTCCTGGAGCCTGGAGCATTGTAAAAAAACAATGGGGTGGGAGTGGGTGGCACCTGAGAGCAATAGAGAGTGCTAGAGGGGTACAGTGGGTAATGGAGGAAGGAAAGTGGAGGCAGGGGGGCTGGGATTGTGGGGGATGCGGAAGAAGCCAGGCGGCCCTGCTCTCAGGCAGCCGGCCCTCGCGCGCCCCTCATGGTCCCCCCTGCGCCCCCCGCCCGGCCAGAGACTGGTGCGTCAGAGCCGCCTGCGTCAATGCTGCCTGGTGACACACACTGCTTTTTTTTCTGCTGTTCCTTTTTCTCAATGAGAGGAGCCTAATGGGATTTTTATTATCAGACTCATAAATCAAACTGTTAGGCCGTCATGCCAGGCACGTGGACAACACCTCCGCCTCCATCCACCCACCACCACCCCCGCAGTGCAAGTGAGGAGGAGGGGACCAGAGGTGCCTTTCTCCACCGGGGAAAACAAAAACAAAACACTTTAAATATTTTATCTTTATATTTTAATATATCTTTATATACATGTCTTTATATTTTGAGGATTTCAGCTGTGCACAGAGCATGCTCTCGATGCTGCAGTTGGTGCAAGCAAGAACGGCACAGAACCATTTCTCCTGCGTAGTGGAGATGTTTTTGCAGGGTGGCTGGTTATGCAGGTGCTCTATTGCAAGAAGGGTGGGAAATGGGGTTTTCAGGCTCGTGAGAGTCGAGAGGCCAGACAGAACTGTTGACCTTGGACTCTGCTATAGCACAAATGAATTGCAAGCAAATGATGGCTGCTGGTGGCACAGACTGTAAGCATCTCCTACCCTTGGTGCCGGTTATCACACAGGGCAAAACTCAGCTATGCGTGCGAATCAGGGAGCTGTGTATCCACTGTGAAAGCAATCTAGAAAGAGCTGCAGGGATCCTGAACGGCTTACACAGGGATGCAGATGTACATGGAGATCTCTAATAGCACACGATTGCTCTGACGACTCTAATCATGGCTGGCTAATCAACAAACTGAGGTGGCTCACTCCAACCAGAGCGAGAGCCCCACAGATGGACCCAGGGACTAAGCAGTGGAGAGAGCCTTCTACCTCCTCTTCTAGGGAGGTAGGGATGCAGTAGAAGCAGAACTCACTGCATCCGTGGGAGCCAGCTCTGAATTATCCACACAGGCCTGTGTGAGGTGGGTATCTGTGCTCCCAGAGATCGGCTGAGGATGCCTGGTGCCTGACTGAGGAGTATCCTGAAGCTAGCATGCCGGAACCATCACATCACATAAACTGTGTTACTTACAATGGGGGGGGGGGCGGGGAGAGATGTGGCTGGGAGGTGGGGGAAGTTCTGTGTGCTGCCCTCAGAGCACTGGCCTCAGAGTAAGGAGCTGCAAAGGGTTTTGCTCTGACTTGTCCTAAGTCCAGAACAATTCTAACTCCCATTCTCCAGTCTTCAGATGTACTCAAAGACCACACATAACACCCAGCATGGTCTGTTCTTTGGGCTTCCAGATCTTTCTCTTCTGGAGTCTTGGTTTTCTCTGAGTGGGTTAAAAACAGCTAAGCCTGGAGCTGGATCCTGCCACCACAGCACTGTGAGGCACCCTGGAACCATACACAGTGCCAGAAGCCATCTCTCTCAGCCCTCATGTTCTTCACTTCACATCTTTACTGCAGAGCGAGCTGACTGCACTTCTTCATAAGTCAGGGATTGCCAGCTAAGGAAGGCAAGTTACTTAAGAGGCAACCATAGCAGCTGCCCACAGCTCCCTCCCCCACATCCTCCAGGAGGAATGGATAGTCAGTGCTTCCAGAGAGGGACTGGGGCAAGGTGACCAGGAAAAAGAAAGCTAATGACACCTTCACTCAACATCAGCAGGATGTGACCCACGAACGCTGCTGATGGCATCATTTTATATTGAATGTGACATGTGGCAATTTGGGTGCACAATGAAGAAGAAATCGGCATGAGGTCTTAGCCTTAAGACAGTTTCAAAATTAACCTTCATCGGTCATGTCTCAGCCTATCTCCTGTCATGAGTCACTGCTTAGCAAACAGATTACATGTAGCAAATATAACTGAGTTTCCTTAAATTATTGGTTGATGGACTTTGGTGGGCAAGTCCATTGCAGGCAGATATCAGTGCATAAAATTTTTTTTACAGAAAATTAAGGAAGTTGGATTAGAAATTTATTAGGCCTTTTTTTATAATTCAAAAATGGGCATAATGGCACATTTTGAAAATTTATCTGCAGATGGAGTCGTGGATGGATGTCAGTGGAGAGACAGGGAAACAAGAGCTGACTTGAGCAAGGAGGTGGGTCAGGTCCAGATGGAGGACTGAGTCCGGCCACTGACATTCACCAAGGACGAGACAGAGTGGGCGGTGCCTGTCATCGCTTGGCCCCGCCCCTGTGCTCAGGAGCACTTGCGTCATTGCTGCAGCCTGGCTCCCTGCCCTAAGCTGAGCACCCTGGTGTTAAAGAGCAAGACAGGGAAGTGTTAGCTTAGTGAAGAGTCGCCAGGCTTTGGAACCGGGCAGAGGACCTAGGGAGTGCAGCCAGGCTGCCCGTGTATGGGAAGCAGTGAGGCGGTGAGACCAGTTAAACAACCCTCTGCCTTCCTTCTCTCTCCAGGAGCGCTGCTCACAAATAAACAGCAATCCTGAGGACTGAGAACCATAAAACACACTGCCTGTATTTTAGCCTCGAATACACCTGTACCTTCCCTGTATTTAAGCACACTCTAGCATCTTTCTTTGATCCAACTCCTCAGCATGTGCAGTGGGGGAAGGGCACCCAGCAGCTGGAGAATTTCTCCGTCAGGAAGTCTCTAAGCTCTGCTGACGCCAGCACCCTGCAGCTTCAATTCTGCTGCAACAAACCACCAGGGCTGCATGTGTCCTGCCTCTTTCCTAGCTGTGCACATCTGTTTAAGAAAGGACTCAGCCCTCTCTATGGCACTAACTAGATGGATGGTCTGTTTTACAATTGTTATTTTATTTTTATTTACATATAGATAATTACTTTGTATTTTATGTTCATTGGTGTTTTGCCTGCATGTATGTCTATGTGAAGGTGTCAGAAACTCTGGAACTGGAGTTACACACAGGTATGAGCTGCCGTGTGGATGCTGAGAACTGAACCTGGGTCTTCTGGAAGAGCAGCCAGTGCTCTTAACCCCTGAGTTTAAATGAAAACATGTTGCGATTTGTTATAGAAAATGCTTTGCCGTCGCCTGGAGTGACAATTCAGCAGGCAAAAGCACTTGCTGCTCTTGAAAAGGACCTGGTTTGGGGTCCCAGCACCCAGTTCACAACCCTCCTTAGCTCCAAATTCAGGGGATCCAGTGTCCTCTCTGACCTCCAGGGACATCAGACAGGTACATGGAGCACAGACATATATGCAGGCAAAACACATAAACATAAAATAATATCATAAACATAAAAACATAACCATAAAATCTTTGAGACCTGAATTTTACAAGATGGTCTGACTCCTCACGATTTTCAGGACCTTGTTGCTTAACTTTGACAATGTCTGCTTTCTAACTTGCCTCGTATAAAAATAAGAGTTAAAAACAGTGCGCAAAAATACCCGAAAATGAACCTTGATTAATATGGATGTAGTCATTCCTGGTTGGGAGGGAGGGGTATGCATGCCTCTGAAATGCTGACAAAGACTCTTGTCTGCCGAGAGTGTCTCTGCACCCGGAACCTTGTAGAAGAAATCACAGACCTTCCAGACACGACCACAGATCCCCTTTGAGAACATGGCCTTGGGCCTTGGTTAGTATCCCACGATTGATGTTTCTGAATGTCTAGGGGCAGTAGACGTAGACGTGTGCTGATACTCCCAAGGCAGTTTCTGGAGGTGACAGCGACATTGGGAGAGGAGTCAGGCCAACGCTTGGCTTCTATCTCAGAATACATTAGTACATGGTGTGGAGGCATATGATGTCAACGCACACTCAGTCAGTCTGTTAAGACCCTGTATAGTGTGAATGTGAAATATCCCCTTAGGCTTGCGGTCCCTAGCTGTAGGGCTGTTTGAGAAGGCTGTGCAACCTTGAGGGGGTGGGGCCTTGCTGGAGGAAGTGAGTCACTGGGGGCGGGCCTTGAGGTTTTATAGCTTACTTCCCACTTCCCTTTGGCGCACTGTCTGCTTTCAGAGTACGGATACAATTCCAGAGTATGGAACAGTCATCAGTCAGTCATGTTGCCATCTGTGTCTTCCCCACAGTGATGGAAGATAGCCCCCCGAATGTCAGCAGGAATAAACTCTTCCTGCCTTAAAATCAGAGACCAGACAATGAAGGACATAGAGAAGTCACGCGCTATTCAATGTTCTATGCTTTGGGAAAAAAACAAACGCAGTAGGCAACAGGAAGAGCTAATATGGGTGAGCTTTGCGGAGCCAATGGCATTAGAGTCAAGCTGGGTGAGAGCATGCCCAGTGTGTCAGAGCAACAGGAGAAAACAGGAACAGCAGTGGAAAACTCTGGAGGTCCGGCTGGAGACTGTGCCTTGGCTCTTCGAACTAGACAAACAGCAACACCTTGGGGAAGGATGACTCAATCTGAGATGAAGTGGAAGTTTCTGTCATCTTTAACAACTCAGTTGTGTCACGTGATGTTTTCTGGACACTGTGTTGAGAGAGAGTATGTGATGTTTTGCTGAAAATAAATACTTGAGAGGTCGTGTGGTGTTTATCAAGAGAAGCCTACAGACAGTGAGAGGATGCTCTAGCATTGCAACGCTTCACGGGTCTTCACTTCACAGAGAGAAACGCACCAAAGAACTTCTCATGGTATTCTGGCTGATTCTGGCCACCTCCATTTTGCTGGTTCCGCAGAGCCTTGTGAGTTTCTCTTGTATCCTGCTGTGTTTGATGGACTGGACTGCTGGTATCCTGACAAATGAAGATTGAAATTACCCCAAAGATCTACTTCTAAACAGGGTCTACAACCCCCTTTTCCTATTAACCATCTTTTTCCCTTACCTTTGGTCAGTGGGCTAAGAGGGAAGTTGAAGCATTTAAGAACCCTAAATAAAGTTAAGTTCAGAAAAATCTAAGCCTACACTGAGATGCCTCTTAGGAATATTTCTCTGGCTGCAGGGTGAGAGGCAGCCTCTAGAGAGGCAGTGGCAAGAGGCAGGGGGAAGAGATTGTGCCAGGAACCCAAGGGAAAGAGGAATCTACTCGGGCAAACTAAGGCTTCTGGACACAGCAGACAATGCCGTATTCCAAACAGATCATGGAGAAGCTGCAAATAGTTCCCCACCATGGGAGCCCCCCCCCAGAGAGGACTCTGAAAAAGTCACCAGGGAACTAAGCAACCTCAACAGTACCATGCTGGGCTTGAAAAGGGAACGAAAAATGGATCCTGGAATTGAAACGTGCTATAAGCAGAAGAGGGCAGTTGGATACACCTAAAGTTTGAAGACATTGAATAGACAAGACTAATAAATTACAGTACATCAGGAACAGCCATGCAGGATACAGCCGAAGGCAGAATGAGGACAACCTGAAGAGGGATGACAGAACTTAAAGCTCCAGACAGACAGACAGACATACAGACAATGATCAAGTGGGATGGAAACAATAACAGAGAAGAAATGGCTGATAATTTCTCAGAATGGATCAAAGAAATCAGTTCACAGACTCTGGAAGCCTGGGGGCTCTCTGTCATGGGTTGTATACGCTTGGCCCAGGTAGTGGCACTATTAGAAGTTGTGGCCTTGTTGGAGTAGGTGTGTCACTGTGGGTGTGGACTTTAAGAACCTCATCCTAGCTGCCTGGAAGTCAGTGTTCTGATAGCAACCTTCAGATGAAGATGTAGAACCCTCAGCTCCTCCTGCACCATGCCTGCCTGGATGCTGCCATGCTCCCACCTTGATGATAATGGACTGAACCTCTGAACCTGTAAGCCAGCTCCAATTAAATGTTGTCCTGATAAGAGTTGCCTTGGTCACGGTGTCTGTTCTCAGCAGTAAAACCCTAAGGTACTCTCAAACGGGATAAACATGAAGAGAGCCTCTAAATTAAATTCATCAGAGAACAAGAGTGCAGCCAGGGAGAAGGAATGGAGGTAAAGGAGACCAGAGAATTGGGCTCTCAAAAGCCAAGAAGGGATGAGGAGGGTCAGCAGCGAGGGACAGAGAGGAGACAATGGCTGACGTTCCAAAGGACAGGAGACAGACTATGTACTGAAAACCTAGAGCTAACAACACACCTCGTGCTAGAGAACTAGCTTTCAACAGGCTCCGTGAGGCAAGGACAGTCCCTGATACTGGACTCTTCATCATTGTTCTGGAAGGTAGGCATATTGGACAGGCATTTTAGTGAATTCCTAAGCCCACAGTCCCTTAAAGGCCGAGACAGGAAGATCCTGAGTTCGAGGCCAGCCTGGGGTATATAGAGAAACGCTGTCTGTAAACAACTAAATAAACACAGAAGCAAGTAAATAAAAGTTGAACATATCCTGATTGCACGGCCCAGCAGTCTCACCTCTAGATAAATAAAATATATCTTCACAAAGATTGATGTGTTCACATTAACGGGTTAATGGCAGCATTACTCATAGAAGCAAAAAACAAAAACAGAACAAAAAGAACATGTTTTCAACTGTTCACCAACTACCACATGAATTGCAAGATACTGTGGTACATCCATTCATGCAATCTTGACGAGCAAGTGACGTAAAATACACACACACACTGGTGTGCAAAACGAAATGAGTGAATCTCAAAAATGACATGCTGACTGACTGTGAAGAGAAAGGGCTATTTGTGATGTAGCTAATGTATAGGAAATGAGGACATCAAAACACAACAGAAAAATGGTCAATTGTTTCCTGGCGTCCAAGGATTGATTGCAGAGAGTAGAGGCAGGAGGGGAGCCCAGAGCTGTAGAAATTAACAGAAACACCTTAAATCTGTGCAGTTTTAACATGTGAGTCTTAGAACATGTAAATGCTACCAAAATAAAGCTATTTTTAAAAAATACTTTCATGTAGAAGTTTCCAAGCCAGGAAGACTTCTCTGGGAAAATCCGTCTAATATTTAGGGGGAAAATAACACCAATCTTCCATTATTTTTTCTACACAATACAGAAGATTAGAGGGTACTCACATGGCACAGCGTGTCCTGGTTTGCTTTCTGTTACTGTGACAAAACCCCAAGACCAAAAAGCAACCTGGGAGGAAAGGGATGATAGACAGAGAGACAGCTGACATCTTACAGCTCCTAATCACAGCCCAATGTGGAGGTAAGTGAGAACTGAAGCAGAGAAGACAGACAGTCAGACAGACAGACATGGTGCTAGGTGTCCTGCACATTACAGCTTGCTAGGCTTTCTCTCTTATACAGCCTATGTGCACCTGTATGGGATTGAATCACACTCAGTAGGCGGGTCCTTCCCACATCAGTCATTATCAAGTCATTAATCAAGAAAACTCAAAAGCCAGGCAGTGCTGTTGAACACATTTAATCCCAGCACTCAGAAGGCGGATCTCTGTGAGTTCAAGGTTAGCCTGGTCTACAGAGCCTGTTCCAGGACAGCCAGCACTGCACAGAGAAACCCTGTCTTGAAGAAAAAAAGAAAGAGGGAGGAGAGGAAAGGAAGGAGAGAGAGAAAGACAGAAAGAAAAGAAGGAAGAAAGGAAGGAAGAAAGGAAGGAAGGAAGGAAGGAAGGAAGGAAGATCCCACATACGCTTGCCTACAAGCCAACCCTCCAGAGGCAGTGCTTCAATTGAGGATTTCTCTCTTCAGCACACAGCAACTTTTGTCCTCTCCGAGGGGAAATGGAGAGGAGAAACACATCATAAATATATCTTTTCTTTTACAGCTATCTGAAAGTTAGAACCAATCCGAATGTACCTGTATATATCCCACAGAGAAGGTACAAGCTTTGGTTTGAGTGTGGAAGATCCTGTACTCGGAGTCGGAAAATGAGAACATATTAAACAGCAAGATGTGGACATCTTCCTCAAACTGCTGTATTGCGAAGACCATAGATGGGTGATTTAAACACCAGCCATACCCTTAAGTCACCAACAGCTCTGGAAATGGAAGTCCAGGATGATCTTTGTGGATCCAGTGTCTGAGGAGTGTATAATTCCTGGTTTCCAGGTACCCCCTGCCTACCTTTGTCTCTGCACAGGTAGAGAGCAGAGGCCCCCCTTGTATACACACACACACACACACACACACACACACACACATACACACACACACTCCATCTTAGGGCTCCATCCTTAAGCTGAATCACTCTCAAGGACTGGCCTGTTAATATTCCTTCCATGAGGTGTAGATTTCGATGTGTGAACTTTAAGGGACTCAGACATTCAGTCCATAGCCAGATAAACTCCACAGGCATCCCTCACAGCCGAGTTCAGTGTGTATGATTCTGGTTTTCTGAGACATTCAAGAGAAGCAGCTGAGAAGCAATTGTTCCTGTTCAAAGCTGAGCTGCCTGAAAGGAACTTGGGGACTGGGGGGCGGGCAATGGAAACATTTCATAATTAGATTATGGCAATGGTTACATTGCTGTACACTCTTGTCAGAACTAATCAGACAGTACACTTTACTGAGATCAGTATCTACATGTGTAAATTGTACTTAAAGCTAATAAACTCATTTTTTTCTTTGAGTGAAGCTAAACATCCAAGTTTCCACTCCAGGCTTGAAGCCAAACGGCAAATGTCTGGCCCTCCCCGGGGTGTTTGGACTGAGGCAGGGCAGCCAGGAGCCAGGCAGGCCTGTCACCATGTGCCAGAAATGGGAGACTCTGGAGACACCACCCCAGACTCGTGTGCATACATTGCAGCTATACCTCAATGGAAGATGGGGGAGACCAGTCTGCTTACAGTACACAGCCAACCAGAAACCCAGGCCTCTCCATTCCCTCCCTGTGCCTTCTACAGACGGTAGAGGCAATGAAGGAGACAACAAACAAGACCTGTGTAAACGTACCCTCAGCCAGAGGGTGGCCGCTCATCACAGTCCTCTGAGAGCCTCTCCCAGCTTGTAGCTCTAGACCGGAGGTTCTCAGCCCTCCTCAAGCTGCCACACTTTATACAGTTCCTCATATTGAGGTCACCCCCAAACACAAAATTGTTTTTGTTGCTACTTCACAACTGTCAACTTTTGCTACTGTTATGAACCACAGTGTAAATAGCTGTTATGTGACCCCTGTAAGAAAGGGTCGTTCCACCCCAAAGGGGTTGTGACCCACAGGTTGAGAATCGCTCACTGGTCTAGATGTTTTGATTAGAAAAGCCCAGAGCATGGTGGAACTGAAGTTCACACTTCATTGCATCCCACAGCAAAGCAACAGCTGTGCATGGGTTGATGAGATGGCTGGGAGGCAGTAGCATGGCACTGCATTTGGTAGGCCCTCCAGTTGTGCGCTGCAGATGGGCTATAACTTCCCCATTCATCTATCAGAGCCAAGTTTTCCCCTCTGTGGGCTCAGCTCTCAGGTATAGGAAAGCCTGTCCCTGTCCACCCTACCTCAGATGTGAAAAAGCCAATCTTTCTTTCACATACTTCCTATGGGCCATGCTGAATTTCCTTTTAATCGTCTGCTTAGTTGAAAGAGCCCACTTATGGAGAACCGTGAAGGGAGGGCAGCCAGCCTTTAGGAATCTCTAAGCTCAGCCCCTCAGCCCTGCTTCTCCTGAATCAAAGCACAAATTACCTGCCTCCTGCACTTCTATAACTGGGGCTTGCGATCTAGGCTGAGTTGCTCAGAGATTCCAGCTCTTCTCAGTGAGCCTTTCTCAAGGATGGACTTCTAGAGGAATATACAAGTTTGGGAAGCAGAAGACGGAAGACTGAAGCCTGGGTATCCAGGCTAGGCCACCCCCCCCCCAGCACCAGGGCATCTTGAAGGCAAGTCCTCACACCCACCAATAGTTCTGGCTGGAGGCATAGGGCTGAGACCTTCCTGAGCATTTAGGTGGGTGTCTAGGAGGCAGGCCTAAGCCCTTCACATGATGTAGCCATCCACAGGCACCGTGGTGCCTGGATACCCACAGATGCTGCTGCCCAGAGTGGCAGCGCTGAGGATGATACTCTAAGCAGCCAGTGCTTAGAGTTACCGTGTCACAGCCTCATGGGGACCTTTCTACAACTACAGATCCCCAAGAACAGTTTGCAAGACAAAGGGGGATCCATACTCAGTCAAGTGCTGGAGGCCCCTGACCTTCTATTGTTTAAACTCTCATGGAAAAATGTTCTCTGTCTCTGCCACACTCTGTACCCCTTGGGTCAGCTTCTACAAGGAGCAGGCAGCTCAGGTACCCTCCATCTTTCACTCTGGACTGGGCCCAGTTTATGTGGATTACAGTTCAAGGCTGGGCACTGTGACCACATCCCTAGTATACTACCCAAGAACCCAAGAGCCAGGGATTTCAGATAGGATGGACCCTCTTTTCTGAGACTCACTTTGCAGAGCAAAGCAACCCCACATCAGACCTAGATCTAAGTGAAACACCTTTGGGGGTTTATGTTAGCTCTTGAGGACGGACAGATATGGCCCTGTGCACAGGGAGTAGGTAGCCAGATGCAAGTGCCAGTGATCACAGAATGGACCACGCTCCCCAGGGCTAGGGAGCAGGGCTAGGGCAAGGGTTGACTAGGCCGAGGACATTGGAGAGATATTTGCTTCTCTTGCTGAGATACCTCTGCCTGCCTTCAGGCCATGTCTTCAGAATGTCCCGAGATGTGGTAACTGAAGCTTCATGATAAAGTCACCAAGCCCAGTTCTACTGTTTGCTGGGGACCAGGAAGTGACTGAGTTACTGTTACCCCTTATGGTTTTGTCAGAGACAACTACTCCTTTTGGCACTTTCAGGGTTAACTGTGGTTGCTTAAGGACAAGAAGACAAACTGTATTAGTGTACAAATGTGTGTGTGTGTGTGTGTGTGTGAGAGAGAGAGTGTGTGCATATGTGTGTGCATGTACATGTGTGCGTGCATGCATGTGTGCATGCATGTGTGTGTGTACATGTGTGTGTGCATGTGTGTGTGCGTGTGTGAGTGTGTGTGTGTGTTTTCTTGCCATTCTATCCTTTCCTTCACTCTCCAAATTGTCTATGAGGAAAGGAAGAGAGCTCGGACCCATACAGACAGCAGCACACATGGAAACGGCTTTGAGAATGGCACTCTGGAGTAGGGTATGGGACCACGCTGACTGCAGACCCTACCGAGAGACATGAGAGTCAAATATCATAGGCTATTTTGCTGAGGTCTTTCTATGTGTGAAGAGGAAATTTGGATCCTGGGCAAAAGGGGGTCTTGTGAAAATGGTTTTCTGTGTTCAGCCTGCTACATCTGCTATGAAAAGGAGAGTTCAATGAACACCTCTGAACTTTGCCATGAACTGTTAGAACACTTCAAATGTACAATTATCACCCTAAAATGCAATGTTCTGTGGGAGATGAAGTGTTCGTTTATAGTGCTTCCAGGTTCCAAATAAGCAGCATGTGATGTTCCTAGCAACCCTCGAGAGAAAAACAAAGAGGGGTTGAATCAAGCAACAGCTTTGTGGACCCTCAAAATACTATAAACCTGTGAGCCATGTTTGCTATCATAAGGTCACACACAAGAACTCAAAATGCAACTGTGTCTGCTTCTCACAGAGGGATGCCCCAGCTTCTCAGAGGCAAATACCCCAGCTTCTCACAGGCAGACACCCCAGCTTCTCACAGGCAGACACCCCAGCTTCTCACAGGCAGACACTCCAGCTTCTCAAGGCAGACATCACAAGCCAATCGGAGAACAAGATGAGAAATGGGAAGTCAACCTTGGCGTATTAATCTCGTCAACGGGCACACCAAGCTGGATGTGTAAAGTGGTTCAGCTGGGTTCCCAGATCTGATTCCCCCTGGTCAGCACTTCAGGGTTAGTTGTTCTCCAATAATGAGAGTTCAGCTTCTGTGGGCAAAGTTAAAGGGGGCAGCAAGCAGGAGAGAAGAGGACATGGTGATTGTCAAGTGTCTGGGCTGGTGACTGATTTTTGTCACATAGACTACATGCCCTTATGAAACCACACAGCTGATTCCAACATCTGGTAAGTTGCATACAGAAAGGAAATAAAATATAAACTTTTAACTACGAAGGAGATGGAGTTGCCATTTCACAGCCCATGCTGGCTTCGAGGTCCTGGGTTCAATCCCCAGCATGGCCTCTGCAAAATCAACTCTAAGATGACACTATAAACTATCAAGCTCATAGCTGGGCACAGCTGGGCACACCTTTAATCCCTGCACATGGCAGGCAGAGGCAGACCTATAAGAACTTAGGATGTATAGCAGACCCTAGAGCAACCACACAGACCCCAAAAGAAAAACAGTCAAGATTTGATCGATTTGAGATATACAGCTGAACTCAGTGTGGCCAGCCTGATCTATGTTACAAGCTCCAGACTACCTCAGCTCCTCTGGATCCTTCCCTTAGCTGTTCTTATACCCTAAGACAGATGTCAACATCAGCATTTACACATGGAAATGTTTCTGAAACTGAAATAATTGGAAAGTTTTAATCCTTGCTGGCTGAACTTCAGTCATCTAAAGAGCTGGATATTGGAAGATAGTTCTTCCATGTGTTCTGATGTGGCTTCCAGGCCTGTCTGCTGCTTTCTAGGCTGCCTTTGCAGGGGTCTACATGCAAAGAGCCTCCACAGCTAAGACAGCTGCTTACTGTCCAGTGTCAAAAGTCTTACTCACTATGAATGCTTTAAAGTTCTTACTTCAAGGCTGTTTTCTTGTATTGCAGACAACTACAAGTTAAAATGTCCTCTGTCTTGCCTTGTAGGAATCAGAGAGCCAGGGTCCCAAACACTACTCATGCCTCTCCAGCTCCACCAGTGTCCCCAGAGAATGTCAGCCTGACTTGCTACCTTGCAGGGATGAACGATCCCAGGACCTGCATGCTTCTTGACTGATTATTGAGTTTTCAGAGCAAACCCCCAGGAAGCATCAAAATTGGCAGTCCTGATGATTAATAGATTTCCTCTTCTCTGTAAAGCTTCTGTATCTGGGCTCTCATGAGGCTGGCACCGAATGCTGGTCAGCTCCGGATTTAAAAGTTTTGAATAATAAGGCTGGAGAGATGGTTCAGTGGTTAAGGGCACTAACTGCTCTTACAGAGGTCCTGAGTTCAATTCCCAACAAGGTGGCTCACAACCATGATGATGCTGTAATGGGATCTGATGCCCTCTTCTGGCATGTGTGAAGACAGTGACAATGTACTCACATACATAAAATAAATAATTCTTTCTTAAAAAGCTAGTGATTATTTAAGACAAATATAAGGAAAATGTTTTGGGGAATTAACAACTTATGACAATATAAAATATGCCAGAACAGATGACAAAAGAGCAAGATAGGATCATGGGGCTGCCTCAATGTAGTCCGCACGCATAAGATACTAAAATAGGTGTGAGCTCACTTAAAGGAAGAACTTAGGATATATAGCAGACCCCAGAGCAACCACACAGACACCAAGAGAAAAGCAGCCAAGATTTGATCAATTTGAGATACACAACTGAACTCAGAGCAGCCAACATCGCAAAAAAAGGAATACAGCTAGCAAGCTAGTTGTAACAATAAAATTGGATTATTAAAAAAAAATTAGTCATTAGAGGGGATTATCTCTTGTGTCACTAATATGCTTTAAACCAAGAGCTGAGTTGTACTGATGACAGAGGAAGAAAATAATGCACACCTGAAAACAGTCAGCAAGGTAATACATTGAACACAAACACACTAATTGGGTGACATGGCTCACATCGACAGTTCCAGCATTCATAACACCGAGACAGGAGGTTTTCTGTGAATTCCAGGCCATGGATTACCTACTGAGTTTCAGCCTAGCTTAGGCTTCAGTGTGAAACCTTGTCTCAAATTAGATAGATAGATAGATAGATAGATAGATAGATAGATAGATAGATAGATACATACATACATACATACATACATGATACATAGGTAGGTAGATAGATCGATAGATTGATAGATAGATGATAGATAGATAGATAGATAGATAGATGATAGATACATAAATAGATACATAGATAGACATAGATAGATAGATACATGGATACATACATACATACATACATACATACATACATGATAGATAGATAGATAGATAGATAGATAGATAGATAGATAGATAGATAGTCCTATATACCATATGAACAGTGGTAAGCTTTGCTGCCAGCTCAAGGGGTAGCTGGGCCCCCTCAGTTAAGGCTTCATGGGCTCCCAAGTCCCTGAATGGCTGAGCTTGAGAAAGTATTGCACTGGGGAGCCCTGTTCAAGCAGAGAACTTTAAAAGTTTTTTTCAAATGAGTTGGCATTTGTAAGCCCTGCCACCGTCAGTGATTGAGGTCTCACCTTCGGAGTGCCTTTCCTGTAGTCTACCCTAATCTAGTGTGATCTGGGTGTTCTCTGTATCCAGTCTTCTTTGTAAAAGAAACTAAAAAGTTGTGTATCTTTCTGCTTTCTGTTCTAAATTCTCACTATAAACTTGACTAAGTGTAGTGAGTAGTAAGCATACTGTGACCTACACATTGTCGTGAAAATTTCTCCACCAAACTTAACCTGCTGAATTCAGCCTCACTCAGACTTTTAGGACACAGATAGGGCAAAGCTGGATTCTTTGCCAGACCGTAACACAAGCAATCGCTAGCCCAGTTGTTGATGGAGTCCTTGCTCTCCTCTGAACCCTAGTGAGCAGAGCCTTCATTGACCACACATGTAACCTTAATCTGGTCTTCCAAACTCCTCCCACAACACCCCACTAATCTCTCCTCACATCATCCTGTGAATTTTCCACCCACATCTCAGAATCAGGTTTCAAAGGTTTACAAACCTCATGACCAGGTTGTTGCTTATCACAACAAAACCCCACTCTCTGTACCAGTTCTCTTTTGCCCTAGCTCCTACCTCGAAACCTCTAAAGCCTCCCCAGACAGTATCAACAACTGAGGACCCACTGTTTCAACACAGAAGTTTGGGGGGGACAGTTCACACTCAAGCTACTACAGTCAGAAAACATGTCAACGTCACAGAAATGGCATGTTTGTGGCGGGGGGGTGGGGGGAAGATGATTGCTGCTTGCTAGCACCAACACACTGCTACCCTGGGGATAAGCAGTCCTTATGACGCTGCCAGTCCATGCTGAGTGTATGAGTCAGGGTAACCGTGGTTACGCTGAGCTGACAAATAGCTTCCACATCTAAGTGGACTCAAGCAACCCTTATTTCTCATTCATGCTTTATGTTCACTGTGTGTACGTAGGAGGTCTTTATTCTCTGAAGTCACTGCATTCCCCCATCATAACCAAGGGAGGAATTATGCAGTGTCTTTTCAAGACCCCTCCTTGCAGGGTCCCTTGCTATCTAAAGTCATATAATCCCACCAAAATGTCAAAGAGTGCAGGAAGCATATCCTACCTAACAGACCCATCCAACAGAGAAGGAACAGCTCGATTCATGAGTAAAGTTAACTTTAAGAATTTCCACCGACAATGAAAGCATCCACATGGCCTTGGACTTTGTAGGGGCTTATGGTGGTTTGAATAGGTTTGGCCTCCATAGATTTATGCGTTTGAATGCTTGTTTGGCCCATAGGGAGTGGCACTATTAGAAGGCATGGCCTTGTTGGAGTAGGTATGGTCTTGTTAGGGGAAGCACGTCACTATGGAAATGGGCTTTGAGGTTTCCTATGCTTAAGCTCCACCCAGTGTGGAATCCAGTCTTCTCCTAGCTGCCTTCAGAGCAAGACGTAGAACTCTCAGCTCCTCCAGCACCCTGTCTGCCTGCACACTGCCATGCTTCCCGCCATGAAAATAATGGACTGAACCTCTGAAACTGTAAGCCAAGCTCAATTAAATTAAATTAAACTTTATAAGAGTTGCTGTGGTCATGCTGTCTCTTCACAGCAGTAAAACCCTAACACGGGGCTCATCTGCATTGCCATGGGTCACAGTGAAATCCTCAGTCTTTCAACCTTTTGATCTGAGCACCACCCAGGATCTGGCTCGGAATAGATCCAACAGTCAATCCTCCAGCCCAAGAGAAGCTACATTATTTATATGACATAGGAAGAGCTGGAAGAGAAAAGGAGTCAGGGACTAGAACCCAGAGATTCCCAAATGGAAAAGTGATTCCGGAGACCGTAGATGCTAGTACCCCTGGAGATGAGTCCCCCGTTTTCAGAACAGAAGAGGGCATCAGATCCCCTGGAACTGGAGTTATGGCTGATTGTGAACTGCCATGTAGGTGCTGGGCTCTGAAGCCAGGTCCTCTGCAAGGGCAGCCAATGCTCTTAACATCTGAGCCATCTCTTAGCTCCTGTTCCCTCCTTCACTGTTCACTCCGTTATATCTGTTATTGTTTTCTTAAGGTCTCATTTCCTGTACTTTCATAATGTCTTTGAGTGTGGAGTTGGAGAGATGACTCAGAAGGTAAGAACACATACTCCTCTTACAGGACACCTGGGTTCAGTTCCCAGCAACCACCTATAATGCCAGTTCTAGAGTATCTAATATTTTTGGCCTTTGCTGGCTCCTATACTCACATACACAAGCCCACACGGCCACACAGACATGTGCACACACATTATTAAAAACTAAATCTTTACAAATAATAATATCTATCTATCTTAAGGTTTAATTGTAATGAAGAGACACCATGACCACAGCAACTCCTATAAAGGAAAATATTTAATTGGGGCTGGCCTTAAACTCACAGAAATCTGCCTGCCTCTGCTTCCTGAGTGCTGGGACGAAAGGCGTACACAACAACCACCCAGCTTACCGATGCTATTTTTATGTTATTGTGAAATAGTATATTGTTCTATATTTTATCTTCTTATTATATCTATTTAGATATACTTTATACCCTCAAATGCTGTTGTTCATACATATTGTTTCTTTCTGGGTTTCAATGTATTCTTCTAAAGATTGCTAATATTTTTCATTCATAGCATATAATTGGTTGTGTATATCTGTGCCTTGCTTAGGATAGTTTAACAGTCGTAGTCTAAGGTGATACACACCAGTACTAAAGACTGCCTTTATGAAGTTCTAGATGATGTCTATAGAATGGTAATGGGAAAGTGTTGCTTGTCAGAGAACAGGACGATGGCCAACCCCTTCCTTATAATTTTCCTTGTTTTACATTCAATGAGACCAAGCACTCGTCCCTCTTATCTGATCAAAAAGGAAGGTACTCTGCCCTCCTGGCAGCTAGCCCAGATCTTCAACATCATTGCCAGCTACAGGTCCCACAACAGAGGCAGCACTCTAAATCCTCCACTAAATGACAATATGACTTTCTCTAACGTTTCTCAACCTGCAAGGGCAAATTTAAAAGAAAAATCGCCTCTGCTATGTATATCCTGCAATCTCGGGTTGGCCAAAGGTAAGAGTGTGGAGCTCATCACATAATTACCATAAAAGGCGGGATTAGTCAAATCAGTTCTACTAGGCACGCCCCCTATCAGCATCCCTGAGCCCATAAAAGACAACGCGCCGCAGCCTCCTGCCAGTGTAACTCACTCACAAAGTTGCACACAGTGCTATCCAGTATGGATGTTTTCTTTTCTTTTTCTCGTCTCCAATTTTGTTTGCCCTTTTAAAACTTATTATTCACTGTGTGACATAACGGGCTCCAAACCTTATTTTGTTCAAGTATGGCGTGTTCTTTGGCATCACGTGCAGCCCTTCCTTGTCTCTCCTTCCTCTGTCCTCACCCTTTTCTCACGTCAAATGTGTATGTGTGCTTATGTGCACGCAACTCAGGTTCCACTTAGGAAATACAGCACAAGATGGGTATCTTTCCGAGCCTGGCTTATTCCACTTAACATCAGGTTTTCTCCATCCATCCATTTTTCTGAAAACATAATCTTCTTTATGGTTGAATAGCTGTTTCATCTGCTGGTGGACAGTAGATCCTACTGCTTGGCCACTGTGACTAGTGTCGCGGTGAGCTTGGAAGAGTCGGTGTTGCTGAGGTGCACCAGCTTAGATTTGCTTGCGTGTATCCCAGTAGAGCTGTAGCTGAGTCACACGGTAGTTCTGACTTTAGTTACCTGAGGCATCTCCGTATTGATTGGCACAGTGGCTGCACTATTTATATTCTCATCTACGATGCAGAAAGGCTCCTTTTCCACACAACCTTGCTAGCATCTGATGCTTGTGTTTGAGGTGGTTTGAATGTGATGCCACCACCATCACCCCCCCCATGGACTCTGTCATTTGAATATTTGGTCCCCAACTGTTTGGGGAGGCTTAGAAGGCATGGCTTTGTTGGAAGAAGTATGTCACCGGAACTGAACTTTGAGGTTTCAAAGCCTCACACCCTTCAGAGTTTGCTCTCTGCTTCCCGTTTACAGTTCAAGATGTGAGCTCTTAGCTTCCAGCTCCAGACACCATGCCTTCTTGCTATCATATTTCCCTGCCACAATGGAATCTTATCCCTTTGACACCATCAGCCATAAGACCCTTCCTTCTATAAGTTGCCTTGGTCTTAGTATTTGATTACAGCAATGGAAGTAATTATAAAGGCAATTTATTTTGCTCACTTGTTTTCTTTTTTATGAAGGCCTTTCTCTGTTCTGTAGGTGTTAATGTGTGCAATTTTCATATATATATATATGTGTGTGTGTGTGTGTGTGTATATACATATATATGTATATATATGTATATATGTATATATATATATATACATATATGTGTGTGTATATATATATATATATGTGTGTGTGTATATATATATTTTTTTTCCTCAAAATAAAATTTTTGCTTTGCTGTCCTGCTGTGTCCATTTATAAATTATTTTATTGATGAGTGTCTTAGTTTGGGTTGCTATTGCTATGATAAAAATGCCATGACAAAAGCAAGCTGGGGAGGAAAGCATTTATTTGCCTTATACTTCCACATCCACAGTCCATCGCTGAAGGAGGTCAGGACAAGAACTCAAACAGGGCAGGATCCTGGAGGCAAGAAGTGATGCAGAGGCCATGGAGGAATGCTGCTTACTGGCTTGTTTCTCATGGCTTGCTCAGCCTGCTTTCTTATGGAACCCAAAATCACCAGCCCAGGGATGGCTCCACCCACAATGGGCCTTCCTATCAATCACTAATGAAGAAATTAACCTACAGATAAAGCTTATGGAGGTATTTTTCTCACCTGAGGCTCCTCTTTGATGACTCTAGCTTGTGCCAAGTTGACATAAAACTAGCCAGCATAATGAGATGAAGAATAACAAAGGGACATCTATCTCCTCTGCCAGCCTCCCCTACAGATTCAAGGTCTTCCACTGCTGTGAGCGGGCACAAGTCCCAGTCCTGAATGGGTTACGGGACTGTACAATTTACTGTTCTTATCCACAGGTGATTGCTTCTCTAGTGTATTTGGGTCAATACTCCCTCAGTGATGGAAAGGGGGCCTTCTGCAGGTCTATGGAACACTCTATTTCTTTATGTATTTCCATCATCTGTATTTTGAACCTGGTTTGAATCAGGTTATTATAGATTTCCATACATTATAGATCCTGTTAGTATAGATTCCACGATAAAATATGTGAGGTGGTCCACTTATAAAGAGAAAGGACTTGCTTTGGCTTAAAGTTTTGGGATTTCCAGCCCATAGCCCTGGTTCTTTGGGGCCTGTGTCAGTTCACCTTGATAGGAACACATGCCAGAGCCAAGCCATGTATCTTGTGCCCAGAAACAAAAGACAAGAAAAGGCGTGAGTCTGGCAGCTCCATTCCGAGTCAAATCCTGTAGGACCTCGAAACATCCCACTAAGTCTCACAGCTTAGATATTCTGTCACCTCCCACTAGCACCCTGGAGACTAACATTTTATCACATAGATCTCTAGGTAAGGTTAAAAGCCCATATGAAACACTACCTGAAATCTATCCTTTCTGACCTCCATGAAGTCCATACATACCTTCTGAAGTTTGTATGATGGTCAAGTTTTAGTAATCTTGACACCCCTGGGGGAAGCCTGCACACTTCCAGAACATCATTCTATCTGATTTTCTGAAATCAATTCAGACTCTCTGCTTCTAACAACCTGGAGATCGGAAGTCCGTACCCATGCTTAGGAAGTTGGCACCAGCTCTGTGCCTGCCACATGATGGGCAACAAAGGAAGGCTGTCCTACTCAGCGATTTTGACAGTGCACGTGGGGAGTGCAGCCCAACTGCCTGGCATGTTCCTCCCACCACATCTGTGTGGCTCAGGCTCCTCCCACCACATCTGTGTGGCTCGGGCTCCTCCCACCACATCTGTGTGGCTCAGGCTCCTCCCACCACATCTGTGTGGCTCGGGCTCCTCCCACCACATCCGTGTGGTTCGGGCTCCTCCCACCACATCCGTGTGGTTCAGGCTCCTCTCATCACATCTGTGTGGCTCGGGCTCCTCCCACCACATCTGTGTGGTTCAGGCTCCTCCCACCACATCTGTGTGTCTCTGTTCTCACCTTCTCATGGCACTGTCCAGATAACTCTCTCAAGGAAACCTATACACAGGCTGACTCCTACCTTCTTCCTTCCAACACCCAGACTCTGCTGTTTGTATAGCATCTCCATCTTAGGCAGAGCATCTTACCTAGTCTGCTTTTCATTTCTGCCTCCTCACTGGGCCAACAGGAGAGCAGGAAGTACTATTTCTTCTGCGCCCTGACTTTAAGTATGTGTGGGACACCACCCGCCCTCTCCCAAGTGCCCAGTAACTGACTGTGAAGTCTCTAGTAACTTAGGGGCCCTCTTTCTCTGAGCTTTCCCTGCGCTTCCACAGAGGCCACTATCAGTCTGTAAAATCACGCCGTAATCACGCACGGGTGGAAAGGTCAAGATATTGAGCCCTACAGGAACTTGCAGAACCATCTGTTTCCGAAGGCTGTGGGTTCGATGGTATTATTACTGCATTCAGATCTGGTTTAAGGTTCTCGATCTTCCTGACTTATGTAACTGAGTAGAGCAGATTCAGAAGGACACCCTTTCTCCAGGGCTTGTGCTAGCACAGATGACAGCCTGAATGATGCTGTCAGTGGCTCAGTGCAAACATCTCTGCACTCCACGCAGCCCGCACAGTTGGCTAGCCCAGCTGGTCCGCAGCATCCGGGGGCGGCTCATGTTGCTGACGTCAATTGGCAGAGCCTGTCCGCTAGGAGCTCACATTCAGCCTGCCTCCTACACGCTCCTTTCTTGCATCCAGCATTCTCAACCACCCTCTGCTTTTCAATCCAGTCCTCAGATTTCCTCCAATGTTTTAAAGGATGTGTGTGTCCTTTAGAGACTCCTTGGTCATGCTACACTCAGCCCGTGGCAATACCACAAGAAAAGCAACACAGGAATCAAGTGTGAACTGTCCAAGTTCACACCACATTGATTTCTCAAGAGAGGTTGATATTAAAAATCTCAAGCTGGGTTGGCTGGTTTGTTTTTTGTTTTGTTTGTTTTGTTTTGTTTTGTTTTTAACAGAAAGGAGAATGGAGATTTTGCTGAGGCAGGTGCCCGGAAGCACCAGGCAATTAATTATGAGATTTATGACAATTGATTGGTCAAATTCTCTTTGTTTGCATGCTAAGGTCTGTGATTTTTGTCTGTGGTTTTTCAGCCTGTGTGCAAAGAACAATCACCGACTCATTTGAACTTACTCAAGGGGACACCTCTATGCCAGGATGATGTGCAAATAAACCAAACACAAAAAAACTCACATTAAAACTCATGGTGTTTTAGCACACTATGTATCAAGAGAGGCAAAACTAGTAATAATTCATTATGTAAAGAGGAAATGTTCTCTTACAATAACCTCACTGTGCTAGCATTTACCTTAGACTCAAACCTCTCCCTTTATGTTAGCAATCTGACTCAATTCTAGGATGAATGCCTTATCCTGAGTCTAAGAAAAGAGAGGCCAACCAAACCAGGGTAAGAAGCCACATCAGCGGGAGAGACTCAGCCCTTCTGGGGGGTGATGGCTTGGGGCTCCTCTCTAGGACTTCCTTCTCATCTCCAGGGAACATTTACCCACCTCCTCCATCCCTCGGTTTCTTGCTTCCTCCTTTGTGCTTAGCCTCACCCTGTGCTGGGATCCTCACACAAAACTACAGAGAGATTTTTAACTTAGACAATCGATGCTCTCTGGGTTTCCTCTGGATTTCCTCTATCCTCTTCTGTGTTTGACTATGACAGCCCAGACACACCTTCTCTCTGGTTTTTTAGCCATTTAGCTCTGAAGCTTTGAGATCAGTTGAGTTGGCCCTTTGCTTCCTCACAGTCTCATGGCTTCTGTCTTACTCTCCCTTCCTGAAATCCTCTCAACAAGATACCCTACTTGAGCCCCCTACTATGACTCCATCCCCGAGTCCCATGCTTGGGAAAGGACTAGCAAGCAGGCAGGCCTTGGCATGAGTGTCAGTGTTTCCCAGTTCTTACAGTCTCCAGCAGCAAGTGGGGCTCGTCCTCTCCCACCTCAACCCCCGCCTCCTGTGCATCTGCTGCCAGTGTGCTCCTCAGACCTGCTCACCTAAACCTCAGAGATTCCATACTTTCAGCTTCTCCTCACCAGATTTTGTCTGTGCCATCACATGTCCTGTCTGAAAAAGCATTTGTGGATAAAAGTTTGTCACATTTTTCTCATTAATTTTGATGATCATTTCAGACATGTGCTGCTACAGAAAGATAGGGATAGGGAAAAATCACATCAGCTATTGTGAAACTTACCCCTCGGTCCATGTGATCTGTGTTCATTCACAGTTATTATCTCTGGGTGGAAGGCAGTTTTTTCAAGATTGGATGACCATAATTACGCTGATCCGTCAAAGTTCAGACACTGTGATTGGACAAAGCCATGTGGAAAGAACTCTGGTTGAAAGTTTCGGGGCCCTCTAGGACCCTAAGACTTTAGGTCTCAGAAGAGAATTATCTGCTTGACACATTCATTCAAGATAAAATGCTTTGTCGGATAATAATTGTGCAGATTAGATTTTAAAATCACACAACAAACTCTCCCTGCAAAACAAACAAATAAACCCTTATCAAAGATGCCAACCTAAGTCCTCTTCCCTGATCCATTCCCAAGTTCTATGGGAACTTACTACATATCTACTAAGTATCGCACTGTGTCCGCCGACTAATAGCAGTTTAAAGATTTACAAACTTGGAAATTACAAAGGATCCAACACCGTTATTCCCCAGTTGGGAACCCAACTGAGAACACACTGGACATATTGAAGGAGTCTCAACAAAGTTGAGCACGGTTGATCCTGAAGCAACCAAAATCATGGTGGGATCCCTCTTCAAGAAATACTGGCAAAGTGGTGTACATGTGTGAGCATCCAGGATGCCAGGGGAGGAAAGGACAAAACAGTGACTTCCAGCTTCAAAGGGACAAAACAAGGGGCTGGAGAGATGCCATGAACGTTAGGAGCACTGACTGCTTTTGCAGAGGACCTTGGTTCAATTTGTAGCACATATTGGCTCACAACCACCCATAAATTGCAGTTCTAAGAAATCTGTTGCCCTCTTCTGCCCTCTGAAGACACCAGGTATGTGCATACATGCATGCAGGCAAAAATTCACACACAAAATAAAATTTAGGGGGCAGAAAAGAAACAAAAGAAGACACGATATCTGCTTTCGGGTGATTAAAGATTTTAACGCAATAAAAGGAGTAGGCCTGGCTTAGGTACAGCTCGGTTGGTGAAGTTGCTTCTCAAGCGTGAGAACCCAAGTTCAGTCCCCCCCAACTCCATGTAAAAATAGAAATCAGGCCTTGGGGCTTAAGTTTGCAATCTCAGCACTGGGAAGACAGAGGCAGAAGGATCACTGGGATTAGGTGGCCAGACAACCTAACTGTGGTGGTTTGAATAAGAACGGCCCTGAAAAGTCATATATTTGAATGACTGGTCATCAAGTAGTAGAAATGTTTAAAGGGATCACAAGGGTTAGGAGGTGTGGCCTTACTGGAGAAAGTATGTCACTGGAAGTGAGCTTTGAGATTTTAAAAGCCCATGTCAGGCCCAGACACAACACCCCCACACACTTCTCTCTCTCTTCACACCTCTGGATTAAGATGTAGCTCTCAACTATTGCTCCAGTGTCATGCATACCATCAAGATGAAAACCCTCCAAACTAAAGGCTTTCCTTCCTAAGAGTTGCCTTGGTCATGGTGTCTCGTTACAGCAATAGTAACCTACTCTGTAGAGTCCAGTTTCAGTGAAAACTCCTGTCTCAAAACACTAAGGTGGGGGCTCAGTGGCTAAGAGCACTTGCAAAGGATCTGGCTTTAGTTTCCAGCACCCACATAGTGAGTTACAAGCATTCAGAACTCCAGTAAGGAGGGATATGATGCCTTCTTCTAGATTCTGTGGGCACCAGGCATGCACATGGTACACACACACATACATGCAAGGCAAACACTGTTACAAAATAAAAATTTTTAACCTTTTAAAAACCAAAGTGGACAGTGCCTGAGGAATAACACCCAAGGCTGACTTCTGCCCTCCACATGTGTACACAGGTACACACGTCAACCACACAAACGCATTCCGATGTTCCCAGACGATGCTACCAGCTGGACACACACTTCCCCGGCTGTCAGAAATGTAAATGTTCAGAGTACCTCACTTTTGTCTGCAGTACTGAGTAAAATTAACAAGGCAGGTAGCCAAGTCTCTGAATCCCTGTGGATCTGTCTACTGGATTAGAACAGGTAAACAGGTGGGGAGAATTTCTCCTCTGGTTCTGATGACTTCAGATATGTGCTCTTGAGAATGTGCTGAGTGTCCTATCATGCTACACTGCAGAATCATGTAATCTCTCTCTCTCTCTCTCTCTCTCTCTCTCTCTCTCTCTCTCTCTCTCACACACACACACACACACACACACACAGACACATGCACAGCATACATACACCACCCACCCCTGTGGATATGCTCCATATGACCTAGAACAGTGTCATATGATGTCACACACATATACATGCACACACACACTTGTGGATTTGTTTTGCATGACCTAAAACAATATCATATGATGTCTTTCTCTCTCACACACACACCTTTAGACTTGCTCTCTATGACCTAGAACAGCATCATGTGAGATCTCTCTCTCTCTCTCTCTCTCTCTCTCTCTCTCTCTCTCTCTCTCACACACACACACACACACACACACACACACACACACACACACCTGTGGATCTCTGTGACCTAGAACATCATGTGATGTCTCCCTCTCACACACACACATGCATGCATGCACACACACACACACCTGTGGTCTGCTCTGTATGACCTAGAATAGTATCATGTGATGTTACACACACAGACACACACACAGATACATACACACACACCACTATAGATCTGCATGACCCAGAACCGCATCATGTGAGCTCTTGTGGGTTCCCTTTGGCTGGCATAGGGCTGGTCTTTGAATTTCTGAAGATTTACCTACGGTGCATACCTCAGTGCCGTCTGTCACTTCATTGCATGGAAACCCAATCTGTTTATCTGTTCCTGGCTGGTGACCACTTGGAATTGTCCCAGCTTTTGCTTATTTTAGGTGAAGCTGCAAGAAATCCTCACACACACACACACACACTCACTCACATACATACACTCACACACACACTCACACACACTCACACACACACTCACACACTCACACACACTCTCACACACTCACACTCACACACACTCACACACACTCACACACAATCTTCACCCGGGTCATTCACATTTCTCTGTGAAGACCCAGGCTCAGCATCGTGTGTTTAAGGTTTTCATGGGGGCTTTTGCCATAAAAGGCTAAGTTCAGTACACCCTGCGTCTTGACACTCACTTCACTACCCATCCAAAGCCTTTCCCTTGTTTAATTTATTCCCCCTATTTATGTATGTATTTATGAATTCTCTTTCATCCCCATTCCTCAACATCCCTTCCCAGTCCTGCAGTTTGGCACACTTGTGATGTTTTCCAGGACTGTACTTAGTAGGTGATCTGGAACCAAAGGAAACTCTTGGGTATTTTGGCAGCCACTGATGCATAAGCTCCAGTGGGAAGTGGCACAGGTGGCTAACACTGTAAATGTGATTCACTGGACTGCCAGTTCAGCCAGGCCACAGGTACTCGATCTCTTAACTAAGCACTGACCTCTGTAGGAAGGTGCTGTCCACTTGTTTAGATTCTTTTACAACCCATGCATTTAAAACCAATTGCTGGATACTACTAGGCAAGGTGGCACATGCTATTAATCCCAGTACTTCAGAGCTAGAAACAAGAAAATCTCTACAGGTTTGAGGCCAGCCTAGTCTACATATTAAGTTCCAGACTAGATCAAGCTACACAGCAAAACCTTATCTCAAAAATACAAAAAAAAAAATTAATTGTCCTTTCTTGTTTGGGGGCCTTTAGGCTAAGATCAAGTGTGATATCTCTTTTTATCAGTATAAAATAGACTACTTGTGAAAAGGTAGGTGAGATTAATTTGGTTTTTTTGTTTGTTTGTTTTTTGTTTTTTGTTTTTCGAGACAGGGTTTCTCTGTGTAGTCCTGGCTATCCTGGAACTCACTCTGTAGACCAGGCTGGCCTCAAACTCAGAAATCCGCCTGCCTCTGCCTCCCAAGTGCTGGGATTAAAGGCGTGCGCCACCACCACCCGGCAGGTGAGATTAATTAAAGCACTTAAAATCTAGAAGGCAAAAACCTCTGTTTGCTGGAAAGGAAGAAATCCTACAACTCAAAGTATCTGAGCATACATTCATCTGCTCATCTGTTGGTCTGTCTGTCTGTTTTGGCAGTGCTTGCTCTCTGGTAGGGAGAAGTCTGGTGTCACTTTCTCAGAGATGACCTTGTCCAGTCCCTGCACCAATAGAAGAGTTGCCACTGCCTCCAGTCTAATCCAGCTGTTGATACTGTCCCCTGTCCCTCTTGTAACTAGGTCTTTCCTTCTTGACTAGAATCTGTGAGGAGCTCTGACCTATATTTCTTTCACCAGAGTATTGCACAGTAGATATTTTTGGTGCGAGAGATTTTTGAGACTTGTGAAAGAAAAGCATGAATAGAGCAGACACTGAACCCCTCTTCTGGGTCGAGTCACATTATCTCGTGAGGTACCGTCCACCCCCGTGAAAGAGCAGATGCAGAAGTCCTGAGGACCGCCCGCCCGATGAGTCACACAAGTAAGTGTTCTAAATCTGAAACTGTCCCTGTGGGATCCAAGACATACAGCTCAATGGCACTTAATGTGCACTGAGAACAAGGAAAGAGAGACTCTGGGATCCTGAGACAGAAACCATGCTGCTGCAGGGCCTGATGAGGTGTCAGTAGACTTTGGTTAACAACCATTTCCTTTCAAATTATTTTTGGTTGAAACGCAAGTAGGCCACATGGGCACTAGAATATAGATATAGAGATAGATAGATAGATAGATAGATAGATAGATAGATAGATAGATAGATAGATAGATAGATGTGTGTGTGTGTGTGTGTGTGAAAATGTTGGTTATTTCTAAAATTCTTTTAATTTAATGTGTTTGGTCTGCATGTGGTCTGTACATCACATACATAACCTGTGTCTGTGGGTCCAGAAGAGGGTGTCAGATCACCTAGAACTGGAATGGTTGTGAGTCACTGTGGGGGTCCTGGGAAGGGAACCCTGGATCCAGTGGGAGAAGCAGCCAGTGACCTTAACCACTGAGCCATCCTGCCAGCCACATCCTTCTGAATTTTTAAATGGACATCTTCTCTTTTGTAATACAAGTAGATAAACAAAAATTAAAATTCAAAGAGAAGTCTGTCCATAGCACGTAGGCAGGGCAGGGACACTGGCTCAGCTCCTAGTCCCTAAGGAAGAGATGTGGTTTTCTTCTCTGTTCACAGCTATAGCGTGAATGGAAGTAATCTCTTTCCCAAGACTGTTAAGACTCTAAGCAGATCAGAAAGTCCAAGTGTCTCATGAAATGCAAGGACAGAGTGGACTCGGGTGAGCATACAGGGAAGGTCATGCTTATGGGATTCCTCTTGTCCCCAATGATCCATCTTCCCTTCTGGTTTTCTCCTTTTATTTTCTGCCCATTTCCATCAGACTCTAGAACCTTCCAGCCTCTTAACCAGCGAGGCTGGGCTGCTTAACAGGCTCCAATGACTAATTTTATTGGCTGTTAAAAACAGCTTTGGAAAAACTCTTGAGTGTTGGAGTCAACGCTGTAAAATGCGCCACCTCTTCGCCTGCTCTGAACGCTTGCCCGTACCTATTATGGTTGGGGACTCACTGGCTGGAGCCTTTTTGTAGAGGAAATGGGATCTGTGCTTCAAGAGACGGGACTGTGGGGCTTTTCCATGACTGTAGCTGTAATATCCACCTGGAAAAGTAAACAAGCCGGGCTCCCGCTAAACCGTTCATGTCATGTGATTGACTGGCCATTTTGCAAGCTTCCAAAGACATTTTCAGGGCTGATTTAAAAGTAGAAACTGGCCACAGCCTAAATGTGATGGCCAGTCTTGGTTGTCAACTCGTCTGCATCTAGAATCAACTAAAACATAGGTTTCTGGGCTCTCCTGCAAGGGGTTCTCTTGGTTGGATCATTCGCAGCTGAAAGAGCCACACAAAATATGGTGGCATCCATGGAGAAAAGACACAGAGGTAGGAAACTGTTCTTTGCCCTGACTCTCGACAGCAAATTCCTCTTTCCTCTTTCCTGTTGCCGAGACCTCCTTCGCCTGTGTCAGGTCTTCCCTCTTAGGGACTCCAATAAGGACTGAAGACTGAAACCCTCCAGGCATCTTCTAGGCCTTCAGTTACAGAATGGAACTGCATAGCCATGATCACAACTTGTTAAACCAATCAAATAAACCCCAAGCATTTATACACAAGCACACATATGTGCGCACAGACACACACACACACATGCACATGATATCAGTTCTATTCTTACAGAAAACCTGAGTAATAACATAAGCACCCTACCTCCACACCCGCTCCCACCCCCACCACTCCCCTATCCCCACCACTACCTCTGCTCCCACTCCCTCCCCCCCACCCCTGAGTCTACCTGCACCCCATTCTCTGGTTTTTAGAGACAGGGTTTCTCTGTGTAGCCCTGGGCTGTCCTGGAACTTTCACTGTAAACCAGACTGGCCTCGAACTCAGAGATTCCCCTGCCCCTGCCTCCCTAGTGTTGCGGTTAAAGGCAAGTGCTAAGCCGTCTCTCTGTGGAGATGAGACAGAGAATGCCTCTGGGCTCTGCACACAGATGGGCAGTAATCAAGGGCCAGAGCCCCACTCCTTGGGTGTCCCATTTGGGGAGGTGTTTCCCATGTCAGCAGCAGCCACCAAAAGCCAGCAATAAAAGTGTGAATGGTGACAATACCACACTGTGGACTATCCAGGGGCTAGCTTTATGATTCCTGTTCAAGAGGAAAGAGGCAGGGGTCACTCTAGGCTCACACTAGGTCAAAGAGGAACTTCAGAGCCCAATCAGGAGAGCTGGTGAGGACAAGGATTTCAAGGCACCTAGACACATCAGTGCCTTGTCACTCAACGTTACAAACCGTCTGGATATTGTCCAAGGATGCTGCTTTTCTATTTGAAGGCACAACAGAAGTTGATTTCAGTTCATACCAGACACGCAATCTAATAAAATGGGGGCCGTTTATATAAAACAAAAAATAAAAAGAGGGAAAGCAGTTCAAGTCCAGGACAGAGCCACAGTCTGAAAAGGAATACATTGCTCACTGATGTGACTTCTTTCTTTCTTTCTTTTTGGTTACTAGACAGACTCAAGCTGCAGGGAGCTTCCCACCTCTGCCTGGGCTGGGACTTCAGGCCCAGATGCATACATTTCTTGGGTGACCAGGTACCCTTCATGGTAGTCTGTGGTAAGGCAGAAAATGATATTACAGGCTCACATTTAGCATACCTGCAAACCTTTGTTTGCAAAAAAGCTTGTGAGACTGTAGGTACTGATGGAACAGGTCTGGGAGAAACCAAGAATCTAGCCTGCTCCCAGGGGAGGCTGAGTCTTCTGGGAACACGGTGATTGAGCAGGAATCTCAGCTGTTGAGGGCAGCCAGGGTCACGTGATTAGGAAAAAAAAAGTTGGTCTGTGCACCTTGCTGTATCCAGAATATAACTCCGAAATGACATCTGAGAGTCTGACTGCATTGAGAAAGTCTGTCTGTCTCTCTGTCTGTCGGTCTGTCTGTCTGAAGTGAGGCAAACCTGTAAGTCTGTTCTGTTTGTCTTCATTGTGTCTCCTTATGGTTAGCATCCAACACATTCCTTCCAGCCTACACTACTCAATTAGACAGAGCCAAGAAAATCACCGTGCACTGTATTTGGATGTTACGTCCTGAATTTTTCCTGAGTGGGCCTCAGTTCAAAGGCTGCTCCATCTAGCACCTTCTGTGGGACCGTAAACCTTTATTTTTGATTCAGAAAGTATGGTGGCTGAATTAGTTTTGGTGGGCTGCCCGGGGTTCCTGCTATGGCACGTCAGTAGTAAGCCTGGAGTCAGCTGCACATTAACCCTCCTTGTGGTCCAGACCCTGTGCCTCCTCGCTGTGCCCTCTGAATTCACAGGACAGAGAATGTCAGTAGGGAGAATCTTTAGCACTCAGACAAATTCATTCTAGTTACATGGGATGAGACAGGCTCACTGGTGAGACCACCTGTGATGACCACCAGAGGGCTATGTTTCTAGTTTATAGAGACTTGAAGACTCAGAAAATGTCAGTAAGCTGTTGGTCAGAGAAAGAGCAGAATTCTAAAGGTCTAGTCCCCTCTAATAATCCCTCTGCATTGCAGACAGAGGTCATTATTACACATTGTCCAGCCAGACTGCTTAGACAGATGTGCATGGCTTGCTGGCATTTGTATATACTCTTGTGCTCTGTGTGTGCTCTGTGTGTGCTCTCTCTCTGTGTGTGTGTGTGTGTGTGTGTGTGTGTGTGTGTGTGTGTGTGTGTGT
>NW_021605229.1:1200223-1207928 GCF_004785775.1 Grammomys surdaster | reverse complement strand
TGTGTGTGTGTGTGTGTGTGTGTGTGTGTGTGTGTGTGTGTGTGTGTAAGAAATACAGGAGCACCTGGTCACAGGAAGCATCACGCCCTGAAGATACTCATCCCAGCGAGGTTTCTGATCAGTTGCTTTTTGTTAATTCTGAATAAGGAACATGTAGCTGTCTGTTGCTTTTTGCTATCACTGAGTATCATAACTGAGTAATTTATAAAGAAAATAAACCTATTTCTCAGCAAGACAGAGGGCAGCCTCTGAAGAGGCCAGGCCCCCTTGCCTGGTCACTCATGTAAGTGAGAGAGTAAAGGGCCAGGCTGGCCACCTCTCCAGCTCTCTGGACTTGGCACAAATCCCTGATCACCTCAAATCTTCCACTAGGCGCCTCTCTCCCCAGCAAAGATACAAGGATCAAGTTCTCAGCCCCTGATCTTTGAGGGACTCATGTAAACTATAGCAGTAGCTACATGGAAAAATTCATTAACGACACCAGGATTGTTTGGTTTGCTTTTGTAATGGAGGGCAAAGGTGGCCTACAATGACCAACTTATATGGCATGACTTCCAACTTAAATTCAAGCTGCCACACAGGTCCGTGGGCCGATACAGAACTCCCTCCATCTGACGTGAACAGCCCTCACTTCTAGTCTTAAATCAAAACAGATCCTAATTGTGTTCTCGGTCTGTGTGGGTTTGTGTGTGAAATAAAAAACCTTGCTATAAAAAAAAAAGTCTGTGTGTTCAAGCAAACAGTGATTTCATTTCTTTTAGTTTGAAAGAATTAAGCCAATGGATGGGCAGGACTTTGGAAATTTAATTTGCATCCTGAAGAAAGCCACTTTTGGAAGAAAAAAAAAAACCTTAGGAGATATCCAAGACAGAGCAAATGACTTAAGCACAGACAGACGCAAACTAGAAAGCTGGAAATCGACAGAGGACTCCACAGCTGTGGGTGTCTGTCCTCTATGGCCTCCAGAGGAACCTCTTCTTACCATCTCTCAGAGTTAAGGGGCTCAGGCCACCCTGACATACACTTTCAGATTTGCACACTTTCCACTGGACAAATATTTGGAATCAACCTCTCTTGTTGAATGTCTTGTCATGACAAATACAGATTTAGAAAGTGTTAATCCGGACTGCAGAGATGGCTCAGTGGTTAAGAATACAGGCTGCTCTTCCAGAAGACCCAGGTTCAATTCACAGCTCCATTATGGGTGCTCACGACTGTCTGTAATTGCAGTTTCATGGCACCTGACACCTTCTTCTGGCTTCTCCGGCATCCTTTAAGCTGCCTTCCATGCCCACTGTTTTTCTTACACCATGTTGGAATCCTCAGATGTAATTTCAGTCTTACCTTGAGCAGGCTTCCTGAGGCTGACACTCCACCTTGGTATTGCTCTCCTCCGTGGAATGTCCCTCAAGGTTGCTTTTGTTAGGGTTCCTTCCACATGGCCAGTTTGTCAGTCTTTGTTTTGCAGAGACCCTCTACTCATCTTGTGCCCTGAGTAGTTCATGATCCTAACCGCCCTTCTTTTTGAGGGATTTGTTAACTGCCTTTAAAGCCTGGGTTCCAAGTGCCAAGCTCTAGTCTAGAACTTCTTCCAGTCTTCAACCTGAACACACAATAGGTGCCTGATGCATGTACTGTGCACTCACCCTCCCCCATGAAGCCCTCAGACTACCCATGCCCTGGCCACCCAGATGGAAGAAACACTGGACACAAGATCCTCTCCTCTCGGTGCTTGCACTCAGTTCCATGGACATCTGGTCCATCAATTCCAGAATGCTCTCAGCCCAGGGCTGGCTAGGAACTCCAGCAGGCATCTCATCATCATGGCGGTTGGCCTCAGTACCTCACAAGTCCCACTTCTAATCCTAACATCTAACAAGTCTTCCTGTTGATCACTGTCTTCTAGCCCACCAGTCCATCTCTTTTCTTTCTTCAAAGTCACTCAGAAATGCCCTGACTTCCATGCCGTGGCTGGTCTGTCTCTGAATGACTTTCAGGCTCTTCCTGGCTCTTCTTTCTCATCACCATTTCTGCTGTCTCTCACGGGACACTTTGCCAGTCTCTAAAATGCACCAGATAGTTTTCTTAACCGGAGGCTCTTCACATGTGCGCTTCCTCCGTCTGGAATCCGTTTATCAAAACTGTCTATATGAGTCACCTTCTCAGCATTACACACCGACAGGAAGTTCAACTCTGCCCCTGTCACTGTCATTCGATGAAGACTAGGGTCAGACCAGTTTAGTGAACACCGTGCCCAGCTTCCAGCGCAATGCCTCATGCATACGGGGAGAAGTTAACAAATACTTAGAGAGTGGAGGGAAATCTTTATCTTTGACAATAAGAATTGCATTGCATAGGATAAAACAAATCAAATTAAACAGTGTCCACAAATAATTATGGAACAGCTGAGGGGAAGTCTGTGTATATTTCACTTATTATGCATATATATTCATAGATCTTAATATATCATATATTGATCCTGATGACAAAAAAAATCACTGAAATCTGCTTACAAAGCATACATGTACATTTTAAATCATCAACAAATTTACTTGAAATAAAATAATGCCATTTGTGTAGAAGAGTGTTTTTACCATCTACCCTAAGACAAAGCAGATTTGATCAGAGTGTTTCTGGCCTTAGGTAACAACAACAAAAACCTATGATCAAAATGATAGCAAGCTCACCACAAAGGATAGTGTTACCCGAGAGGTCTCGAAATAGAACATAATAAAGAAATTTATAATTTCAAGTCACAAGAATTCAGAGTTATACTGTACCTCAGAGTTGGTAAATAGCTTCTCTGAGGATGTTATCTGAGACTCAAATTCTCTCTCCTTTAAGTAAGACTCTCTCCTTGACCAAACACCCATCAGTGCCTCCTTAGCTGGTGTTGAAGACAAAGATGGCGGCTGAGGAGATAGGAAAAGGTAGAGAGCTTTAAGATAGACTCCCTGAAGAACAGGATGAGAGAGGAGCCAGGGGTAGATGTCTAGCTTGCAGAGAATGGTTCTGGAGTGTTCTGAAGCACTGTATAAACAACACAAAAAAGAAGAGTCGAGAACTCTAGTTTTAGGATCTGGAAAGATGGCTCAGTGGTTAAGAGTATTGAGTGAGCTTGCAGAGATCCGGTGCTCAGTTTCCAACACCCACATGGCAGCCACCACCACCTGGGATGCCAGTCCCATGGGATCCAACATCTTTCCTGGCGTCTGCAGGCATCTGCATACATCTGGTCCATCCAAATATAAATTTAAAAATAAGTAGATTAATCTTTTTTATTTAAAAATAATTCTATTTCAGGACACTGGATCGATGGCTGGGTAGAGATGCCTAGGACATTTCCCTCCAAACAAAGGACCCACCAAACAGAAAAACAGCAGCTGTTTTGCTGGAGTGTTCACGGAAGAATCCTGAAGTGCAGTGGGGATGTGGTAGCAATGTCAGGGAACACAGAAACATGTCATTGACCTGACATGTAAGAACTCAAAGCCACTGCCCTTCTTCTTTCTAGACCAACCCCAAAGCAGTGTCATAAGAGAAAGCAGGAGACCATAGCTGCACCCTTCACAACGTGGGCAGCTGGAGCACTGGCTACCGAAAAGTCTCTAGGCCTCCCTGTCTGAGGTCACCTTGAGGATCTGCTGAGGTACTGCATCCTTCACTTCCAGGAAGAAAGAGCCTGTGAATTCTGTGCCCTTCCCTGCTCAGGTTTCTACAGCACAGACCCACCTGATGCTCAAGTCCTAGGATCCATGGCAGAGCCAAACAGTGGCTACGCAAACAGCTCAGCCAGCACAGCTCTGAGAACTATCCAGATAACCTGCCTACCCTCCCGAAGACTTGTGAGCGTCTGTACAGCCTACCTGGATCAGCTGGATGGACAGTGTCTCCTGTGAGAAGTCGGGTGGCTGTTCCTACACTCTTGCTGCCCTAGAAAGCAGCCAGGTGGAACCACCGACCCTCCTGAAACCTGAAGAAGCTTCAGAAACACTGTTCTCAGAAACCTAGAGCCACCAGAGCTCCATGGCTCACCAGCTCCCCTACACAGCCCTTCAAGAGCAGCCCTACAACCTACATGACCTGTGGAAACAGATGGGAACCCTATACCTGCAACTGAGCACACAGTTCCCAAAGCCACCAATAAGCCTGCCCCACCTAAGAAAGCTGCCTCCCAGGCGACAGTGAAACCCACTGTCTCAGACACTGCTAACACAGAAGCAGCTACTTCACTAAGTGTTGCCCTGGAAGCAAAAGCCAACACAACACATCCAACCAACGTCCAAGGATACTTAGCCAGGAGAGTGTCATTTACAAGGAGAATCTTCCTATGACGTTGGCAACTGATCCACAAATGTGCAAGGATCACCGAAGAGACACAAGAAGAATGAAAGTCCAAAAGGTACAGTAATCCCATGATGATACACCGAGACACAAGAAGAATGAAAGTCCAAAAGGTACAGTAACCCCATGATGATACACCTCAGAGGAAAGAAGCTGTCGAACTGCCTGACAAAGAATTCAAAATAACTAGTTTTAGTAAACTGAGAGGGGGCTGGAGAGATAGCTCAGACATCAAGAGGTCATCCCTTGAAAAGATTAACCCATGAGATTCTACCAAACTCTAAAGCTTCTATACAAGAAAAGTTTCAATACACAGACTACAGAGACATTCACAGAACATGAAAACCTCTGTATACTGTCACCCTGACTGTGAATCCACAGATCTCAACAGCTCGACAGCAAAAAACAAGGAATCTGACTTAAAATGCACATTATTTTAAAAGGCTAAAGGGCTCCAAACTTGTCTGAATATCTCTGGCCAACCAGCCTCGGGTTCTAGTGGAGACTGAGCTGGGTTGGCTCTTGAACCTGAGTTCATCTCAGTGGGTACCAGGGTCCCAGACAGTCTCAGCGGGTTAAGCCTGGTTTCAGTTTCTCTCTCCATCCCAGCGCAGACCTAACCCTGCCGTCCTGTGCACCTCCTGCAGCGCCTCCGGGCTGGATAGCAATCTCCGTGTCCTCCCAGTGGAGACTTGTCAGTTCTGACTATGGCCTTCTTGCCCTGCAGTTAATCACCCATGATGCTGCTATCTAGCGCAGCATCTTCCTCTAAGCCTTGGACAAGGCTCTGCTGTGGCTCCAGCCTCATCCGTTGGACCCAGAGCCTGCAGAGCGGCCTGAGGCGCCCTCTGGTGGCTTCTTCCGGAATGTCGCTGAGGTTCATGAACCTCAGGCTCCATCCCCATTGGACTGAGGTCTGAGACAGCTGAGAAAACGTGCCTCTAGGGATCAATAACACTGATCCCACAGAATCCAGAAGCTCAGCACGTCGGAATAGAAGATCAGGAAGACTGGGAGGGAGGTTCTCACCAACACAGCACAAAGTCGCTACCAGATATCTGTAACCTGCAGGCCAGGACTCCCGGGGCAAGCCCCCCCCCAACCCCCCACCCCGGTCCAAGTGAGATATCCAGTCGCTCCCACCCCATCCCTTCACAGGATCCCATTTCTACCAAGATTCCAGCAGGTGGGCTCTTCTCCACTTAATACACCACAGGACTGGATGAAAGAAAGCCTGATAAGGCACAAGGGCTCAAACCTTTTGTTTATCATTTATTTTGTTTTGAGACAGGTAAAATCAAGCTAGCCTCTAACTCAAGGCAATCCTCCTGCCTCTACCTCATTGGTTCTAGCTTACATATGTGTACCATCACCCTGGCCAGATTTTGAATCTTCCCAAGGCAGGAAACCTGGGCCTGTTTTTTCCAGTTCAAAACACAGCTCCCCTCACTTTCCCCCCTTTCCCCTCCCTGGGGAAAAAAAAAAAAGGTTCACTAGGCAGGGAGAGGAAAGGCCCGGAAGCAGGATGACTCTGTAAAGCCCTGATGAACCGATGGCCCTTTTCGCTTAATCATTAGCCATCCATAAGTTTCAGCCAGGGAGACAGCTCAATCAGTCAGGTGCTTGCCATGCAAACACCGTGATCTAAGTTCAAATCCCCAGAACGAATACAAAAACCGCTGAGCACAGCTGCGTGCCTCTGCAATCCTAATGCCAGGGACACATAGACGGGAGGACATTTGCTCGCAGGACAGCCTGTCCTAGAGTTTGGGATGATCAGGAAGGATGCAAAGAGACCTTAGTGTTAGCAACATCCCAGGAGTGTGTGGAAAACAAGAAATGACTTCTATCCGTGCCTACCCACACAGGTGGCTGTCTATCTACCAGGTCACCTGTCACACGGTGGAGGGGAGGAGGGTGTGGGGGGTGGTCAGAGGATGCTCTCCTCAATGCTTGCTCAGTGTAGTGCAAAGAAGGCCACCTATGGGGTGTATTCACAGACCTGTCCTGGTGCAAAGAGAGAGATTTAGGGAAAGACGTTGTCTGAGGAGTTGACAAGGATACCAAGAGTTTTTTTTTTTTTAAGTAATTTCAACGTCTTCATCTCATTTGATTTTCTACCTAAATATGTAATTAGAATACATTGTTTCTATTACTTTAAAGTAAAGCGACTGAGTACACGTTTTATGAGTTTTATGACGTATCCCCCTCAGAGCACAGCAGCTGGGTAAAGTCCTACTGAAAACTAGAGGGCTGGTTAGCTACCTGAGGGAGTACAGGCTACAGGTTACCTCCTCCAGACCACCAGTAGTGAATTAGCCGAAGAGACCCGTGGGGAATAAACCAGGAAAACACAGCTGGAGAAACGAGCACGCCTTTAATCCCAGCACTAGTTAGGCAGAGGCAAGCAGATCTTGTGAGTTCAAAGCCAGCCTGGTCTACATAGTGAGTTCCAGGCTACTAGAACTACACAGGGAGACCCTGTCTCCAAAAAAAAAAAAATAACAAGAGAAATCCTCAGGGTCCTCGAAGCCCCCAATTCCTCTTCGGTGCCCTGCTACTCCAGCTCTGGATGAGGTCATCCCCACCCTGAGACACTGGGTCTACTCTGCGCTCTGCTCCATAACACCACAGTGAAAACCTGGGATCCCGGCAGGGTGATTGACAGGCCCCGGCCCCTCCCACTGGACTCTGGAGACATAAGCATGTGCTTCACCTCACGTGTCCCACCCTCTCTCTCCCTGATCACCTGGCCCAGACGTTCACACGTAGGACCCGAATGAGCAGAAGAATGCAGAAGAATGCATAAGCCCGATTTATGAACCAGCATTAGGCTGTGTTTCTTACCCCCCGGATCTGACCCACGGCTTTGAAGCAATGAAGTGATGTTTCCTGGGCAGGTACTTAGCTGTGAGCATTCCTCAAAGGTAAGAGGAAAGCCAGGACTGCGCATGAGCAGTCATCGTGAAACAGGTGAGCTTGTCCTGGCGGCTGGAAGGCTGCTACTGACAAGGTTAGTTGGAGAACCCTTAACACACCTCAGCAGCTTTCAAAGCTATACAGAAAGACAGAAGAGCAAAGAGAGACGGGAGAGTCAGCGGCTCGTGCAAGATCCCAGGCATCCGGGTCTACAGAATAGCAGTCCATTGCTGAGACACTCAGGGGCTTCTCAGGCCAGGGGCCAAGGCCGTGAGGAAGGAGCAGAATCTGCACTTTCATCACTTCCTCGATGCAGAGGCAAAGGATCTATGGAAAGTTCTAGAAGAAAAGATTCCATGTGGCCAGAAGACAGAAAAAAGACAATCAGAAACATTTGGGGGCAGGATGAGAAGCCATACAGCTAATGGTAATAGGAAGTCCC
>NW_021605229.1:1191071-1200123 GCF_004785775.1 Grammomys surdaster | reverse complement strand
CCTCCTCCTCTCCCTTCTCTCTCCCTCTCCCCCTCCTCTCATATGCTTTGGTTGAGATAAGCTTTATCCTGTAACCCATGCTGGTCACATACTCAAAATCCTCCTGCCTCAGCTTCCCCAGTGCTGGAATTACCCGAATAATCTCTCTGACATTACACGGGTGATCTCTGACATTCTCTTTCCCACTAGGAACACTTTATAGCTGTCTACCGTGCGAGATAGCCTCACAGAGGTGACAGGAAATTTTTCTATTTTCTTTATCTTCTGAGGGATTTGCAATAAGCCTGTCTGTCATGTGGCTTCTTTAACACAACTGAACGCGCTGAGTTAAGTTAGTCATGTCTTAACAGTGAAGCACAGCCGCTCGGAATGTGGGATTGGATTAACAGAGACTTGTTTGTCAGACCCAGAAGGCCAGAATCACCTGATTCTCACTGCTCTAATGGAACTTGTCAATTTTCATTCTTAAAACAACTCTGAGAGTAGGTGCTGGCCCTGCCTGGAGAGAGCGGGGCACAGCATGTGTTTGCAACCCCGGGAAACCATTTCCCTTAGCTGTGCAGAACAACCCTGTGCCACTGTGTGGGAAGACTGAATGAGAGTAGCACCGGGGTGGGCAAACACGCAGTATCCAGTGACACGGGTGATCTTACGGTCACAGCTGTGCTGCTGGGATGCAAAGGCTCAATACAGGTTTGGCTTTGTTTAAATCTCAAGTCCCTCCCTGCCCCTTTGTCCAGCTGTGGTGACATCATAGATAATACTAGCATTGACAGAAACCCCATGGTTTTTACAGGCATCTTCCTTGACACTTGGCGCTTTCCACTACTGATGTTGCTGTCTTCCTTGTCGACTTTCCTTGACTTGGGATCACCTGGGGTCGGGGTGGGGTTGTCTATGAGGTATTTCCAGAGAGGTTTAACTGTGGAGGGAAAAGATCTACTCTGAATGTGAGTGGTACCATCCCCCGGGCTGTGGTACTAACCTGACTGTGGACGGACGCAGTGAGACCAGCCGCCCCACGCTCCTGCTGCTGCTCCCTCACAAAGACGTGTTTGCTCCATTAGATGAGGAGTCAAACCATGCAGGTCCTTCCTAAAGTGGCTTTAGTCAGGAATTCTGCCACTTCAATGTGTCATCTAACTTAGCTCTTCACAGCTTCCTGTCCAGCTTCTCTTCTAGGTAAAGACTACTCAGCTGGCAAAAGATGTCAGCACAGGGACCAGGGGAGCAGTGTTCTTTCCTTCCTGGCCACAGCCCCAGGCCTGCCTCTGCTCCTTCCTTCTGCCCACACATCTGAAAGAACTGGCCCACCAGTTCTTTAGCCAACCCTGCGGTCTGGCTTTAACCAACCTGTAGGGATGAAAGAGAGGCATCCTGATGACAAGTGTCAGTTTGCATCCCATCAACTCTGATGGCATGGAGCACCTCTGGGCAGCCCAGCTCCCAGTCCTCCTCTGCAGACTCCTCACTCCTGGTCACATTCTGACTGAAGTTGTTCTTCCACGAGATTCCCTGGGACTTCTCCCTACTCTGACAATCTCAATCTGAAAAATCAGAGAATTCCACGGTGATCAGGGAACGCAGAATTGGCCTTGTGTGGCCACTGTCTACTGTTTGGCCTTGACCCCAGGAGTGGCTGACCAGAGCTCAGGTGACTCTGGCAGTTACCCTCACACAGAGGGCAGCACAGCTCCACCCAGACAGGATATGCCAGAGTTCTTATCCCTCCCATCTAGGCTGACTGGGGTAGCTTTCCCCAGTCACAGAGAACAACCACCCCAAGGTCCCTCACTACCACCCCAAGGCTCTGACTCCTCTCTTCAGCATTTCCTCACAACTGAAGTTTCTTCTCTTCAGACAGCAGCCATACTTCCCTCAAGGCAGCTCACGGGATCCTCTCTTGCCTTCCATTCCCATCACCCACCAGAGGCTCTGCTCTGCTCACCTCCGAGGCGCTCTAGAGAACTCCACCCAGGTCTCAGCCAGACAGCTTAGTTTCTGGAGTGCATAGTTGTCGGGTTAATGAGACGCTGGCTCAGCAGTGAAAAGCACTTGCTGGTCTTGCAGAAGACACAGATCCACTTCCTGTCACCTACCTTATAACCAATGACACCTTTAATTCCACGGGATCCAATGCTCTGCTGACCTCTGAGGCACCAGACATGCGCCTGGTGCACATACATACATGAGGACAGAACACACACATAAAAATAAATTGAGAACGTCTGATCGTGTCCTCGGGATATTCTGCAATATCCCTTCCTTCTTGCTCAGGTTTCCCAGAAGCCTTCCTGGCGCACCGCAGTGACTGAGAGTATTAGCCCAACCAGAGGCGGCATCACTCTCCAAAGACTAATATTAACAAGACAAAGCCCTGAGGTACAGGATGCTTCATAAGACCTGTTCACCATCGCCACCGTGTGGCCATGTGGACTACTGCAGCTTCAGGGCGGCTGTACCGTATTTATCTCGTGCACCCGCAGTACTTGAAGGAACTCCCAGGTATCTCCGTGTGGTGGAGGCCGGTCGGTCCACTGAAGTAAGTGTTAGTTTTCAATGACATCAATCTCTGATCTTTAGGGACCTTATATTTCCCCACTTTCCTCCCCCCCCCCCATTGTCACTTAAATTTACTCTTCCCCTTGTCTATTGAGCCTATCCGGTGAGTTCATAACTTCAGTTCAATCCATTTATCTTGCAGATCTCCATCTTCATTTTGGGAATAGGAGAGATAGCCTCGAGGCTGAAGCCTTGAGCACACAACCTCAGCATCCTGAATGCTGGGGTTATAGGTGTGCACCACCACACCGGGCTTACACACATACACACAACTCATTTTTTAAATCAAGACTTATTTCCTGTACAGAAAATATGGGCTTCATTATTCCATTCTATACCACGTACTTTAATAAGATATAGCCGTTTCCTGGTGGAGTATGAAATGCTTTCAGTTTTTCCCCACTTAGTATAATGGTCTCTGTGGGTTTGTCTTGTAGATTCCCTTTATTGCGTTGAGGTGCAGCCCTTCCCTCTCCTAGCCGCCCAGGGTTTTTATTATGAGAGCATGTTGGGTTTCAACCTCTCCTGTATCTACTGAGATTATCATGATCTTCGACTTTAACTCCTTCCTGTACTCTTGTACTGATTGCCTTTGTCGTGCTGTCTTTGCATCCCTGTTATGACACCAGCTTAGTCATGGTGTACAAATGCTGCTTTAATATGTTATTCAGTTTTGTTTGCAACTGATGTATTGTTAGTTGCTGCACATATGTTATCTCAGAGATAGAGTTCTTGAGATATTGTTTTGGTTTTTTCTTTAAAGATTTATTTATTTATTATATATCCAGTGTTCTGCCTGCATGTATACCTGCAGGCCAGAAGAGGACACTAGATCCCATTACAGATGGTTATGAGCCATCATGTGGTTGCTGGGGATTGAACTCGCCTCTGGAAGAGCAGTAAGTGCTCTTAACCACTGAGCCATCTCCCCAGACCTTGTTTTTTGATTGTTTGTTTGTTTGGTTGGTTGGTTGGTTGGTTGGGTTTTTTTGTTTTTGTTTTTGTTTTGTTTTGTTTTGTTTGAAACAAGGTTTCTCTTTGTAGCCCTGGCTGCCCTGGAACTCTCTCTGTGGACCAGGCTGGCCTCAAACTCAAAGATTCACCTGCCTCTGCCTCCCAAGTGCTAAGATTAAAAGTATTTGCCATCACTGCCCAGTTAATTTTTTTGGTTATTTTATTTACATTTCAAATGTCCCCCTTCCCTGTCTCCACTCTGCAAACCTCCCATCCCATCCCCCTGCTTCTATGAGGGAGCTCCTCCACCCACCCACTCCTGCATCACTGCCCTAGCATCCCCTTATGCTGGGGTATAGAGCTTCCACAGGACCAAGGGCTTCCCCTCCCACTGATGCCAGATAAGGCCATCCTCTGCTACATATGTAGCTGGAGCCATGGTCACACCATGTGTACTCTTTGGTTGATGGTTTCATCCCTGGGAGTTCTGAGGGATCCAGTTAGTTGATATTGTTGTTCTTCCTATGGGGTTGCAATCCCCTTCAGCTCTTTCATTCCTTCCCCTAACTCTTCCATTGGGGTCCCCAAGCTCAGTTTGATGGTTGGTTGTAAGTATCTGCATCTGTATTAGTCAGGCTCTGGCAGAGCCTCTCAGAGGACAGCTATACCAGGCTCCTGTCAGCATGCACTTCTTTTTATTCTTTTGTTTTTTTCCGAGACAGGGTTTCTCTGTGTAGCCCTGGCTGTCCTGGAACTCACTCTGTAGACCAGGCTAGCCTCGAGTTCTCGAACTCAGAAATCTGCCTGCCTCTGCCTCCCAAGTGCTGGGATTAAAGGCGTGTGCCACCACCACCCGGCCCAGCATGCACTTCTTGGCATCAGCAATAGTGTCTGGGTTTGGTGTCTGCGGATGGGATAGATCCCTAGGTGGGGCAGTCTCTGGATGGCCTTTCCTTCAGTCTCTGCTCCATGTTTTGTCCCTGTCTTTCCTTTAGACAGGAATAATTCTGGGTTAAAAATTTTGAGCTGGGTAGGTAGTCCCATCCCTCAACTGGGGGCTATGCCTACCTACTGGAGGTGGTCTCTACAGGTTCTATCTCCCCATTGTTGGGTATTTTGGCTGTCATCCCCATTGGGTCCTGGGGACCGCTTGAGTCCCTGGTACCTGAGACTTTCTACTGGCTACCCCCAGTTTCCCACCTCCAACTGCTACATATTTCTATTTAATTTCCTGGCCCTCTGTACTTCTCTCCTGTCTCTTCACACACCTGATCCTGCCCCCTTTTTTTCCCTCCCCCTCCTCGCTCCCTCCCAGGGCCCTCCTTCCCTCTGCCTCCTGTGATTATTTTGTTCCCCCTTCTAAGTAGGATTGAAGCATCCACACTTTGGTCTTCCTTCTTCTTAAGCTTCATATGATCTGTGTAATTTTTTTTATTTTGTTTTTATTTTTGGTTTTTCAAGACAAGATTTCTCTGTGTAGCCCTGGATGTCCTAGAACACTCTGTGTAGACCAGACTGGCCCCAAACTGAAAGATCTCTCTGCCTCTACCTCCCAGGTACTGGGAGTAAAGGTGTACACTCCACTGTCATCTTTAGGACTTAAAAAGTTATTTTTAGTTATATGTATATCTGTACGGATGTTTGTAAACACGAGGACAGGTAGCCATGAAGGTCAGAGACTTTGCATCTCCCTGGAGCCAGAGTCACAGACAAGTCAAAAGCCAACCGGTGTGCATGCTGGGACTCGAACCTGGGTCCTCTACACTTGTATCTGCTGGGCCACCTCTCCAGCCCTGTGGTTTTCTGTTGTTTCCTTGGTTCACTTTGGTGTCAGGTAACACTGGCTCTGTAGAAATACTCCTGACATCCTCCATGTGGTAACCTGAGAAGCACCGTGTTGTTCTTTAAGGGCTGACGGAATTCAGCAGCTGTGCTCTGCAGCCTCGGGCTTTCTGCAGTGGGAGACTATTCCTGTGTCCATCTCACTGGTCACTATCTGCTTGTTTAAGTTGTTTATTGTTTCTGTTGATTTTTACTTAGGTAGTTTACATACATACATACATATATATGTATATATATATATATATATATCATACATACATACATACATACATACATACATACATACATACATATTCAAACTTTATCTGGTTCTTATAGACAGTCCCAACTTACTGGAATTTAAGGCTTTTTGTTTTAAGATTTATTTTATGAGAGAATGCCACATGTGTGGAAGTACCTAAGGTGGCCAGCAGAGGGCGGCAGATTCCCCCAGAGCTGGAGTTACAGGCAGCTGTGAACTGAGCTCTCCCTGACCAGGGTTGCTTTTTGAAGCTGACTCCCTCCGTGTGTGTGATAACAGGTGTTTATCGCTTTGGAATCCAAACACTTAGACACATACCTTTCACCTGATGCCATTCGTCTTCCCTGCTAGGTCGGAATTCTCTGTAGATGTTGTCCTGAAATTATTCCATACTGGCTGAGCATCCTGGACACAGCCCTCAGCTCTCCTGGACCGGCCGCAGCTCCCCTGGGTCACAATGTCTGCCGTGTTTCCTCATCGGCACCAGTGAATCTTTTTTACCTCTCACAGACACCAGCTTTTGTTGGGCGAACATTGATCCCCTGGCTAACTGATCAATAAAAGACTGGAGCCTGTGATTGGACAGTAGATAGAAATAGACAAGTTTTCAGTTACCTGGCTGAGGGTTACAGGGAGAGACAGGGAGAAAGAAGGAAGAACACCAAAGAGGGAAGAAGCCATGGTGAGAAGAGATGGACCGTGAGCACGTGGCCAGGAGAAACAGCAAGTAACAAGGGACATACGGCTGGGATATAAGTCAAAACAGCTCGAAAACCTGCCCAATCTAGGTTTTCAGCTTGTAAATAAGATTCCTGGATTATAGGGGGTAGCTAGAATTTACATATCTTTTTCATACCCACATGTTGGGAGCCGACTCCTAGCAGAAAGCGGTTATCATCTTTGCAGCCATCTCAGACCATATACCCTGACAAGAGACTTGTTTTCAACAGCCCACAACAGCTGAGCACACTCTGATAAACATCTTGTTTTTCTCACATATCTTATTTTGCTGTTTAGTGCCCCCAGCTGCTAGGCACACATGATATCCACGCTGCAAGGCACATGACGCAGTGCCTTTAGCTGTGCTTGTCCACAAGGGCAAGGCACGTGGTAAAGTGTATATGTACCCAGGAATTCCTTTTAATAAAAAGAGAGGCTTGATCAGACTCTGTCTTGTCTCCATTCTTCGCATCTCTTGCCCCTCCATCCCCACTCTCTCTCTTGCTAGACCCTGACCTGCGGACCGGAGCAGCAGTTCGGGCCAGTACAGAGTGGCCTTCAAACATGCAGCAGAACGGGCCGTTACACCCACACATATAAATTTTTTAAAAAAATACATTTTAAAGAAAATAATAAATTAGACTTTGTTAGAATTTAAAACCTCATACATCAAAAGAGCCCTCCAGGACCAGTGAGCTGGCTCAGATGGTAAACACAGCCTGAGCTTAACCCCCTCTGAAGGAGAGAACCAACTTCAACAAGTTGCTCTGTGACCTACAAACACACACATACACACACATGGTTTTAATTTTTTTAAGTAAACCACCAAAAGAGAAAAACAATAAATTATAATATAGTAGAAACATTTGCAAATCATATGCCCAATGAGGTACTTTTTACTCAAAATATATAAAGAGTCCTAACAACTCAACAATAAAACTAGGTTTTGAGGTCAGTGAAGGATTTGAATGGGCAGCCATTCCTCCACAGGTAATATGGAAAAACCCAATAAGGGCCCAGAGAGACATCATTTTCACTGGCCAATAGGGCAACACTATCAAAACCAGAATGATGCACCATCCATGTACACTGGTATCATTAAAGCAAAGGAGAAAGAATTTTGGGTGAGAATGTGTATAAACCAGAAGCTTCCTGCATTGACAATGGGATGAAAACCAGTACAGAACTTAGAAAAGGTCTCAGGAGTTCTCCCAAATATTAAATAGAGTCACTGTTTGGCTCAGGATCTCTATTCCTAGAAGAAATCCAATAAAAAGGAAGATAAACATTCACATGAAAATCTATACAAATGTTTACAAATACAGTGTTTGTGGTGACCTCAAAGTAGAAATGGCTCAAAACTCCACCTGAGGATAGTAGGAGAGACAAAATACAGTGTATCCATGCAGGGAAATACTCAGTAGTAAGAAGAGATGGCATTCTGTTACATACTACAATTTGAGTGAATTTTGGAGATGTCAAAGGAGAGAGGCCAGTGACAAGAGACCACACATCAGATGATTCTGTTGATGAGAAGTATCCTGAATGGGGGGTTTAGTTTGGTCTCTTATTGCTGTGATAAACACCATGACCAAAAGAAATCTGTGGAGGACTGTGTTCATTTCCGGTTACAGCTGTAGTTTGTTCTGAAGTGAAGCCGGGGCAGGAATCTAGAGATAGAAACTGAAGCAGAGACCATAGAGGAACATTGGCTAATGACTTACTCCCATGGCTTGCTCAGACTGCTTTATATACCCCAGTGCCCGCTGTCCCAGTATGGCTCCACCTGAAGTGGCTTAGGCACTTCTTTACCGGTTGGCAAAGAAGAAAATGCACCACAGGCTTGTCTATAGGCAATGGAATGGAAGCCTTTTCTCAGCTAAGGTCACTCTTCCAACTTTACTCTAGCTAGTTGTGTAACATTGAAAAAACCAACCAAACCAAACAAAAACAAAACAAAACAAAAAAAAAAGACCTAACTAGGTCAGGCATAGGGAGAGACAGAGAGCAAGGAAACAAAACAAACTCCATGTTTTTTGTGTGTGCTTTTTGTTTTGTTTTATTTGGGTAATTTTTATCTTAATGGTTTTCTTTTTTTTCCTAGCTTTTTGTAATTTTGGTTTTCATTTCTTATTTTTGCTGTTTTGCCATTTTTTATTTTTTGAAAGGGAGATAAAGAAAGAAGAGGAAGTTGGTGGGTAGGGAGGTGTGAAGGGTCTGGAACAAGTTAGAAGAGGTGAAATATAACCAAATTATATTATATGAAAAAAAATAATTTCCTCTGAGTGTTTATTACATTAACAGCATAAATTGAAGTTTAGCTTTCATGATGAATTATTTTTTAAATTATGTTGTTCGAATTTTTAAATTGTGACTGATTTCTGAATAATAAATCACACACCTTGAGGGGGAAGGGGAATTGGCAGATCTACGTGCTATATAGAATGATCTATAAAACATAAGCGACTAAGCCACAGGATTTGAATACAATCTGTAATTTAGTCCACAGGGCTATCCTGTGAACTTCTCCGCCTATTACTCTCAGGCAAAGCTGGGGAATGTTTCTCTGTTATTCTTGCAACATTGTTCAAAGATTAGACATCCAAAGTAGCACAGAGAAAGATGTACTGTGAAAATGTGGGTCTCTGAGTGGGCATGCACATCTAAGTAGGGAGGAGAAAGGACCTCGTGTGTGTGTGTGTGTGTGTGTGTGTGTGTGTGTGTGTGTGTGTG
>NW_021605229.1:1133612-1190971 GCF_004785775.1 Grammomys surdaster | reverse complement strand
GTGTGTGTGTGTGTGTGTGTGTGTGTGTGTGTGTTTGTGTGTGTCTGCCTGTCTGTCTCTGTGGGGGGGTGTCTGGGGGGTGTCTGTATGTGTGTGTGTGTGTCTGCCTGCCTGTCTCTGTGGGGGGGGTGTCTGGGGTGTGTCTGTATGTGTGTCTGTATTTGTCTCTGAGTCTGTATCTGTGTGTGTCTCTGTGTCCCTGTCTGTGGGTGTCTGTGTGTGTCCCTCTCTATGTCTGTGTCTGTGTCTGTGTCTGTGTCTGTGTGCCTGTGTGTATGTTTATGTATCTGTGTGTGTCGGGGTGTGTGTGTGTGTGTCTGTATCTGTGGGTATCTGTGGGTGTCTGTGTGTCTCTATCTGTGTCCGTGGGTATCTGTGTGTGACCCTGTCTATGTCTGTGTGTGTGTGTGTGTGTGTGTGTGTGTGTGTGTCGTGGTGGGAATGGCTTGCATTGCTTCACATTTACCAGGTCGAGTGCTCATTACATGATTCTTTGAAAATGCTGCTTAGATTCATTTTATAATCAATCGTTGAAAGGGAAGCATATGGAAAATGCAGCACCCGGATCCTGATGAGCCTCCATGATCACGTACATCTCCCTAAACCTGACCTGAGTTTCCAGAGTCAGTTTGTTGCTCAGAGGCTCCTGAGCCACCTCATGGCTGACAGTGCTTTGCCTGGTGTGCTGTTCTGTCACTAGAAGGAAAAGAAATCAGGTGAGACCCAGAGATGGAATCCCCCAAGGACCATTTGTCACACAACTAGATTGCTCTTCTTTCATGAAGATACCATCTGCCATTCAAGAAGGAGACCCTCATTCTGGCCCACAGAAGTGTGAATGTTTTTCTTCTCAGCACAGGTGATTCATGGATTCCTTGGAAACAGTAGCTAGTCCCTAGCAACCACACACATCATTTTCCCCTAGACATCTACAATTGCCCTGGGGAGACAGTTTCTTTTGCTTAGGTCTTTGTGGGAAGTAGACAGAAAGCCTCACCATTTCCCTTAGCTGATCAGCATAGACTCATGTGTACAGAGTCAAAGCCAGGAAGCAGCAGTGGACCCAGAGCTGCAGATAGTCAGGCACTTCTGTGTTCTTGGAAGCCTGAGGGAACCCTGCAGGAGTCAGCTCCTGCCAGTAAGCTTCTTGGGCCCCAAAGGATAATAAGCCAAGTGGGGTGCAGAGAGCTGATGTCAAAGATCCAATGACAGACACAGAGAGGGGGGGGAGAAAAGGCAAGCTTCACCAGCAACAGTCATTTAGGAGACTGCGCAGGAGGAACCTGGAGCTGTGCCCTGACAAACCTTGGTCTAAGCCAGTCATTGTGGCTCCTACCACAATCTCTGGCTCCTAGTGCTCACACTGGCACTTTCTCCTTACCTTGCTGAAGCTCCCCTCCTCCCCCCAGCTCTCAGCCCATCAGCTTGGGTTGTCTCTTTATCCCTCTTAACTACTTTCTTCCTGATTCCAGTCTATAGACGATTGTTTCTGGGGCTTTCATGCCAATTCCTTTTTTCCAGCAGAGTATGGAAGTCTGACTATGAGTCTTCCCATTCTCTAAACTCCCAACACACCCCAAATTTCCACTGGGGAGATTGTTCAGTGGGCAAAGTGCGTGCCACCCAAGCATGAGAACCTGAGTTCAGATTCAGATTCAAAACCCACATAAAAAGCTGGATGGTGCCGTAACGGTGTGTATCTGTCACCTTGCCTCTAGGAAGATGGATTTCCACGAATGTGCTCAAGTGTGCAAGTGGGAGCAGTATGTCCCCAAGGCCTCTGAAGTAGTTACTGGACAGGTGCGTTTGAAAATTGCCCTTTCCTACAGCCATGCTATCCAGAACATGCCCAATCTCATTTGAAAAATCCCCCATTAGCTTCGAACTTGCCACCTACATAGAGCCTAGTCCCCCAACATTCTCTCCTGGACATTCTCCAGCATTCTCTGTAGCTTGTCTCTGCCTGCCTGCACCCCTTGGCAGACTTGGTGCTACCGTGAGCGAGTACTAGAGGCCAGAAGTCAGAGCGGGGAACTAGAGTAAGACCCTGACTTAGAGCAAGGTTTGCTGGGACCCAGCTCCAGGTTCCTCCATCTCAGTCTCCCATGGGATTGTTACTGTGACTCTTGCCTTCTGGGCATCTCACTGGATCTCTGGCATTAGCATCAGGCAGAGACTGTGTACTCTGCACCTCACTTGGCTTAGTATCCTTTAAAGCCCGAGTAGATTCCTGGCAGGAGCTGACTCCTGCAGGGTTTCCAGTAGATTTAGGGACCTCCCAGTGTTCCTCCCCTCTTCTCTCTCCTTCCATATATTTCCTCCTTGACAGAAATCCTTCCTGTTCCAGGGAGCAAGCCATGAAGGAACCTTCCACACACCTCCACCACAGTCACTGCACAGAAGCCAGAAGAGAGGATAATAGTTGGGTGCTGCTGCCCAAGGCTTCGGCAGCTGAGGGCATTGCCATAGGCAGTACTGATGGTACCTCTCAGGGAGCCTCTGAGAGTCAGCAAGGAGCCTGCAAGGCAAGGGAGGGGGTGTCTGGACCAAGTGGACGTGGGTAATCAATGTGAGTAACACCCCTCACTGATCCAAGCTAAGGATTTTCCGCTTATGTGGACAACATTCCATCTCTGTCCTTGAGTAAGGGCTTCCAGAGATGACCAATGGCCACAGTGTGAGAATTAGCACCTTCCCTCACTGCTAGGCAAAGCCACTCTCCTCCCAACACCAGTTCTAACCACCTAAATCTAAGAGGATTGAAGGATAGTATGCAATGGTGAAACTAAACTGAGGGTAAGAATACACTGTGTCTGAGAAGCTCCTGAGAATCCACTGCAGGGACCCAGCGCAGCACAAAGGCATAAGCAACAAAGTTTCACTCCGCCATGCTGTGAGCACAGACCTGAAATAGAGAAGCCTAGTCACTGTTGGGAGGAGGGTATGTGACACATACTGGGTGACTTCTGCCGAGACCAAAGAGAGACAGGAAGGAGATGAAGACTAGAGGCTCTGGCACAAGGGCCCTTTGTGAGCTAGAAGGTCTGTAGCAGGCGGAGGCAGCCCAGGCTGCACCCAGGGAAGGATGACGGCGAAGAGTTCTGGCCTCAGATGTGGGTTATAGATTCATGTCCCCCTTCTCGGCTCACATTGTTTATGCATTGTTAGTGAGCAGTTGTTCATCTCTGAGATGGCAAAATGGGCTAGGAAGAAATCATGTGTGTATAAGAATATGTATTTTATCTTTGTGCATAGGAGTATGGCCATTAAAGACCACGAATGTCCTTTATGCTAATGTATATTGTATATGTGTACAAATATAAATGTGTGTACATATGTATGTGTGCACATTCTATCAGTATACATGTGTGTATATTGTATATGCACTTCTGGATTTATATTAATTGAGATAAAGAAGCCCAGTGGGTACTGTGTGTGCATAAATGTGTGTGTTTACATACATGAATGTGTGCATATACACACATATGACCCTTCCCTTGTAGCCCGCTCCATCTGGGCCCCAAAATCACCCACAGCACTTCAGACAGTTCTAGATATGCAATTGTACTGCATATAATACGTAACTATGTAAATGAGCATGCATATATGTGCATGTATGCTATATGGGTGAATATTTAAGTGTGTACTGCGAAATTAATGCATGTGTATGTATTAATATGACTAGCGTGCGTGTTCACATGAAGATATGTATATATGCACTTATATAAGTGTGTTTGCTAACAGGAATACGAGTATTAATGTGAGTGAAGTGTGCGTGTTTACATGAATCCATGTCTATGTGAGTATGTGACTGTGTATGTGCATGCATGTGTGACAGGTGTGCTGTGTACACGTAGATCTGTATGTAAATCACGCATAGCACTTCATGTAGTGAAGTCTTTCCCTCCCCTCCTTGAGAGAAAGAGAGAGACCTGAGGAGGCTGTGCCACCCTTTGATGAGCACAGCAATCTCTACAGGAATCGGGAGCGCCATGTACCCAGGTACTTACGCTTGACCTGGCTGCTACCTCCCCCAGAGAATCCCAAAGCTGCTCCTTGTACCCCACACATCCTAGCTCCCCCTCCTGCTGCTCTCTGCTCCTCTCTGTGCCTGCCTCCACCCACCACTCTCTACGCCCTTTACATTAAACATTCACAGTTGTATTGATACATACGTCACTGTGCTGTCTGGTTTTATGTCAACTTGACACACGCTAAAGTCATCTGAGAGGAGCGAAGGAATCTCAGCTATAAAAAGTGTCTCTGTAACATCGGGTTGTAGGCAAGCCTGTAGGGCACTGTTTTAATTAGTAATTGATGGGGGAGGGCCCAACCTATTGTGGGTGGGACCATCCCTGGGTTGGTGGTTCTGAGTTCTGTAAGAGAGCAGGCTGAGCAAGCCATGAGGAGCAAGCCAGTAAGCAGCCTCCGACCATGGCCTCCGCATCAGTTCCTGCCTCTAGGTTCCTGCCCTATGTGAGTTCCTGTCCTGACTTCCTCTAGTGACAGAAGTGTAAGCCAAATAAAGCCTCTCCTCCCCAAGTTGCTTCAGTCATTCAGTCATAGTATTTTATCACAGCAATGGAGACCCCCAACAATGACATACAAAGACATGACAGAGACATATAATGAAGACAGTGGCATATAACTAATCAAATGCATACTTAAATGCACATTTTCACAGATGGTGTGTACTCCCAGAAGGTTGCAGTCAAAAGTGAACACATCTCTCACACCCAAGCACACTCTCCTGTGACCAATCTTTCCTCCCATCTGCAAGCTACCACTTACGTCATCTCAACCAAGTGAGCCTGAATTTTATGCAAGTTTGACAGACATGACAACATGTATGTTATACTGTACAGCTTCATATACAGAAGCTGATCACCTTGATAGTCTTCCCTTGGTTGCAAATATCAATCTTCTATCCTTTTTCATTACTAAATAGTATTTTACTGTGTGGGTATTCCAAAGTATGCTTACTTGTTTGTCTGTGATGGAGATTTAGGCAGGTTTCAGGGCTGAGTGTGCCGAAGTATTGTGGAATGTGTGTGAACTACTGTTTCTGGAAAATAAAATTCATATTTCTTTTAGGTAGATGTCTTAGTCAGGGCTTCTGTTGATGTGATAAAACACCACGACCAAAAGCAACTTGGTGAACAAAAGGTTGCAGTAAATCACAAAGAAAAGTCAAGGCTGAAACATGGAGAAGCAGAAGAGATGGAGAAACACTGCTTACTAACTTTCTCCCCATGACTTGCTTATAGCAGCCAGGACCACCAGCCTAAGGATAGCACCACCCACAGTGGACTGGCCCCTCCCACACCAGCCATTAATCAAGAAGATGCTCCACAGGCTTGCCCGCAGGACAAGCTTATGGAGCCATTTTTTTCCATTGAGATTCCTCTTCTCAGATGGCACTGGCTTGTGTCAGCTTAACACACAGACACATTACTGTTAAGCCATAACCTTTCCTTCTTTGTCAATCCCAACATTTCATGTTAATATTAACATCACAATATAAAACATTTCCTGTTGGGAGCACAGAGGTCCTTGGGCTCACAGCACTAGGGAGACCAGGAACATTAAACACACACACAGAGTTGTCTTTTCAAAGGAAAAATTATCTTTAAAGATTTATTTATTTATTACGATTTTTTTTTTAATGTGAGTACACTGTTGCTGTCTCAGTTACACCAGAAGAGGGCAGCAGATCCCACTACAGATGGCTGTGAGCCACCATGTGGTTGCTGGGAATTGAACTCTGACCTCTGGAAGTCAGTGCTTTTAACTGCTGAGCCATCTCTCTAGCCCAGATTTATTTTTATTTTATGTACATTGATGTTTTGACTGCATGTGCATCTGTGCAAGAGAGTCAGAGCCCCTGAAGCTGGAGTTACACACAGTTGCAAGCTGCCATGTGGGTGCTAGGAATTGAACCCAGGTCCTCTGGAAGAACAGTCAGGGCTCTTAACCACTGAGCCATCTCTCCAGTCTTTCAAAGGAAAACTTTATAACCTGCGTTTCACCCGGAAGGCTGGGAATGGAGGTGGCTAATAGCCTAGTTGATCCTTGCACTATCTGTAGGACCAGGCCATACCAAGCTCCTGTAACCAGGACCAGAGGTGGCTTACAGCCTAGATGACCTCTGCATGACCAAATCCTCCCCTCAGCCCTTCAGACAACACATTTAATCTATCTCTAGAACCCATCTTCATGGAAGAGGGAACATGTACTCTGAGAAGAATTTGATATAATTATGCTTCCTTGTGCACTGGACATTGTGTTACACCGGGAAACTTTTCTCCAAACTGTGCTGTACTAAAATATGCCCAAAATGAACTGCCCGCTGTCAGACTCTAGAAGTTTAAACCGACACCAGCTACTGAGTCACGCTGAACCCAACTCCTTTCTTGCTGGCTATTGTGGTCGCAGAGACAAGGTCCCTCCCCCCCCATAATTCCAAATTTTAAAAATTTCACAAATTCAAACAGTTTAAAACTTTGGTCTCAGCCGGGCAGTGGTGGCGCACACCTTTAATCCCAGCACTTGGGAGGCAGAGGAAGGCGGATTTCTGAGTTCAAGGCCAGCCTGGTCTACAGAGTGAGTTCCAGGACAGCCAGGGCTGCACAGAGAAACCCTGTCTCGAAAAAAAAACAAAGAAAAAAAATAAAAAATAAATTAAAAAAAATAAAACTTCAGTCTCTTTAAAACACCAAAAAATCTCTTTCAAAGTCTGAAGTCTCTCAAGTAACATCAAAACAATAAGTTAAATGTTTTCTTATTCCAAGAGGGAAGAACCAGGACACAAGTCACAGTCAGATCATAGAAAAACCAAAATTCAATGTTGTAAGACATTCAGTTCTTGAAGTCTGGGACCTACTCACGAAAAAGTGCTCCATCTCCCCACCTCTGCCATCTGCAGCATTCACGGCTTGTCCTTTGGCTTCCAGCTGGTTCCACTTGACATGTGCTTCTATCCTCAGTGTGATTGCTGGTCATTGTGTGGCACTGCTAATCTGTTGGGGGTCTCCACTGAGACTGGGCTGCACGTTCACCAACATCCCTCTCCTGGACTCTCTTCAGGGACTCTAGCCCTGACATATGGCACCAAGCCTCAGGGGCTCGCCATGCCCACTTCACACCTCCAAAGCCAGCACCACCTGAATGACTCCGACACATCACCAGCTTCGGCTGCAGCATAAGACATAACCTTGGCCGCTGCTGGCCGCAGCTTCTGTGTTTTGGCCAGCATCGATTTCCCAGCCAAGGTTTTACTTCAGTGATGCTGGCCTTATGTTAACCATAGCCAATTCTTCAGTCCCAACTGACCAGAACCACAGATTCTCACTTCAGAATACAGAACGGCCCTGATAGAGTCTTTACTTTCCCCTGAAACTTCCCAAGTCAGACCTCCAATGTCCACATTGCTCTAATAAACACTCTAATATCTCAAGTTCTCACAGAACAGCCCGCTAAGCTCTGAGCACTGAAGGATTTCTCCGTCCCTAAGTTCAAATACCGCCATAAGCCTCCCCAAACCGTAGTCAAGTTTGCTACAGCAATACTCCGCAACCTGGTACCAATGTATAGCTCTCTCCTTTTTTCTGAACTTTTTATTGATTCTTTGTGAGTTTCATGTCATGTACCCTGGTCCCACTCATCTCCCCAACCCCTCATATCTGCTTTTCACCCTTGCAACCCCCCAAATTAAAAAATTAAAAAAAAACATACAAACAAGCAAAACAAAACAAAAAGCATAGAAAACCTCTCATCATTGAAGCTGTAGTGTGTCTCAGTGCAGCCCATGGGATACTCCTTTGTCCACACATCTTCCCTTGCAAATGTTCACTGAAATGAGTCTGGCTCGAGATCTCTGGCTTCTGTGATGCCGTCAGTACTGGATCTTCACTGGGACTCCTCCCAGTTATTGCCCTGTGTCATGGAGATCCTGCAGCTTTGGATCTGTAGGACTGCCCCTTTCACAAGCTCCAGCAGTTCATAGACGGGGTAGATATTGGGGTAGGCCAACTCAAATGTCTGGGTCTGGGTCCGGGTTCGAGTAGTAGCTGAGTTGGTCAGTCTGCCAGCTCTACTGCACCCACACCACCAGGGCAAGTTCCACAGCTAGGCCACCCAATACCATCACTGGCAGAAGTCAGGGCCAGCTCTTCTGGCCTCACGCCCTCACCAGCACCCAAGCCTTCAGAGCCAGCTTCACTGTGCTGCCCAGTCAAGGCATGGGGTCCTCTCTCCCAAGTGCTGAAGCCTCCGAGGGGCGGGGCCAGCTCTCTGGCTCATAGACCATCATCATAGCTAGCTCACCCATGCCTTTGCTACCAGAGCCAGCTCCACTGTGTTGCCCAGGAGAGGTGCAGGGCCGTCTCTCCTGGATGCTACAGCCAGTGAGGGGCCAGGAATAGCTCTCCTTCTCTCACGTCCCCAGGCCAGCTCTCCCAACTACCACAGATGGCGGGGTGGGGGCAGGATCACCCCTACACGGTAGATGAGTGGATGAACCAGCTTTCCTGCACTCTTACCCTTGGGGCTGGCTTGCCTCCACCAGTGCTAGCTCTTCTATGTTGCCCAGGCAAGGTGCAGGGCCCACTTCAATTTATTTCTGAATTGTGGTTTGCATTGCTATGATAAAAAAAAAAAATACACCACAACCCCAAGCAACTTGGGGAGACAAGTCTGGTGGGGGTATTTTTTAAGTTGAGGTTTTCCCTTCTCAAATGACTCTAAGCTGTGTCAAATTGATAGAAAAAATTAAAATAACCAGGACAATAACTAATAGTAGAAAAAACAAGCCATGAGGTAGACAGCTCTTATTTTTCAAAACCACCAAAGATTTTCTAAAATGTACTTAGACTGCAGCCGTTTCCCCATCAGTCTCAGCGCACAGTGTCACTTTTTTTTTTTTAACTGTTATCTTCTTCTTTGCCCTCGTTGTTTTCCTTCATTAACCTAAATCTCCAGTTAAGTTCATCAGAAATGTAAAAGATTTCAGTAAAACGCAAGTTTTACAAATACGGCAAATTCCACAATTAGGTGATGCAGATTGTGTTCTACCCATCAGATAAATTAGTAGTACGTTAGACGGATTGGAGTTTAATTTTCTCTAATCCTGAACTAGATAGCTTGTTTTTTAATGATTTATTTATCTTATGTATGCAGCACACTACTGCTCTCTTCAGACACACCAGAAGGGGGCATCAGATCCATTACAGATGGTTGGGAGCCACCATGTGGGTGCTGGGAATTGAACTCAGGACCTCCTGAAGAGCAGTCAGTGCTCTTAACCTCTGAGCCATCTCTCCAGCCCTGAACTGATAGTTTTAAAGAACACTTGGGAGATTCTGTCCTTCTGTATCCCTTCTCTACCGTTCTTATATGGCTCCAGGCTCAGTAACAATGGCCCAGGGGGAGATGGCTCAGTGGGTAAGGTGCCTGTTGTGTAAACATGAGGAGCTGAGTTCAAATCCCCAGAACTTACATGGAACTGAACATGGTAGCATGTTTGCAATGTCAGCACTCCTGTGGTAAGATGGAAGATGGAGACAAGGAGATCACGGAACAGCTAGCCTGATGTCTGCAACCGTTAACAAATAGCAAGAGACTCTGTCTCAAACAAGGCAGGCGGGAAGATCAGTACATGACATTGTCTTCTGACCTCACATGTGCACATGCCTGAATTCACGCATAAACATCCAACACATACGTCATTCTTCTGCACATATAAAGACTTAAAATAACAAAATCCACTGGGACTTCCATCAGTTCATCCTAACTACAGAAAGAAGACTGAAGGCTAGAGGATGGGAGGGAGGCTGCTCAAACTCAGTAGATGTCTGAGGCAGGGTTTGGGGAAGGGCCCAACCAAGTAAAGTAGGAAGAGTAATCAGGTAAATCAGATAGAGTCGAGAGTGGCTGGTCGTGGTGGTGCATCCCTCTAATCCCAGCACTCAGGAGGCAGAGGCAAGGGGGTCTCTGTGAGTTCAAGGCCAGCAAGGTCTACAGAGCGAGTCCAGGACAGCCAGGGCTACAGAGAGAAACCCTGTCTCAAAACAAAACAAAAAAACAAACAAACAAGCACAAAACTTAAAGAATGGAAAAGATGAGCTCTCACAATCTAGATCTAACAGGTATAGTAAAGAGAGAACAAAGAACATGAAAACATGAAACAGCCTCTCAAATGAAATAATAAACTACAGTTACAAGCTTAAGATACTCTGTTTTGAATATCTTTATATTGAGAAGCCCACAGTAGCCAGGCAGTGGTGGTGCACGCCTTTAATTCCAGCACTTGGGAGGCAGAGGCAGGTGGATTTCTGAGTTCTAGGCCAGCCTGGTCTACAGAGTGAGTTCCAGGACAGCCAGGGCTACACAGAGAAACCCTGTCTCAAAAAAACAAAAAGAAAAAAAGAGAGAGAGAGAGAGAGAGAGAGAGAGAGAGAGAGAGAGAGAGAGAAAGAGAGAAAGAGAGAGAGAGAAGCCCACAGTAGACATCGAAAAAAAAAAAAAGACCCATAAGATACTGGGAAATAGTTTCGAAGAATAAAAAAAAATGGCTGAACAAAATGGTTAAGTTACCTGTAAAAGCTATCCTCCTGTGCCCAAAGTAATAACCAGGGATATCCCCTGCTGTGCATCAGTGGAGCAAGGTCTATAGATGTCCCACCAGAGAACAGGAGGCTCTTTTATACCCAGCCGAACTGTTATAAAGAGATAACAACCAAATCTCAACAAGTTACTTTCCATATAGAAAAGTTAACTCTAAACTTCAAATAGAGATGTAAAAGATCATAATGACACTGGAAATAATAGACAATATATCTTCTATGATATCAACGCGTAGAATAAAACCATCCTCACCAAAGCTGAAAGGCCTGTCCAAAAATTGCATAACAAAATGAACTGCTGAAATAAAATACAGATGCCCAATGTACAAGAAGCATACCCATTTCATAGAAAAATAACAAACGTGGGTCAACTTGAAAAACTGATACATTTTATATAAGAAAAAAATAGAAAGTAACATAAAATCAACAAAAGTAACAAAATGAACACTACATGTACCCTCCATATAAAATGCATAATGCAAATAGAAAATTGAATTGCAGAAGGGCTATTCTGGAAATATCAGAGGACTTCAAGGTTTAGGTGAGAGAAGAACGGAAGGTAAGTGTCCATTATGGAAAGACATTGTGTCAGAAAGAGGCATGGGCCGTGAAGGAAATGAGCAGCAAAGACAGGAGACACATGCACACCCCGCTGTCCTTGTCCTCAGTGGTACAGACATGAAGCAAGGCACATAAAGCAATTCACTGCAAGCTAGACCACAGGCCAACATACTTCTTGCAAAACTTTCACACACGGACATGCTTGCAAAGTCCCACACTTGAACAAGTCAAAGTAGGCGATTACTGGTCAGATAACAAAATTTAAAATTACAGGTCTGTCTTCTGAAGAACATGGCTCCTTTGCTGCTGCTGCTGTCACTCCCATGGCGGGTGCGTCCCAGACCACTCCAGATGTGCTGGGAACTGCTACAGCGGCAACTGCAGCAGACCTGGAGCGGCTTTGCCAGTCCTCAGTGGGCACCAGCATTAGCAGTCCAGAGTCCATCCATCCTCACAGAGCTAGCACATGATACCAGTGAAAATAACGAGAATTCCAGCTTTTTAGATAGTATCTTTTGGATGGCAGCTCCCAAAAACAGACGCACCATCGAAGTTAACCGATGTAGGAGAAGAGACCCTCAAAACCTTATTAAAATTAAGAACAATATAGACATTTGCCCTGAATGTGGTCATCTGAAGCAGAAACATGTCCTTTGTGGCTATTGCTATGAGAAAGTACGCCAGGAGACAACAAAAATCAGACAACAAATATGGGCTCAAGAGGGGGGTCCTTTCAAAGCTCCTTCGGTTGAGACTGTGGTGCTGTACACAGGATAGAAACAGTCAGAAAAGGATCAGGGCAAGAGGATTGTTGAAAGAAACATAAAGAGGCCATCTTGGTTCACCCAGAATTGAACTAAAAAATATTAAAAGGAAAATTTCATAGTAAGGCAGTTATTTAAAATTAGGAGTCTTCATTTTCATGTTGTACCTGTTTTCAAATCATCAGTGTATTTTAAAATGGTTGTTGTTAGCTGTTACTTTTAAATGAGGTAATTTGAAAACCATATCATGAATAAACTCAGCATTTTATGTAAAAAAAAAAAAATTACAGGTCTGGTGAGAGACTGGCTCAGCAGTTAAGAGCACTGGCTGCTCTTCCTGAGTTCAACTCCTAGCACCCACCTGGTGGCTCACAACCACCTATAAGGGAGTCTGATGCCCTCTTCTGGCACGCAGGTGTATATGCAGCAAAGCACTCATACAATAAATAAAATTTAAAAAAAAATAGTTATAATTGACAGTTTTCCATAAGTACTGACAATGTTTGTAATGTAAGCTTTGTCTACTGAGATTCTGTTTTGGTTTTTAATGTTCTCAATCTAGTAGTACTCTAGAAGAGAACAAAGATAGATTATTCCTAATTATAATATAATTTAAGTGTGCTCTTTCTTTAACTTCATCTCAATATATTAGGTGACAATATACAACCAAATTATGAGCATTTTAGTTCACAGAAATATTGGTCTTTGGACATCTTCTTGAAAGTGAACATACTATTCAAAACCTCCTCCCAACCTGAAGTGAAAGATCAAAACAGGCCACACAAATGCTCGTTTGCAGCCTCCATAAGAGACATTTTATAAAGCCGTCAAATACAAGTCACTGTTCAAGCCATGCTTAATTATCCAACCAGAAATAAATCCAAAACTACTATCACCGCTGCATCTATCTCCTGCTTCCCAGTCTGCCTTCCATCAATCACTCAGACACAGGAATTTTCCTCAGCGCCCTCTGAACCGTGTGTCCATGAGGACATTCTCCTACCTAGATGAGGAATGCCATGCATTTTCCACACGTAGCCTCTAAGAACAGAGCATACAGAACCAGCCTCAGCGGGAAGCTGCCTGAGTCCCAGACAGGGCAAGAAGCCAGGGCCACACAACAGAGTGTGCTCACCGCACTGCCAGACTCATGATGTTCACAGAGGGACCTTTGTCTCTGTTTGGGACACTTCCTCCCCATGGCAGCACAACCAACAAAATGCGCATAACAAAATTTTAGTCTTCGACAGGAAAGTGGCATTTCCACATATTAGACAGAAAATCTCAGGTGTGTTAGCTTCTAAGGGAATTTGGCTGAAAGAAGGTAAAATCTGGGCTGGAAAAAAATTATCCTCGGACCAAGGTGATTTAAAAAAAAAAAAAAACACTGTCTCTAGTCTTTATGTAAAAATGTTGCAAATCATTTTAATTTGGTTTCTCATAGTAAACAAAGTTACTAAGAGGGAGAATAAGGTAGAGATTTTTTGTATCAAGAAATGAGATAACTCATCAGAGCAATTTAAAGAAACAATTGAGAATGAAGCCACTACATAAAATTACCATCTACAGAAGGGACCAAAGGAGAAGGTCACTGCTATGATGTTGTGGTCACAAGCAACCACACAGGCGTGAGGTGGATGATTGCTCTGTTCCCTGGAGAAACTTCAGGAATTTATAGCCTCTTATAGCTTCTTTGAGATTACTTGTGACAGACCCACCACAAAGACAAGCAAGGACTATGATTCCCACATGCAAACTAGTATGTATACACAGAGATGTATGTCCAAGTACACACACACACACACCATCACCAGCCATTCTGAGTTGGCTCTGAGTTGTGATTATAGGCTCATGTTTTAAATGTTTCTCCCCCAGTAGGCGGTGAAATTTCTGTTGGGAAGACTTTATGACACAGGGTCTGGCTACTAGGAATAGGCCAGCAGGGATGAAGTTTTGAAGGTTAAAGCCACCCCTGGTTCCAGCGTATACTCTCTCCTGCCTTCTGTCACATGAAGAGCTCTGCCTGGCATTCTTACCAGCTTGTACTGAAACGCACCAGTCACCATGCCTTTCCCGCCATGAGGAACTCAGAAACCACAATCCAAAATAAACTTATTCTCTCTTGAGTAATTCTGTCCAATATTTTGTAATGGCAGCAAGAAGGGTAACTCATACAGGAAGTTCTTACCAGTAGAAGTGTTGTTGTTGTTGTTTGTTGTTGTTGCTGTTGTTGTTGTTGTTGTGATAAGCCTAAACATGTATTCTGTAGACCTTTGACCTTTGTAAACTGCCTGTGAGAATAACATGGAAGACTTGGGAAATGCAGACTAGAGCAGCCCTGCAATGCTAGACGCAAAGTTTTATGGAAATTCTGGTGGGTTCTGGGTAATGAGACTGCCAGTAGTATCAAGGTGTAGTAAAGGCTGCTCACAAGGTTTCAGATGCAACATGACTTCAGGTTACTCACATCCTGACATAGGATCTAGCTATCATATGTCTGTCTAAAAATGGAGGTGGAATTCAAAGTAATTTATTCATTTGTGGTAGAGTACGTTTCAAGACAGTACCTGGGCACAGTTAGTGCAGGCTGCTTTTAGACGTGTTTATAATGAGAACCAAGAGGAAAAAGATGAGCAAAAGGATTTGAAAATGGGAGTTATCAAGAATATAGAAAAGTATAATTGTTTAAAAAAATAAAAGATTGATGATAGGGTTGGACCGATGGCTCAGCAGTTAAGAGCACTGTCTACTCTTCCAGAGGTCCTGAGTTCAATTCCCAGCAGACCACATGGTGGCTCACAACCATCTGTAATGGGGTCTGATGTCCTCTTCTGGCATTCAGTTGTATAAGCAGATAGAGCAATCATATACATAAAATAAATAAATAAATAAATAAATCTTATTTTAAAAAAGATTAATGATATCATTGAGAGGATGGATTGCTGTCAAACATCTCCGGGTATAAAAATGCAAATTCATTTGAGAGTGCCTGAAACAAACAAAACAACAACAACAGAAAGACTGCAGGGCACCAGACTAAAAACTGGCCACATAGAGAAATGGTTTGGGGTTCCGCTGCAGACATTCAGAGACCACTACAGATTAGATAGCAAGCAACTCAGCTGTTTCTTGAGCTGGTGGCAGGAGGTTGAAATATCCCAGCACTTGCTGTTGGAAAGTGTTTACTCTGCCCCAGGCAAGTGTCTTGGAGTCTCCGAAAGGACAGGATTCCTCTCAAGTAGAAGTCAGCAGGGATTCGTGGAAAAAACCTCAGAACCTCTGAGGTAGGTAAGGCTTAGGAAGAATGTACTTGGATATAAAGCTCTGAAAAAGTGATTCTGATAAACCTTTCAGCAGAAAAAATATTCTACCAGATGAAGTCTCCCCCTCGTCCTTGTACAGGGAAGACACACCCAGCCCCTGCCCCTGTGATCTGTCACCTCCCACTCTGTGATCTGATTTGCATTTGCTTTCATTTGTATTTTTTAAGATGTATTTATTTATTTTATGAATACACTGTAGCTGTCTTCAGTCACACCAGAAGAGGGCTTCAGATCCCATTACAGATGGTTGTGAACCATCATGTGATTGCTGGGAATTGAACTCAGGACCTCTGGAAGAGCAGTCAGTGCCCTTAACCTCTGAGCCTTCTCTCCAGCCTTTGTATTGTTTTTAAAAGAACTTTTCTATCCATGTTAATAAACATCATTAATTTCTTTTTTTTTTTTTTTTAGGATCAAGTTTGGGGACCAGAGAGGTGGCTCAGTGGTTAGAATCAAGTTTGGGGACCAGAGAGGTGGCTCAGTGGTTAGAATCAAGTTTGGTGACCAGAGAGGTGGCTCACTGGTTAGAATCAAGTTTGGAGACCAGAGAGGTGGCTCAGTGGTTAGGAGCACTTGCTGCTTTTACAGACCATGCTGGTTCATTTCCCAGCATCTTCCATTTTCCAGCATCCTCCGGAGCCCTGGTCATTTGTCAGTCTCCTAGGTATCTCTCTTTCAGGTGACTTAGCTGGTCTGAGAGTCTTCATGCAGGAGTATCTCATCCCAAGACCCCATCAACAGAGCTGGACTTAAGTTGTCCTGGTGTCAAAATCCTTCAACTCCACAGCCCAACTGGCCTTCTGCCTGCTCTCCAAAACCTCTCTGGCTTCTCGCAGGCATGCTAAATACTTTCTCTGCTGTCATATGTGAAGAGCCTGAAGTTTGGGAGGAGAAGGTAAACCTCTTTAGGTATCCACCAAGTAAAGGGAATTAACAGGGCACTCCTCCCTCAGTCAATCTCAGCCTAAAATATTCAGTGGACATTTTTAGAAATAAACCATTTTATAAGGTTTTAAATTGTGCACTGCTTTGAGTAATGTGGTTAAAATCTTGCTCCAGGGACTGGAGAAATGGCTCAGTGGTTAGCACACTGGTCACTCTTGCAGAGGATCTGGATTCAGTTCCCAGCACCCACGTGGTGGCTCACAACCGTCTGAAACTCCAATTCCAGGTATAATACTCTCTCGTGGCCTCTGTGGGTACTATCGACACATGGCATACAGACACACACGCAGGTCAAGCACTCATAGTCATAAAAAAAGTAAATTAAAAAAATAAACAAGCAATCTTGTACAAGCCTAATCCATCACACCGGGGTGACTCTTCCTTCTGTCCAGGGAAGCCAGCCTTACACCCTACCCTAGCCCCTCTTACACATCTGTGTAGGCATCAGGGTTACCCGACATACCAACACAGTGGTAATGACTAATCGTCACTCAATACAGCAAATGAATGGTGGTGACTTTATTATAAAGTTCTGTGGCAACTGCTGACTTTAATTATTATGTTTGTTAATCTCTTGCAATGCCTAATTTTGGATGGGTGGGTGGATCGATGGATGAACAGACAGATGGACAGATGCATGGGGAAAGCCATAGGTACTCATACTAGCCATGATTTCAGTCTTTTAACAGACCTTAGATCATATCCCCTGTGGATGAAGGAAGACTGTTGAACTGAAATCCAGGTTCTTGTCACGATCTCTCGTTTCCACTTTATTACCAGAAGGATCGGATTATTAAAATATTGCTTCTATAATTGAAATGTGAATATTTGTATGAAGTTAAGCAGGCTGGGAACCATCCACTGCTGTAAACAGAACTTGCCCCACTATGACACGAGGTTCATCTCAGAGGAGATAAGAGGGCCCCAGTCTCCTCAGCCTACATCACTAGGAATGACCTGTAGGTCCTTTAACCTCAGCAGACAACACTAGGGCAGTGACAGTCCTTGGAATATAAGACCACACTCCCATCCACAGTCAGGAGCATGAACAGGGTGAGAGCCCATCACAGAGTGGCACCTGCTCCTAGTCAGCATTCCCAAGGCCATGGCCACAATCTTAGCACCTGCTCTGGGAAGGACCCACAGTCAAACATTGGGTCTATTTTGTTTCCCAATTCTGGCAGTGGACTAATTCTGGAAATACTCACCTAATATTTGGGGGCAGGATGCGTCTAAGCACAGCCCTCTCGGAAATGGATGCAAATTACTCAAAAAAATGCAGCCGTTTACACTTAAATCCCACACCCTAGTCTTCAAGTAAACAGCCACTTCTCATCCTCAATGTGGTGTGAAGAAGTCAGTGCTGTGGAGTGCACCCCCAACCCTCAGCCTCTTCCTATTTCGTACTTAATATGCACATTCTCCAAGCAGGACTCCTGCTTTACTGATGACCAAACTGGCCATCTGCAGCCTTAAGAAAGCAGAGGTTTAGATTAAACCGAAACCAGGGTCAGACTATGGATGCTGCCACTGGAGCGAGCGATTACCCCCAGGACACTGCAGCATCTCCCCACTAATGGAAAAGAGCCAGTGATTCCAAAAGACATGGGCAGACAGGTTCCTATGGCAACTATACTTAACACTAATCAACTTTTCCAACTCATTTAGACCCTCTCTTGGATAAGGTGGCTATCCTGGATTTTAGGACATTAGGTCTCAATTCGGCCATCATACACAATGATCTGCAAAGACCAGGTGCTGTATGTTGCCTTTATTGTGCAGAGAACGCTTTCAGCAGATTGTCTTTGGCTACTTTGTCAACAGAAAAGTATCCCACAGTTGACTTCACAACACAAAAAGCTACACGTGCTTAAAGTAGGCATCTTTCAGAGGGCAGAACGGTTTCCAGTTCAGTCACAATCTGCTGGCTATGGTTTTTCTGTCCTCAAAGTTAACTACTCTAAAGCAACAAGGGAGGACATTAGGAGTGTACCTTGCGTCTCACTAAAGTAGGACGGGGGTGGACGAATTCCAGTACTTCAAAGTCACATATGTTAAAGAGAAACATGAGATAAAGGATTCTAGCAAAGGACTCTGACAGACTGCCAGTCACAGGAAACTGGACCACAGCCTCCTCTCTGTCCCTGGCTTCCTAACATAGGACACACATCACTACTACAGGTGTCAAGGAAGAGGCTGTGGACCATGATAATAGGACATGTAATATTGCTCTTATCTGAAAATGGAGTTGTTAGTAGCAAGCTTTTATTTTTTTTCTCGTCCCAAGAGCCTGCCACGTTGAGCCTAGACAATCCAGTTGACACCGGTTGCTACAACAAGTCTCAGCACATGGAGGAGAGTTCAATTCACATGGATGGAGGTGACACAGGTGTCCACGAGGCTATAAGAAGGCTTTGGGCTGTGTCGTACTGGCTGTCAGAAATGTCTGTGACTGTAGCAGCCCCTTCATACATCGGGGAGCCAGAGGACGAGGATGTGGCAGCAGATACCGTGTGCGTCAGGGGAGCGTAATGTGCAGGAGAACCCCGAAAGAACTGAGCTCCCAGCCCGTTCGACACCCCAGCTGTCTGGGAGCCTGGGGTGATGGTGCCATTGCTCACAGACCAGAGGCTGGGGTACTGGCTGAAAGAGAGAAAACAGAAGTCAGGAGCCTGGAAAGAGGCTGCAAATGAGCTACGCACGGATGAGGTGTAGGAGAAAGACCAGTACTCAGAACATCGTTGGCGGTACTTGCATCACATGGCTTTGCGGACTAGTTTTTCACTATTATCACGTCAACAAACCCAATCAACAAGAAGGTATGCATGTATAAGCACAGTGAACGTTAGTGTGCTGAGTCCTGCTAAAAGCAGCAAGGACTCTGGCAAGCAGCTCTGTGCTCATTGCCATACAGAATTTGTACTGAGCACCAAGGCTCAGAGTAATGTGTTCCCAACCCTACCGCACCAATCCTCACATTCAGAGAAGTATTCCTTAGAATGCCAACATTGCTGGCCCAGGCTCACCCAGTGGACAGGTGATTAGCACGTCATCATGGGGCAATATGCAAGGGACCCCAGAGCTGGGCTTAGGACCAGCTCTGCCTCTTCACCTTGCCCCATGACTGTTTTTCAAGCTGACTCGTAATCTATAAAATGGAGATGCTGAAGTGAGTATCAAACCCTCCTGCCTACGCCCCAGAAGTGAATTTCATTTAACTCTGCTGAAGTTTTGTTTGGGAAAACCTTCCTTAGAGTTCGTCTATAAACACATAATGTGATCTGACATAAGGTTATTTAACACGCCATCTCCCATTTCTACATCAAAGGCATTTGAACTTGAGAGCAAGCCTGGGTAAATTAAGGCAGACTACTGTATCAGACTAAGACACCAAATCGGCTGCCTGCAGATCATCTGGCTCCTTAAACAATGTCTTCAGGGCCATTGAGAAGTTTGCCATCTTATGTGTGTTTGCTTTAAGAGCAGGTTAAAGTGAAATTAGTAGTACCTGCCAATAACCCCAATAACTAAGGAGGCTGAAGCAGCAGAATCAAGACCTTGAGCTCTGGACTGTGTAGTGAGTTCAAAGCTAGCCTGAGATCCTAGGCGAGAACAAAATCAACCAAACAAAGAAACACTAGACAACTAAATTCTTATTAGTAAAGAATTATCTCCAAACGAAAACAGCTAGGACCTTAGATAAACGTTGACTGTTCTAGACCGCCAGTCCTCAATCTGTGGGTTGACTCCTTTATCATATATCCTGCATATCAGATATTTATATTTCATAATAGAAAAATTACAGTTATGAAGTAGCAACGAAATAATTGTATGGTGGAGGGTGGGGGTCACCACAACTTGAGGAACTGTAGTAAAGGGTCACAGCACCATGAAGGTTGAGAACCACTGGTTTAGACATCTGAGGTCAAGGTTGCATAACGGCAGGCTCACTCTTCTGAGAACTAACAGCTCATCTTCACACTGTCCCAGAACCAGTATCTTCCAGTCCCTTTCCTCACTGGAGATGGGAGTATTGGCAGCTAGTTTTGCAGGTCTTTGCTATTGTTTCAGTACAGTACACTGGAAGGTCGATAGGCCCGAAGGGAATGTATCACCAGCAGCCTATTCTACAATTTGCTGGACAGTCAAACGTCTTCATCCTTTACTGGTTCTCAGCATGGTACTAAGGACTCTTACTCCTTTGTATACACACACACACACACACACACACAAAAGGGCAAGAAACGTGTTGCCTTCAGTGAACAAAGGATCTGAACTGTTACTTAAAACAACACATGCTAATTCCATCAGCCTGAGAGACACAGACTGAGGCTGGGGCTGCTTAGTGTCTTTTTACATAAGGTGGCTCCCCAGACATACATACCTAGAGCCAGTTGGTGGGCTGGTGTTATGACTCACAGGTAGCATGCTGGTGTGGGCAGGCACTCCGAGGCTAGACCAGTTGTCATGGGACTGCAGCATGGACAGGCATGCAGAGGAATTGTCGGCATAGGCTGAGGGATATGGAGAGGGGAGTTAGCCCGACAGGTCTTCCGAAAAGAATAAAATTTAACAAAATGATACAAACTAAAGACCTGCCCAACCCAACACGCTGCAAACAAAAGCTGCATGGGTAGACTGAGAGCAAGCCCCTAGTCTGCTTAGCTCATCAGCGTGGCAGTGTTTATTGTCAATGTTAGTTATTAGACACCTTACCCTAAGGTATCCCACAAGATGTCCATCAGACAGTGGTATTGCTGATCTTTCTTTTTCTTTTTATGCCATTCATTTCTTATTTTTGTGGCTTTTGGGGATCAGATTCAGAGCCTCTCAAACGCTAGGCAAGCGCTGAGCCACTGAGTGACACCCTAGCCTGGAATGCTTAATTTTAAAAGTAAATAAAAACTATTTGCCCCATTAGCTTTACTTTTCCTTAAAGGTGATTCCACAAGGCTGGGATAGGCTATAGAAACCATGACCTCACCAAATTAAAAATATGATTCCCCCCCACCCAGAACCCAGCCTCTGACAGAGCAAAGGAGCAAGTCTCCAAGGCTGTTGCCTTTCATTTTGAATCGGTTGTAATTGCTTAATTGTTTTATGGTGTTCTTTAGCCATTTTCCCCTCCCTTTGGAGCAGACAAAGGTTCGTCTGAGCAGACAAGTGTTAGAGAATCTGCCAGAGGTCTCAAGCTGTCCTGGGGCTGGCGATCCATCTTCTGAGTCCACTGTGGACCTAAAATGCGCCTGGTTCTCAAGTGACATCCACACTGAGGGCTAGAGGTCTATCCTGGGAGTCTTCAGTCTGGTCAGGAATGTTTATACCTGGCTAATCCAATATGGTCACTTTAGAGAGGTTGGTGGAACATCTAAACCAGGCCTCCATTCTGGGGCTCAAGCTATGGCTCCATGGAAAGGCTGTCTTTTAACTGTCTTTTAAAAAGCCTGGAGCATGTTCTGAGGCACATGGATATTGAAATGAAAGCCTCCCTGGAGCCTCCTGGTTAAACCACCACCTTGACCAAGTCTCTTCAGGAGCCACTAGGATCTGGCTTCCCTATCTTTTACAAAAAAAAAGATTTATTTTACTATTTTACGTATATGAATACACTGTAGCTGTCTCAGACACACCAGATGAGGGTATCAGATCCTGTTACAGATGGTTGTGAGCCACCACATGTGGTTGCTGGGAATTGAACTCAGGACCTTTGAAAGAACAGTCTTATCCACTGAGCCATCCATCTCTCCAGCCCCAGTCCTATCTTGCACCCCCATAGAAGTGCCTCTCCAGAGGAATCCTCCCACATACACAACCCCCAGCTGGTGAATGGAGGTATAGAACCTACTTGGAGAGTTGTTCCGATGGGCATAAGGGCTGGGGTAGGGCGATGACCGGTGGTTCCTCAGAGCTGGGTACCTCTCACAGCCATGTGTGGAGGGGAGAGAGAGCGAGCCTCCAAACTGAGGATGGGAGCTGGCAGGCGGGCAGAGGGTGCCAGCACCAGGAACAAGCCACCCCCCTGCTGTGAGAAAATCATGCTGGGTAACTGGCCCTTGCTTGAGGTTCAGTCCTGTCCTAGCTCTAACCCTAAGAGACCCGGGAACTGAAGAATAACCAGTATCCTTCCCTCCATGCAGCCTGTGGAGCACCACACTAAGCCTGCGATGCTAGCAGTCCTGAGAGGCTCAACCCATCCATAGCCCTGCCTTACAGGATTAGACCTAAGACCATTCCCAGCCTTTGTGGAATTTGTGCTCTGCAGACCCGTGGCTTTCTAACAAATGAACAGGAATGAGATGTTAAAGGGATCTAGTATGAAGATAGAGGAATGCAGGAAGGATCCATATGTCCACAAAGCCCTTGTGTGACCCCAAATACAGTCCACTTCTTCCTGGTCAAGTGACTACCCAATGAGTCACAATAGGGGTCCTGTTTGTTAAATTCATTTGTTAAATTTGTTCAGAAGATGGTATTAAAATACCAGTTTAGACTAGCTGATCATTGTTAAAGGGTAGAGTCCTAGGCTGGTCCGGCAGCCACTGAAGTGGCCTGCAAGACCCTTCTACCCCTCTGCCATGACTGCAATATTTGGAGATCCCTGCTTGGCCTTTTCTCTCCCCCCATGTGCCTGCACAGGTCTGCATCCATTACTGCCTATGAGAACTCCTAAAGAGATAGTTTTAGCCACCATACAAGCCTCCAAAATCAGGAGGCACAGGAACTGAGCAGGAAAATCGCTCATGTGTGTCTCCAAAGATAGCCATTGAGTTTTAAACCATCAATAAGTGGAAGCCATCTCCAAGAGTGGGTGTGATAGCTGAACCCTCATCATACCCAAGCCTAAACTCCAAGGAGTCCACTCCACAGAACAAAACAAACAAATCAAGAGTTCTTTTGGCTAGCCAGTGTCCGAAGCCCGAGATGGTTAGGCAGCTTCCAAAGCAAACGGTCTGTGCCCAGGGCACAGAGAAGAGCCATCCTTCTACCCCACTACTCCCAGGAGCCCAAAGCCTCCCTATGGGTTCTGATTTTAGCAAGTCTAGACCTGGAACAAGGCAGAGGGATCTGGGGGTGCAACAAACCGTACATTGGGAATACCCAGGCTGCTGGCAATCCCCTGGCTCCTCCATTACATCTTTGTGGTCGTTTCTGTCAAAAAGTATTCGGAATGGTCAAGAGAAGCCCTGGAAGCAGTGGGTAGCCTTCTTTCCACATGGTCCTCTGCCCCAGGAAGGCAGTTAGAGCTCTCACCTTTCTTTTGCATCAAGGAAGGCTTTAGCAAACGGGTTGTATTTAATTTTAAGGGCTGTGATCTGAAAAACAAGAAAGTGCATTTACTAATACAATGTTAGTTACCAGAGGGTTTGATGGGAGAAAAAAAAAAATGGAGAAGCATCCTAGGCCTGTCAGCCCAGGGATTAAGATGCTGAGGTAAGAGGACTGTGAACTGAGGGATATCCTGATCTACATAGCAAGCATCAAATGGGGTTGGGGAGACACTACCAAAGAAGAGAAAGGGAAACTGAGAAAGAACAGAACCAAATTAGAATGTTCAAATGAATCAGTCTTTATTTTTCTGTGTCTGAAAGCACTGGGAAATTACAAAGAAAAGTAATTTCTAAGAAAAACTTCCAATAAACTTAGTCTCTATCGTGTCTAGATATCACAACAGTTCCAACACAGCCTGGAGCTGCTGTGGAGTTATGGCCAACAGCAGCGGCCCCAGGTGACTAATAACACATTTTCTGTGACTTGGGGTTAGAAGTAAGGACCCTTGACAGCCTTCGACAGGACTTCACAGTGCCAGGACTTCTCCCTGAGATCAGGGGGTGTCCCCTAGCCTCTCCAGGAGATTTTAAAACCGTGAAGTTGTTCATGCTTCTTTCAAGCATGTTGGAGACCTGTATCGGACCGTCTGAGGCTAGCAACATGCTCAAATGAGTAGTTTAAACTTTTTGACTCTTAGCCACAGAAGTGGTAAGTCGGAACTAAATCTTGTCTGTCTTCAGTACTGTGGCTCTACCTCCCAGTCCCCAGGCAGGGTGAGGGGACTCCCTTCCAAAGCCTCACCTCCTCATTCTGGTAGGCAGTCACAGCTATGAACTGGGTCTCAGGGAAGCAGTGACTGGTGATCATGCGTTGCGGGCCCCCAACTCTCACGATGTGAATCCGAGGTTCATACTTATGCAAGGAGTTTAACATGATCTGCAGGAGATACGAGAACGGAGACCTGTGCCTACCTTAAAACCGAAGCACCCACCACAGCGTCCACAGGAACTGCTCAGGAAGAAACAGGTCCAGCTACAGAACATCTCCAGGAAACTGCCAGCAGTATGGAGGGTATCGGGTCCATTTTACACATCTGTTTTCCACAGATGGTCTGGAACTGGGATGGGAGGTATGCTATACACTATTCAACCCTGTCAGCATAAGGCCACACACAACTTTCAATGGCTGGCTTGGTCACAACTTGGAGGAGTTTTCTTGGAACAGCCCCAGTTAAATGTGGAATGTGCGCGTTTGCACAGACTTGCCAGTATTCCCTTTTGACTTTAAAGTGAGGATTCAGAATCAAAGCTCACTTAGGGTCAGAGCCGGCTCCTAAGCTGAAGATGAAGATTCTCAATAACCCTTCCAGGGTGAGTGAGGACTCCCAGCTCAGGCCCTGGTGTAACCCTCATCAGCTTAATATAAACAGTACTAAAGATTTAATTGGGGAATGCCACAGTGGCTTCTGTGGGGCTGACGAAGGCTAGTGGAGTCTTTCCAGGCTCCCGGGCTGGGAGAGGTAAAGCCCTCTTCCCTCTAGCCTGGGGCCTAGCGGCTGTCTCCTGTACGGGCTTACCTGCCCTCCTCCGTTGAGCTTGTTGGTGAGTTTGACTTTGCTGAAAGACACAGGCGCCTTCATCCAGTGGGCCCCAAAATTGGGCGAGTCTGGGTGGATGTAGACGCAGCTGGGCGCCTGAGGCTCTGGTTTGCCTCCAGGTACCCACTCCCCATTCACGTACTTCCAGCGGTGGTTGTCAGCCGCCACGAAGTCCAGCAAGAAGGAGTACATGGCATTGGGGTCCAGACCTGACACATTTACCTTCAGCACCGGGAACATCCTCCTGGAAAAGACAGCGCACGGCAGGAGGACCCATCCGTTGAAGAGAGGGAACCTGCACAAAGTGTTGCGGGGCAAAGAGGACCCCCTGCAACCGCTCTCGCAAGCTTCTTTGCCCGAGCTTTCTTAGTCCTGGAACCAAATCACCTCCTGCACTAAACCCAAGGGTTCTTGAGACAGTAGAGAAACAAATCTAGCCAAGGATTTCGTCCCCCATCCCGCCCAAGGCAAACCTGGCCACACTAATGTTACACCTAGGAACCCTAGAATTCGAAAACCTCCTTCCTCCTCAGGTTTTGTCCGGGAAAGTTCCCGAGAAACCAGGGTTAGGAATGCTCTCCGGAGCTGTTAACTCAGCGGGAAGAAACAAAGTCTGCCGGTTGGGCAGAAAAGATGCTCTCCCGGAGGGGCACTTGCCAGGCTCCAGACTGCCGACGTGCAGCACGCACTTACCTGCCGTTCTTGGTCACAATCATCTCGTTCGTTAGCTCCTTGAAGCGCAACCAGAGCTCGCTCTCCTCCAGGCCCACTCGCAGTTCCCGTTCGGTGGGGTCGCCCTTCTCGCTGCCCGCTTGCAGCTCGCTCTCCACGGCGCTGAGCAGGTGATCCACTCGGTACTGCAGGCTCTTCCCAGCGCTCTCTGTGCCCGGGGAGCTCATCCTCCCGCCTCCCTCTCCACCGCCCAGGAGTCTTGATTCCCTACCCAACAGCCACCTTCACTTCTCTCGCCACCCCTTTTCCAAGAAAAAAGGATCACTCTGCGGAGCCCAAAGACCACACCTGGGTCCCAGCACATTCGCCAAAGGAGGACCGGGACCGGGATGTGGGGGGAAGGGGGCGGGGATGGGGGAGAGGGCCTGAGGAGCCGTGGTTCCACTTGAACTCCCGCAAGGCGCGACAAGAGTAAGTCTCTGGGGGAGAGAAAATGGGTCCCCTCCCCATAAATACAGCCGAGGTGGCCTCGCAGGGGGGCGCGGCGGATTGGGCGGGACACCCTTTGAAGTACGGAGCAGCTGCCCATTGGCGGTGCGCGGCCATATCAGACCCGCCGGGCGGGCCCGGAGGCTGGGGACCAACAATGGGCTCCCGCGCGCGCTTCCTGTAAGGAAAGCTTCGGGCGCAGTCCCGACACCCCCGCCCTCCCCCAAATGTTTGCACCTCCATCAAAGCGGCGGGGCGGACCCTGGTAGGGGGGAGGGCGAGAAGCCCGGCCGGAGCCACCCAGGCCCGCGGCTCCCAGAGCGGCTGCTAAACTCTCCACTCCCACGCGCGCTCTCCAAGCGCACCCCAGCGCCAGCGGCTGTGCCCCGCGGAGTGTCCACGCTGCGCGCACCTGCGCGGGACTACGGTGGATCAGCGTCTCCCGAGTCTCCTTGACCTCTCCGAAGCTTCAGCCTCCCGAGGTGTAGCAGCTTCGGGACACGTCCCCTCGCCCCGTGGACTGCCACTAACTCCCACCTCGGCGTCCGGGTCTCCCACGACCTTCACGTGCCTGGAGAGGGAAGCTCAAAGCGGATCTGTCCAGAGAGGGAAATAGACGAACAGATAGCGACCCTAGTAGGAAGTGTCCTCGCGTCCCACATAAAAGCTGGACTTTGACGGTGGATGAGCCTGCACCGAATGTGGCCCTGGGAGTCCCTGGTCTCTTTGCTCCGGGGATTGTTGGAACGCACGCACGCTGCGCGCGTTTCCCTACCCGCCTCGCCAAGCGGTGTGGGCAGCAGTTGGTTTATTACCTCTCGGTGAGAACCTCTGCCGGGAGAGAGAGGGGAAGGTGACAAAGAGCAGGAAATAGTTCAATGGGGTCTCTTTAAACAATAACATTCCTCTAAAACGGGAGCCCAGGAAGCGGGAAGGAAGCCAGAGCTCGCGCCCAGCTCTTTAACGAGGGTCTGGGTTCCAGCCTCCGTTTCCCCGTCTTCCATGCGTCCATCCCACCCCGAAGCTCCTCGGAAGAGGCCCCTGAGTCAGGTCGGGGCACTCGATTCTGAGTCCATTATCTGAGAGTCTCTCTGGGAAGTCTTTGGGGTCAGAGTTGTGGAGCAAGCCAGGTCCCCGACTCCGGGTTCTACCTGCCCCTACTTCTGGGACAGAGGGTTTTACAGGAGCCAACCTCGGGGGAAGGTACTCCGGAGTGGGACGGGAACGTTTCCTGGACTACCCTCCTCCGTCCTTATCCACCGACTACTGGGTTGCTCAGTTGCTTTTCTGTAGTCTAGGATATAAAGAAACCTCGGGCTGAGCGGAAGGGGATGCTTCCTTCTTCAGAGACGCCAAAAGGCTCTCATTTGTGCTCAACCCCGACCCTCCAGCAACTCCCACCAGCCAGTTTGGGTTGTGGGTTTGCAGAAGGGGAGATTCCACCTTTTCTCCCTCGGAGATGCTAAGGCCTGAGACTCCCCCGCACTTGGAATAAATCTAGGTGGAGGGGGACGTGATGGACGAGGGAGGCTAGGTCTGAAAGTGACTGACGGTGTCTAACCTCTGGCGTGAAGGCGGAGCCGGCCCTGTGAATGTGGTTGCTCAAAGATGGATTTTCTCCATCGTCCAGGAAGCTGGTGGAAGATTGCTCTGGAACTGTTCTTCAAACAGAAGGGGGCAAATAAATGATGTTACTTTTTCTACCATGAGCAGTGAGATCTCTCCTGTCTCCCGTGCATCAGTGAAGCCACATCCCTGGCTTTAGGGCTAGAAGCAACTCTTTCAAGGCTTAGCTATTCTGTCCCTACCCTCTTCTGTGATTAATTTCTCATCTTTGTCCCTAGAAAGTTGTCCACAGCCTTTTCAAGGAGAGCTGCGGTGCATGACAGTTTACAGCCAAAAACATCCTCCAGGCCAGCTGTAAAGAATTCCCAGTTAATAACCTGCGCTTCCTTGAGGAGGCGTGGCCTGGCCACTACTCGCTGCTTCTCAAGTTGGCCAGTCCTAGGAAACCCTCAACTATCCCAGAAAAAAGTTTCATGCTTGGGCCTCTGCGCGGCAACATTCCCACCAAGAACAAACAAAGGAAAAGGCCCAGGAACCATAAATGTATGCCTGTGGCAATTCCCGGGGTGGGGGGAGGCAGTTTCTCTGGTCTCACCCCTTTTCAGACAACAAAGCCCCCTTTCCTTTGGAGCTAGTACTGTAAAGAGGAGCCATCCTGAGTCCTGATCTCACAACTCTGGAGTCTTCTTTTCAAAGAAGACTAGGGGGAGTGGATAATATATATCCATGTTGCAGAACACAGACACTTGAGCCCTAATAACGTCAGGGTCCAGTATTCCACCCTAGTCCTTCTCCACTTCCTGTTTCCCAAGCTGACCAGGCAGATACAGGATCCCTAACTCCCAGGTCAATGAAAACAATCCTGTCACCGAATATGGTGGCTTCGGTGAGTGCTTTTAAAAGGGCACAATTCTTTAGACTGCTTACCATTGAACTTTAAAAGGGGGCATTGGGTTGTTTTCGGTGGCTGTGGTTTTGTAGAAAAGAGAATAGAAGGGCCTTTGAAATGAGCCAGCAGGACTACATGTCCTGGTCACTGTGACTGTGGGAAGAGTCACCAGGATCCAGAAGTCCCAAGCTGCAACAGGAGGGAGGGCAGAACTGGGCTCTGAGGGGCAACTGAAAGTGTTCTCAGGTCCAGTTCTATCCTAGCTGCCCTCGGGAGCCAGAGTTCTGGTGGTTTAAGGACAGGAGTTGGTACACTGAAAACAAATAAGCCAGCCACCATTCTCTGGAAACTTCCCCATCTTTGAATCCAAGGCTCAAGAAGGGACTCTGTGGCCACTGGCTTGGTACCTTCTAGGGCAGGTAGTTTGAATCGCTTCAACTTCCACACTTAAGCTTTCCATGCCCAGTGGGTCCAGGTTTCTTTGAGAGTAAGTCAAGGGAAGCTCTCATGACTTGTTCTTGCCCCTGTGGGGGTCTCTAGGCAAGCCTCCAGGTCGTTTGCACCTGGGAAAGACAGCCGAAGCCTATTTTCTGTTTCTCCTTCTTCTCCCTGGAGCTGTTTCATCTCTGGTCCTCCTGCATGGACTGAATAGTGTGTGAGGTATTTGCACCACACCACCCTGTCAATTTGTCTCTAAGTCACTCTTGGATTTTACTGCCTCCCATGCAGATTTTATTTCTTTGCTGTTCCTTTGAGTTTCAGGCAGTCCCTGACTCTCTGCCATGTATTTATTCCATGGTCTTCTGTAGCAGACTTTTGCTCCTCGGGCTGTTTGTGTTTCCTAGAGGCTACCGGGTTCTGCCTTATACTTAGGCCTGAAAGCTCTTTTCATGAGACCACTGTTGGTTATTTCTTTTTAGTCTTGGGGCGTTCTCCTGGCCTCTCCATTCGCCTTTAGCCCTTTGCTGAAGACTCCATGTTGTTTCTCCTTCTTCTGCTCAATCTGGGCTAAGTCTGAGATAAGTGGATCTTGCACAGATGACTCCACTCAGATGGGGCGCCTCATCTCTCATCTTCTTGAACTCAGGAATGGTCATGGAAAGCAGATATCACTGTGTCCGGGAGGAGCAGCAGCCACCAGCAAGTGATGCATGAACTACAGCCCTGCACACCTTCTAAATACAGGTGTCACAGAAGTCTTGGCATTTTTTTTTCTATCTGTGTTGTTCTGTTTCCCATTAACTGAGCCCTCAAGAAAGAGCGATCTCAGAGGAAGCAGAGGTAGACAGAGGCAGGCTCAGAGTTACTCAGAAATCATTACAGGAGCGCAATCACTTAGTGAATGATTGCATACGGGTAATTTGTACAAGAGGTTTGTTTTGTGTTCTTCCCCCCCCCCCCGCCCCCATTATATCCAAACCACATGTCACAGCAGGCTCTGTGTTCCAGCTAGAACCTGACATTCACCTAGGATAGCAGAGAGACAGGAGGGTGTGCCAAGCTCCCTTGAGAACCTGGGTCTAGAGTATAAGCTTCTCTAGGCCTAGGGGCCACTGGAATCCTCAACACTTAGAGTGCCTGAGAAAGCAGAAAGCCGGACCCCGGAGGAGAACAGCAAACTGAGACAGATCCTAATTTAAATGACACAGAAGACTCAGCAGCTACTGAAAAAGAACTACGGAGGGGAGGTCAGAGGTCAGAGCTGCAGGTCTTACAGGAAAGCTGAGGGGTGAGCCGGAAGGAGGACCCTGAGAAGGTGGTTGCCTATCAGGCTTCTTATGCAGGGGAGATTTGGTGGTCTCCAGGGTCCTGGTAGAAGGAATTTGAAGTCTCACAAAAATCCTGGAAGAACACTGATTAAGAAGCTTCTTAATAGGAATTTCCAGGGGACATTAGAGGGAAAAACAGGAGCGGGAGAACGATGGAGTTGTGAGAGTATCCCAGGTCGGCGACCAGCGGGGGAGGTGGGGCAGAAACCCGCTGGCAGCTTCCAGGAGGAGTGGGTGAGAGGAAGGAGGCTGCGCCCACCTGCTGACAGCTAGGCAACAGGAAGGGCTGAAGAGGAGGAGAGGTAGCGAATGTCCCCGGGGGAGCTTTGCCGCAGGAAGCGGGAGGGTTAAGATAAATCTCCCCACATATCAAGGGCAAGACTGATAAAAAATGGGGAGGGGGCTCTTAGCACACTCCTGAGAACAGATTCAGAATCAGTAGCTGCCAACACCAGACTCCGCCAAGCTGTAGAACTCAGAGAGGAAAGCCTGCTTTGCAAGTCAGAATTAGCGCAACCTACGACCCACAATCCAGCTCCCAGACACCAGTCCCATAACCAAATACAAGAAAGCCTGTTGTCGTATTCAGGGAAGAGTTGGGTGCATGTCATTTATAGGAACAATCCCGTAAGGGGGCAACAGTCTTCTGTGGATAAGCCAATTAAAACTCACAAAAAGAGTGGAAAATGAGAGGAAGTTTTGATTTCTGATTTATCTTCATTTAAATCTATTTTATTTCCACTGAAACACTTTTTAAATATGTAGAAAGTAAAAGGGAGGTTTGTTTGCTTTTTCCTCTTGCTCACTCACCACTTTCGCACAAATAGTTACAAAAGGAATTTGATCCGTGGAAGGTAAAGGGGACGGGCTTGGGTACTTTTTTCTTTAAAGACAAGGTCCCACTACGTATCCCAGGCTAGTCTGAAACTCACTATACAATCCAGGCTGGCCTTGAACTGCCAGTGCCTCCTGAATTCTATGATTAGAGATCTTTCTCATCATGTCTAGTGACTCCATTTATGTATCTATGTATTTATGTATTTATTTTTGGTTTTTCAAGATAGGGTTTCTCTCTGTAGCCCTGGCTGTCCTGGAACTTGCTCTGTATGTAGATCAGGCTGGCCTCAAACTCACAAAGATCCATCTGCCTCTGCCTCCCCAGTGCTGAGATTAAAGGTGTGTGCCACCACCTCTGAGCTATTAATGACTCCTTAAATCTAAAAAAACAAAAAAGTCCCAGAGCATCAAAAGATTCACCCCAATGATGCTGGCCTTTTCTTAATCATAGCTGACTCTTCAATCCCACTGACCCAAGCCACAGAATCTTCATTCAAAATATCAAATAAATGGCTAGAATAGTTTTTGCCTCCCTCTGAAACTTGACAAGCCAGGCCTCTGTCATATGCGCTACTCTTCCAGGCACCCACAGAGCAGTCCCCTGAGCTGAGTACTCCATGGGTTTTTCCAGCTCAAAACTCAAATGCCACCATCGTCTTCCCAAACACATAGTTAAGTCTGCCACAGCAACCAACCCCCCAACCCCAACCCCCGTACCAGTTTATCTATCAGAGTTTCTATTGCTGGGGAAAAAAAAAAAACAGCAGGGCAAAAACCAATCTGGGAAGAAACGGTTTATTCTGCTGGTAACTTGTACTCCGTCCTCCAGGGGGATCAGGGCAGGCATCTGAAGGCAGGAACTGAAGCAGAGCCCTCAGAGGAGGGCTGCTTAGTGGTTTGTTCTTGTATGACTTTCTCGGCTTGTTTACCCAATCCAGGAACACCAGCCCGGGGGTAGCAGCACCCTCTCCCACATCAATTAATAATCATGAATATCCCCTAGAGGTTTGCCCACAGGCTGATTTTATGGAAGCATTTTCTCAACTGAGGTTCCCTCCTCTTAGATGACTCTAAAGGCGTCAGGTTCGCAAACCGACACGGGACAGTTCAAAAGACAACATCAGCAGGAAGATCTGCCTTCTCTCTTAACGCTGTATCATATACATACCATATTATACTGTAACACACATACCACACCCATACATACACCTACACACCCCCATATCCCCATATCCCCATACCACACACACCATACACACTACACATGACCATTATTTTTATTAATTATGTGTGATGGTACCAGAATAGTGTGTGGGAGGGGCCCCAGACTAAGCACAAACCACACCCAAGCAATACCAATTTCCAAGCAGAGCAAAGAGACAAGGTGATCTGAATCTGGCAGGAACAGCAGCAAACAGCTTTGCAGGAGTTAAATTTAAGAGGAGTAACTGGGATGTCTGTGTTGGAATGAGCTGGGGTGGGTTGGTAGGTTCTGATTATGTATTTTAATTAAGGTAGCTAAATGGAGGTTTTTGATTGCAGGGCCTTAATGAGGTGACCAGCCCCAGGAATGAGTCAGCATAAGAAAGTAGTCAAATAAGGAAACAGACCTTGGTGGTTAGCTTCAGGAATGTGATCTAACGGTTTAAGGGAAGGGCAAGACCTGATGGTGTCATGTTTGCCCTGTTCAGGCCTGCAAGAACTCTTCAGTGCTTATGAATGTGAGTGTGAGTGTATGGGGTGTGTGTGTGTGGTGTATGTGGGGGTGTGTATGTGGTGTGGTGTGTGTGTATAGGATATGGTGTGTGTATATGTGTGTGTTACAGTATGATATGGTATGATGTGTATATATGTGTGGTGTGTGAGTATGTGTGTGTATGGTGTGTGTGTATGTGTGTGTGGTGTGGGGATGTGTAGGTGTGTGTTTGGTGTGGTGTGTGTGTTGCAGTATGATATGATATATATGTGTAGTATGTATGGTGTGGTGTGTTTGTATATGTGTGTGTGTATTACAGTATGGTGTGTGTGTATATGTGTGTGTGTTATGGTATGATATGGTGTGGTATGTGTGTATGTGTGCATATGTATAGTATGTATGTGGTGTGGTGTATGTGTATGTGTGGTGTGTAGTGTATAGTGGACTGTGTGTATTTGTGTGTGGTGTATGGTATGGAGTGTGGGTGTAAGTGGTGTGATGTATGTGTGCGTATGGGGTGTGTGTATATGTGTGGGTAGTGTGTCATAGGGTGTGTGTGTGTGTGTGTGTGTGCTAGGGCACACATAGGGCCCTACAGAAGCCAGAGGGATCAGATCTCCCTGGAGCTGGAAGTACAGGCAGTTTTGAGCTGACCTGGACACTGGGACCTGAACTCCTCTCCAGTTCCCCAGGGCTTTATTTTCTAAAAAAATTCATTGGTTTTTTTGTTTGTTTTTCAACATGGCAGTACACATGGTAGCAGAGAGGAGACAGATCTCTGTGAATCTGAGGCTAAGCCTGGTCTACACAGCCAGTTCCAAGGCAGCCAGAGCTATGTAATGAGACATAACATTGTATGCACATATATGTTTGTGTATTTATGTGTGTGGGCACAGGTATTCACGGCACTCACATGGAGGTGGGGAGCACAAATTATGGGGGTCAGGTCTCTCCTGACACATGGACTCCAGGAATCAAATTCTCACACCTCAGAGGAGAGCTTCGGATTCCCTGAAACTCAAGCTATAGACAGCTGTGAACTGCCATGTGTGAGCTGGGACTTGAACCCAGGTCCTGGAAGAGTAGCTCAGTTCTTAGTCTCTGAGCCATCTCCCCAGGCCCATAACTTCAGTTTTATTTTTTTTATAAGATTTATTTATTATATATGAATACACTGTAGCTGTCTTCAGACACACCAGAAGAGGGCATTAGATCTCATTACGGATGGTTGTGACCACCACGTGGTTGCTGGGATTTGAACTCAGGACCTCTGGAAGTACAGTCAGTGCTCTTAACCACTGAGCCATCTCTCCAGCCCGTAACTTCAGTTTTAATCCAGTGTGGAACACCTCTTGGAAGTTATCCCTGAGTTGATGATCATACCAGAAATGGATGAAAGTTTAAAGAGGGCCCTGGATCACCCCTCCAGGCTATGGGTAAGCTCCATGCCAGCTGGGACCCAGAGGTCTTCAGAAACAGGGTCAGGAAAGTGCACTGAGAGGTGGGCAGGACCAGCTCTGCTCTCCTTCCCAGCCACCATCTCTGGACTGCCAAGTAGCTCTTCTGACTGGATGACAAGGTGAGGTTTTCTTGTTGTTGTGATTATTTTATGTTTTCTTTTACCTTATTGTGTGGGTTTGAGTATTCCTCCTGTGTGAATGTAAGCATTATCACATGTGTAGTACCCATGGAATCAGAAGAGGGCATCAGACGCCTTGGAACTGGCCTTAGAGATGGTTGTGAGCCATCATGTGAGTGCTGGGAATCGAACCTGGGGCTCTTCGCAAGAGAGAGAAATGTTCTTAACCACTGAGATGTCTCTCCAGCCTTTGTTACAAGGTATTTAAGAGACAGATGTTGAGAGATGCTCCACCATTAAAGTCTGTACAAATATTCCAAAACCTGGAAGACTCAAGTCTTAAACACTTCTGGTCACAAGCATTTGAGCCAAGGAATCCTTAACTTGGATAAACAGGTTTGGCTAGTTTTCAACCTTCTGGGTTCTGTGCTGTGTACGCAGACCTCTGATGTTTAGAGCAGTGCTAACAGACTGTGTTTACTCAGACCAGTTCTTTTTCTTGCTCACTGGCTGATAAGGAACGAAAGTGGCAGCCTGCCTTCCTTTCCTTCACTCCTCCCTCCTCCCACCTGTCCTTCCTTCTGTCCCTCCTTTCTCAATCCCATGTTGACCAGGCTGGTCTCGAACTCATGGGCTCAACATATTTTCCCATCTCAACTACCCTAAAATCTGAAATCTGAGAATCATATTCTCTCTCTCTCTCTCTCTCTCTCTCTCTCTCTCTCTCTCTCTCACACACACACACACACACACACACACACACACCTCTTATGAATATTCTTGTTGCACCGACAACAAGCTAGCTGTATGCAATGTATCAGAATGGAATGAAGAAACTCTATGACCTTCTTATTTTCTGCCTTCATCCCTAGCTCTACCCTGTAACTAATTTTCTGATTTTCCCAAGGGATCAGACAACTCATCCGTGAAAATATATACTTCTACAGATTACAATTCTATTTCCAATATGACTTGATAGTCCATTTTCCTCATGAAATATTTATATAATTATTCCTTCAACTTCATCAAAATCTTCCAAGGTGGCAGCTTTTCCTTCTGTTCTTAAAGTTAAGCACAGACTGTCTCCTTGAAGGGCTATAAAATGAAGAGGGTGATTTCAACTGTATTCCTGAAATACCAGCTGGCTTCCACATGGCCAGTGGTGATGCACCTCAGAAGGTGCAGGCAGGAAAACAAGGACCGGAGCATGGCTCCTGCTTTCCTTCTGAGGAACCTGCAAGCGCCAGCTCAGAACCTGAGTCTGTCTTCTCCTCCTCGGGACCTTCTGAGCCTGAGACAAGAGCCTCACCTAAAGGTATTCAAGTATCTTTAAAGTTCTGTTTACTGGACTGGAGAGAGGGCTCAACAGTGCAAAGTGCCTTTGCTCTTAAGAACACCAAAGTTTGGTTCCTAGCACCCACTCAGTCCCCAATTCACAACCACCTGTAATTGCAGCACAAGGAGATTAGATATGTTTGGTCAATCATGGATGAACACACACACACACACACACACTGTGGTGATTTGTATGTGCTTGGCCCAGGGAGTGGCACTATTTGGAGGTGTGGCCTTATTGGAGTAGGTGTGTCAGTGTGGGTGTGGGCTTTAAGACCTTCATCCTAGCTGCCTGGAATCCAATATTCTCTTAGCAGCCTTCAGATGAAGATGTAGAATTCTCAGTTCCTCCTACACCATGCCTGCCTGGATGCTGCCATACTCCCATCTTGATGATAATGGACTGAATCTCTGAACCTGTAAGGCAGCCCCAATTATCTGTTGTCCTCATAAGAGTTGCCTTGGTCATGGTGTCTGTTCACAGCAGTAAAACTCTACGACACACACACATTTAAAAGTTAACTTTTTAAAAAAATCTGCTTATTCATTGAAGAAATGTTTACAATCATTAAATATAGCTAAGTTTCCCTATAGCATTTAATCTGTATACTATAGAGCTGGCGAGATGGCTCAGAGGGAAGAGGACTGCCTGCTCTTCCAGGGGACCCAGGCTCAACTCTCAGCCCTGACACATCAGCTTACAAACACCTGTAGATACAGCTACAGGGGATCCATCATCCCCTTCTAGACTCCTCAGGCACTGTGTGCATGTGGTACACAGACACCTGTACACATAAAATAAATAAAAACTTATAAACGATTATAGTCTTTCCCTTGTTTTCTGCCCTTGTGTGAGTCAAGCTTCTCCTACAGTATTGCACAGGAAATGATGTGAAGTCTTGTGCTGTTCCTAACCTCAAAAGAAAAGGCTGTACTGGATCACTGTTGAACACACTGGGTTTTTTACACATATTTAAATACATGCTTAATTCAAAGATTTCCCCTCCTTTCAAAATTTGCTATTGTTTTTTTATTGTGGGAAGAAGTTACTGAGATGGGCAGAATGTTACTAGACTCGGTTGCCACTGTGTTTTTAGGAGTGTTGCCTGTGTCGTGAGGGACAACTGTGTAACTCCAGCTTTGTGAGGATACACTGCCCTCACAGGAGGACATGCTGTCTGCACAGGAGGAGCTGGGAACGGCTCCTCAGGCCCTTTCTCTAGAGAATTTGAGTTTTATTGTCTCCTTATGCATCTGCAGACTTCGATGGCTGAACCAGTGTGCCTAATATTTTCTTATTTTCTTAGACAGAGGAAGTGGTGGGTTTGACTGAATTGTCTAGGACTCCTAAGGGTTTCTACCTCTTAAAAAGATTCTCTAAGAATCTGCTTTTACTTCACTAGGGAGCTGTCTGCACTTTGGGTGTTATTCCTTGGTGAGACCTGCATTGTTTTTCTGAACTCTCTGTTTTCTTTTTGTTTGTTTGTCCCTCCTCCCTCCCCCCAGTAGACTTGGCCTGCCCAGAGGAACTCCTTCTATAAACCAGGGTGGTCTAAAATTCAGAGATCCACCTGCTTCTGCCTCCTGAGTGCCGGGATTAAAAGTGTGTCCACAACACCTGAATGAATTTTTAAAAAACTATTCTTCATCTTTTACTTGTATGGCTGTTTGGCCTGCATGGATGTCTGTGTGCCGTGTGCATAGAATACCCACAGACACCAGAAAAGGGCATCAGCCCCCTGACACTGGAATCCAGTGAGCCACCATGTAGGTTCTGGGAACTAAAGCCAGGTCTTCTGCAAGAACAGCCAGGGCTTTTAAGTGCTCGCCACCCCTCCCCCACCCCCCTTTTATTAGTATTCTTGCAGTGCTGGGGATTGAACACAGTGCTGGGGATTGAGCATCAAGTAAAGCACTCTCCCACTAAGCCACATCCCCAGACAGTGCTGTCGTTTCTACTAGTCTTTGTGATTTTTTTGTTCCCTAAATCTGATAGTTGATATTTTCCATCTCTTCTGGAAATAGCTGTCTCTTCAGTACAGCTCCTTCCATAGTTCCTCCGGCATCGCTGCTGGACCTAGGGTTCAGCTCCACTGGGCCAGCATTGTGTCTGTGATGCTCACATCCGACCGTCTCTGGCCTCTCTGGCTCACGCATTCCATCTTCTGGTATGCCTAATCCAACCCCTTGTTGTAATCTACTTCTATCTAGTATATTTTCTTATTTATCACCCTCATTTTATCAAACAACCTTGATTTGTTCTCGTGCCTTTTTATCCTTACTCGTCATTTGAAAGCTGTTTCAAAAATAATTTTTAAGGGCTGGAGAGAAGGCTCAGCAGTTAAGAGCACTGGCTGCTCTTCCAGAGATTCTGAGTTCAATTCCCAGCACCCACATGGTAGCTCACAACCATCTATAATGGGTTCTGATGTCCTCTTCTGTCAGGTAGGCATACATACAAATAGAGGGCTCATATGCATAAATAAATAAATCTTAAAAAAATAATTTTAAAGAAAGAAAACAAGCTTATTTTATTTAAGACCCTGCAAAGAGAGCACCAGGCAGGAGGACCATGAGTCAGAAGAAGTAAATGACCACGGGCTGAAGCCTCATGGTTGAGTGTGCTCCACCTGCTGCTGCTGTCTGTCTGACCATCTCCGTCATCAGAATTCACGGTTCAGGCTCTGCATGATGGTGTCACTTTTATAAAGAAAGAAGTGCCAGGCATCTCATGTCAGGGACCACCATCTTTACCAGATACCAACTTCACTGCTTATCATAATGCAGAACCAAAAAAAAAGAAAGCTGTCATTTCCTGTTTGGATTTTTATCTAATGACTATAAAAAAAAATTTTATTCTTCATCCACATAGTTCACCCAGTATCGACTTGCTGTCTTGGCCTCCTACAGTGAAAGAAAGAAAAAAAAATAACAGATATTTACACAAACTCTTTCGTTGTTCTCAACAATATACTCTGAGGGTTGCACTGTGTGCTAACTTTGCTAATACACACTCACCCAGAGTTATTGGCTCCAACTCACCCAGGGAGTTGAAAGCCATTAGAGAGCTATTCATTCCTCTCTGGTGCCTATCATTAGCTCAACATCTCCCATACTTCATCTCTTGGTTGCTGGCCCATCTAATCTGTAGCCCGGAAATCCTCAGAAATCTCACACTTGCTGGCATCCTGCTCTGCCCACCTCCCGGTCCTCCACCATCTCCTGCTCTCATCTGTCCTTTGATCTCAGGGAGAGCTACAGTCTCCACCCAGCACAGGCAGAGAGAAAACAGGAACCTACCACCACAGGATGGGTCCGGATCATGTGTGCAAGGGTCAGAGGTGCTGTAAGCCTGGGGCCTGGGGTCACCCCGGCAGGAGCAAGTGTACCCCTCTTATGTTCTGAAAGCTTGCTCCTAAAGCAAAGAGAGGAGAAATTCTCTTATAGATGACATTCAGACTGGTTTTTTTTTGTACACAAACTCAAAATCCTGTTAACAACCAGTGCAGACATCTTTCCTGAAAAATAAAGGGTTTTTCCCCCATTTTATTCATCTTTATAACATTAACTTTTTGGGATCACAGACTTGCTCAATGTAGTTAAAAAAAAAAACAATTTAATGTGTATGACTGCTTTGCCTGCATTATGTCTTTGAACCTCATGCATGCAGTGCCCATGGAAGCCAGAAGAGGGCACTGGATCCCCTGAAACTGGAGTAGTAAGCAGTTGTGAGCTGCCATGTGGGTGTAGGGAATTGAACCTGGGTCCTCTCTAAGAGTAGCCAGTGGATGCTCTTAACTGTGGAGCCATCTCTCCACCCCTGTCAATACCATAATTAAAAAATAATCAATAGAGTCCTCTCTCCAAGACAATAGTATCCACATTCAAATGTGGTATGCTTTAAGGAGGTTCTCATCTCCTCAAAGCTATGAGACTTAACCATCTCACTCCCAGAATGGTTCCTCTTTGACTGGGCTCTGAACATTGCTCTCCTGGTGTGTCTGCCACAGAGCAGATCAGCCATGGGCTCTCTAACTTCTTTTTAAATAACTTGAACCCACAAGGATATTTTAGTGCAAACTGGAATTGACCATGAACGAAATCACAATAACCCTAACCCTAACAAATTCAGTAAAGTTCGGCTTGGCATTCTGTACACAACAGCACCACCTTGGAGATGGTTTGAGAGACAAAGATGCTAAGACAGTGCCTGCTTCTAAACCCTTCTTCCAATCCTTATCAAAGGTCCTTATCAGAGAAATAGAAGCAAATGTCAAATAACAAGGGCATGTGTGTGCAAGTGTGAGTATAGATGTCTGTGTGTAAAAGAGTGTGTGCATGTGTGTATCTCTGTGTGTGCGCGTGTGAAGGCATATATCTATGTGTGTCTCTGTGTGTCCCCGCATGTGTTTCTGTGTGAGTTTCTGTATGTTTCTGCATGTGTTTGGGACTCTATGTATGTATGTGTATGTGTCTGTGTATGTCTGCATGTGTGTATCTGTATGTGCATGTGTGTGTGTGTGTGTAAATATCAGCTGTCCTGAAACTTGCATGAAAATCCAAAGAAATGAGAGATTTTCCCCTCAGTTATGTTGGCTTAAACTTGAAGTCACTTTGTGTAGGTGGCCCCTGGGGATCTCCTAGAGAAGTACCACAGGATGGTTCCTAACAAAGTCAGGCAGCTGAGTCCAATTACTCTGACCCTGCCTGTGCACAGCCATGGTGCTGCAAAGGAGCCCACAAGAATGGCATCTATGTCACTATGGAGACCAGAAATCATAGAGGCTCTAGAATAGACAGGAACACTGGTCCTCACCCATCAGCACCTGCACGGTGCCAGGGCCTTGGCAGCACTCGAGACTCTCCTGTGTTGCCTGAAATAATCTGACCAGAAAGTTGCGTTGATTTATGTTTTTAGATTTATTTTATGTATATGAATGTTTTCCCACCAGGTATGTGTGCCACGTGCATGCTTAGTGTCCTCAGAGGTCAAAAGAGGGCATCTGGTCCTCTAGAACTGGAGTTATGGATAATTTTGAGTGTTGGAAGTTGAATTTGGTTCATCTGCAAGAATGAGGGCTCTTAACCCCTGAGCTATCTCTCCAGCCCTGGCAAGCTGGCCCTTAAGGATAAGAAGGTGTGTGATAGCTTCATTCTTAGTCACAAGGCACTTTGCTGAAATGCCAGTTCTCCTCATTGCACTCATTCTAGAAAGGATTCCAGACAGAAAAACAGACGTTTATTACTAAAGTAACACAGGACTGGAGGGAGTGCTCTACTGGAAGGCTTTACCAAGCCTCACTAAGCTGGAGTGCAGCCAAAGTGTCGGTCCACAAACCACCCTGCAGGTTATCAGAGGGCATTGGGGGTCAGGCTGAAGCTGGACAGGAAGTGTCTGCTCAGAGAGCACTCGCAATGAATGACCCTATACCTGAGGGTCCCTGTGATTTGCTGTCTTACACAAGTGTCCACACCTAGGGAGGATCCAACAGGACAAGCAGAGAGTTGGGTCTAGCCTGGTATGACCAGTGAGGACTAATAGCCTGCAGCCCTCCGCTTCTCCCATATGAGATTACTGGTCAGGAGGGTGAGGAACTAGGTATGGACTAGATACCAGTGGCAACTGATACATAAATGGGCAGGACATTAAAAGGGCGGGTGTCACAGACAAATGTGATGGAGGACATCTTGTTCACATCACTGAACTGAGTCCTCCAACAGCCCAAGGTGCAGGTGTCATCATGTATACGGTATATAAGGTGATGAAACACACTGAGCTTCTTTGAGATTGAAAAAGGAAGCAGAGTTAAGTCCACCTGTGTCAACATGCAACACCAACCATGCCTCACAGTGGGGACCAGAGTGGAGGTGTAGAGAAGAGAAACTGCAGGCGTGGGGTATATAGCTCAGTTGGTATAGCATTTGCCTGATAATGAAAAGATCCTAGATTCAACCCCAGCACTGTAATAATTAAAATTAATCAATCAATTAATCAATAGTTGATTAATAATTAGTTTTTTTTCCCAAGATGGGGTTTCTCTGTGTCACTCTGACTGTCCTGGAACTCACTCTCAAGACCGGGCTGGCCTAGATAAAACTGAAAGAATCTCATTGGGTGTCTCTCATAAGGTGGGAGTAGCAGGCAGGAGATAGCAGGTCACACTTTAACTCAGAGATGAAAGCCTGTTGTGGAGTTTGGAGGCAGCAGAGATAGGCACCTGCCCAACCCAGGGCCCCTGGGAAGGACAGTGGAGAAAGTGTTCTGAGGCTGGCAGAGGCCCAAAGTGGGAGGGAACCTGGGGGTGAAATCCGAATTACCCACTTCTCACTTCTCCCCTACCTCAAATTCTTCTATCTCCCATGGTAAAGTTCTGTTGGTAGTTCTGTTGTTTACTTGTTAGCTTTTACAAGCTTCTTATTTCTGACTTATTTTTTACATTTATTTAGTTCTTGTGTATGTGCTCTGCCTACATGTATGTGCATATGTGTATGCATGCCTGCATGGGTGCATGTGTACATATGTATGTGCATGTGTGTGTGTGCATGTGCATGTATATGTGTGTGTGCATGTGTATGTGTGTGCTTGTATGTACATGCCTGTGTGTACGCATGCCAGCATGTGTGTCCATGTGTATGTATACATGTATGTCCATGCATACTTATGTGTGCGTGTGTAAGTGTGTTTATGTGTAGACACATATGTGTGAACATACTTCTGTGTGTGTGTACACATTCCTGTGTGTACAAGGACATGTGGAAGTCAAAGGGTGATTGTGGGAGTTGGTTCCCTTCTCCTACCATGTGGGTCCCACAGATCTCAGATCATCAGACCTGCAATAAGCCCTTCTACCCACTGAGCCATCTCCCTGGGCCTATTCTCATTGCTTGGTGACTCACGTGCCACACAGGTGTCTTCCTGTCTTCAGGTGAGGACTTCTCTGTGGACTTCTTGGGCTCTGGCACTTCAGAAATTGGAGGGCAGGTCCTGCTCGAGGCTGCTGGCCAGGGGCTGGGGAGTTCTCCTCCCCTGGTTCTCTTGGTGGAAGATCTGCCAGTGTATGTCCCCTTGGGATCATGTAATCCAGCTTGGGAAGGAAAAAACACTTAGATTTTGTCGTCATCATTGAGAACATGAGAAATGGATTTTAGATCAGAACTGGGGTGGTAAGCAATGATCTATATATTCATATTTGAAACGTTTCACTAATATGTGCCACTATAAAAAAAAACTATACCACATCACCAACAGCTACCAGTCGGGTCTGCCTTCATGCTTGCAACATGAGTCCATCCTTTCTCTATAACCAGTCCTATTGACCCAGTGTAGTGTGGGAAAGAGCAGAAGACCAGGGGAAGGAAGGTGGGGTGGTTTGGGCGCTGTACTGTTTTTAAGGTGGTCTTGATAATTTCCTCCTGAGACAGAGTCCCAGGGTAGCCCAGGCTGGTCTCACATTCACTGTGTAGCTAAGGATCACTCTGAACTCTCAGTTTTCCTGCGTCTACCTCTCCAAGTGCTAAGATTACAGGTACGTGCCACCGTGCCCTGTTCACACGATGCTGGGGTTTAGGCCCAAGGTTTCTTGCATGCGAGGCAAGCACATCTTTAACTCAGCTGTACCTCTACCCCTAAATCCTGACTTGAGTAACAAGCCCAGGAAAATGGAACTGGATCTTGTAGCCAGGAGACAGTATATATCCCATCCCTGCTCCCTCTGTACCTCCCAATCCTATATCCACGCAGGACGGATGCGGTTGGTGCTACCCCTGGGCCCACAGGCCACTTACCAGGCTTCTAGCCCTATACTCAGCATCCATGTCTGCAAAGTGGCCATCTCTCTCCAGCAGTCTGGCCGGGTGGTACCAAACAGAGAAAAGCAAACACAGAGGAAGCTGTCAGGCTCGGCACCCCTTGAGTACACAGAGGCTGCAGTCACATGTCCTCAGGCTGGACGCCCTTGGCTGGGTCATCCTGCAGGAGGCCACACTGACAGGACAGCTCTCATACAGCACACAGTTATGCTGTACAAATGGCATGGGTTTCAGAGGACATTTTTACCATGTATTAACAATAAAGTTTGTCACAAACATGGGCCTGTTCTGGAAGAGCCTGCAGCTGAAGCACACACTACGGTGGAGGGAAGGCTCCTAGAACAGGCTTATGGGATAGTACCCTCTGACATGATTGACTGTATTTTTTTTTTAATGGATCCTACTAGCTTCTCTGAGCCAGTTTCAGCTCTGCGGTGAGGGATGAGGGCTGTCTGCCATTACGAAGATACTCTGTTATAAAGTGCACCTTACACACTGTTCATCACGAAGGAAAGGTGCACTGGGCACTCAGGGTCCCTTACCTGTGCTGAGCACAGACAAATGGGATACTGTGTGTCTGTGTGTATATATGTATGCACGAGTATGTGTGCACGGATGAGTGTTTGTACATGTGTGTATGTGTGTGCAATCATGTGTACACACTTGTGTGTATGTACACATGTGTGCACATATACGCATGGTAGGGAACTTCCTTAACATCTTTGACTAGCTCCAGAACCAGGTTCTTGAATAAACCTTGGCTCTGTCCCAGGTTAACATACTTCATTGTGTCGCCTCAGGGACATCCCTCCATTAACAGTCCTCCTGGGAACTCTCATGCGTTCTCAGACCAGCTCTGGAAAAATACAAAGTTGTCAAATTGGGACTATTTTTCTGTCTGTTTGTTTTTATGAGACAAGGTCTCATTACATAGCCCCCGCTGGCCTAGTACTATGTAGACCAAGCTAGCCTCAAACTCACAGAGATCTGCCTGCTTCTGCCTCTGTGTCACCCTGCCAGACCCTGGGGCTGTTTCTGAGGTCCTAGGCTGGAGAACCAATAAATAGCCACACTGTGTTACTTGGCTGAAGAGTGTGGCCATAAACCAGGCCTGTGGATACTTTCTGTTGCCTCCTGTGCTGCTCCTGGTGTCCCCAGAACACCTGAGGCAAAGAAGTGGGCCACCCATGCCCAAGGGGCTCAGCTGAGCTCACAACACAGCTGGAGGTCTCAGAGCTAATCTGTGGGGTCACCAGGGAGCAAAGGCAAGCAGTCTGGACTGGATTCTGCTGAGCTAGGACAGGACAGGTGACATTTGTCCTTGTACACAGGGAACAACAAACACCTAGGTAGAAGCAAACAGTCTTTAATCAGTTGGGAACAGCTGTTTGACAAACTGCTTTCCTCAGAGAAGACCCGCCTCTGGGAGGGTGCTCGCTAATTAGGACCCTGGGTGGCTCCTTTGAGGGAACTCCAGCTGGAGAATGTAACTGTCAGAGTTCCAGGGTTACTTGCTGTGTGCACCAAGGGTGGGTGGGAGAGGACTGTCACACAGGGCCTCCTAGAGACTGAAGCTGGCCTCAGAGGGCAGCCATTTCCCATTTCCGGGAGAGTAGGAGGGCAGGAGCAAGGCACAAATGAGAGCAGGAGTTGCAGAAAGCAGCCTCCTTGATGCAGTCACAGAGACAAAGCCAACTCTCCAAGTCAGCTCTGACTGGAGCAGACCACAGCTTCCTTTTCCCTCAGTGGGGTACCAGAAGTCACTTCCATTCTCAAGAATCCCCCATCTTTACATAACCTCTGTGCTCAGTGTAAGAAAATACAAACCATAGGGCCAACTTCAGAAAAAAAGTGAAGAAAACGGAGGATTTTTGAAGATGCACCCTTTCCATCCTTTTAACCAAAAACCTGAAGCTTTTCTTACTTTACTGAAGTAATTTACAGTTCCCAGGTCATGTAAGTTAAATACCGCAAAGGGCTGTACATAGTTCCATGCCCTTGAAGGGGTCTTTTACCTGCTGGGCTGTGAGCATGAAGTTATTAGGCCTTCAAGTGTCCCTGTCTTTGGCCTCAGGTCCCTTGTACGTGGGAAATGGGGGTCTGCAGATTGGCTTTATGGTCTGGACCTATTGTGTTCCCAAGACTATGTCGATTGGCTTAATCCATACAACGAGAATATTTTGATGTCACTGAAAGAGGTTCTGAGGGAAATGTCGGCAATGGGCAGGGACCCAATCCTGAGCATTGCTGGACCCGGGGCTCACACCAAGGGGGCCTTAGAGGTGGGCCTGGTAGCACTCCCAGACCAGACAGCAGCAGTTGCTATTTCCCTCATTCCAGCTGATTAAAGGACACCAAGAGAACAACTTACTCCTTAAATTGCAACAACAAAGGCTTGCCTTCTCTGTTCAATCAGAACAACACGGCTGCCTGATTCAAATGCTAATAGTGGGGCCAGAATTGGTCCCTAAATGAGGGAAACACTCCCCTCGGACACCACCCACCGCCCCACAAATGACCAGCTAGTGGCTTCTTTGCCACCAGAATCTGTTAAGCTTCTCCCAGGTTTATGCTCTGTTAAATGTTTCATGGGAAACACCCGAGTGGAGGGAGAACAGATTTCCCAGAAGGGTCGGGGGAGGGGAGGAAAAGAACTTGGTCTCCTTTAGGACCGACCTCCTCCGGTGCTGCAAATACAAGACATTTTAACAGGTTGGATGATGCTTTTGGATGCTTCAAGGAGAAAGACCACAGCCTCAGTTTATCACAGACTCTGATGGCCTCTCCTCTGTGGACTCTGAATGAGGGACTTGGTTTCTCAGTAATCTGGAAGCCAGCTTCCTATCTGTCATGGACACTGGTATACACAGCCTGCAGCACTTGCCCTAACTCCTTGTTTTCTTGAGCTCACAGGGTAGGCCAGTCAGACAGCCCAAGTTCAACTCTCAGGTGGCAACTCAGGCTAGGTCCTAGACCTTACACTGGGATTCACTGCATCCTTGGTCAGGTTGAGGACAGTGAGGGTAGTGCCCGAATCTCCACGCTGTTACAGAAAAGTGCATGCAGCGTGCAGAGGCTGCCTCTGACTACAGTACAGCGTGTTTGCTGGTAAATATTTGCCGTACCTCTGCCTTGTCTATTACTGACAAACTATGTGCACTTTGACCTCACACACTTTCACTCCGCTTAGCAGTTTGGTTTCCAGGGAACAGTGCCCAGAGGCCCTGCTGGTGCACAGGTAAGTTTGCGTCTATCCTAGTAGCAAGTGCTCATGCTAGATTGAGTACTGCATTCAAGTTCACACCCACCAAGGAGCTTCCGTGATCCCCACCCTGGGTAGAGGATGAGCCCCTGGCCTCACCTCTGCCTTTTCCTTCCCGAATTCCTTCACAGCCTCACAGAGTGCCTGAGCCTTTGGTTCTATCTTTTACTACAGTAGGTTCTCCCTGGTGATTGGATCATACGTTCGATCTTCCTTTTATAAGAGGCTGTTTAGTAATGACAATCCCTTGGTGTCTATGTGAAAAAACCAGTTAAGGTGACCATAAAGGAGTCATAGAAGCACTCGCTAAAGTCCTGACCTATGTAGGCCTACCTTAGTCAGGCTTGGTATGGGTGGGGGGTGGGAGGGTTAGGAAGGAAGCAAAGAAGAAAGAAGAGAGGAAGAGAGAGGAAGTGAGGGGGAACCTAAGTACAGTGATTCACATCATAATCCAGTGGGATTTTGAGTTTGGGCTGCAGAGTGAACCCCAAGATCCTGTCATAGGGGAGGAGAACTTACCTTCTGGAGAATTCCATGTTAGCAAGGGAGGTGAAATACATCTGATACAACCGGTTAAGATACATCTTGCTTTGGGAATCCGTCTTTGCCTTACACATAATCTTGTTCTGTAAGATGCATTTCGCCACTATGAGCACATCTTTTATGCTCACAACCCACCTAGCAGCTAGCATTTGAATTTGTCAAGCATGGGGACACAGACCCCTTTGTGAGACCCTAGTACAGAGTGGCAAGCAAGCCACATGTGGTAGCTGTCCCCCTGTCCTGTTTTTCATGATGGTTAAGTGTTAACACGTACTCTATCTTTGGTTTATAGTGCCTGTGGTGTGTGGGCATTTCACCCTCGCCTTCCTCCTCAGCCTCACATTCCTGGAGGTGTGATGTCAGTACTTAAGCTATTCTGCCTTCATCTCAAAAGACAGCACCAAGAGATGGACAACTGGGAGCTCAAGAGAGCCTGTACCACCCCGACACTGGAAAGAACAAATGTCATTATTTTTTATAACTGCTAAAGGTAGTAGCTAGTGCGTTGTTTAGGATAATATTTTAAAAGCCTAAACACACTGTTATGAACTACACCACTCTTTAAAAAGTGAGAAAAATATTAATATTTATCTAAATATTTACTTTTTTCCCCCAGTGGTAGAGTATCAAACCCAGGACTTCAAGCATGTTAAAGTTCTATCTAGTCAAACACTGGGCTATATCCCCACACCAGAAATTGCTTTAAAAACAACAAAAGCAAAAATTATATACAACTAAATTCAAAACGATAGACTAGTAGGTAGGAGGATGGTCTAAAAATAAGAAAATAGACCTTGAAATTCTGAGACTGTGAGGCTGGAGGGGAAGGAGGGATGGAGGAAGTATCTGAGCTGGGGGAGCATGGGGGAGCGTGCTAGTCCCTAAGCCTGAGATAGACCACACACACACACACACACACACATACACACACACGTATATATACATATATACACATATATGTATATGTATATATGTATATATACGTGTGTGTGTATGTGTGTGTATGTGTGTGTGTATGTATGTATCTAAATAGGCATTCCTCACTGAGACTTTTTGACCCTTTGCTGGGGTTAAAGTTGTTCTCAAGGCCCAACAGCTGAGAGATCACCCAAAGATGAGGTGGAGTCCCACAAATTCACCTCCTCGGGTCCTCGATGCAGCCTCCAGGCAGCTTCTCGCTGTTGGCACCTTTTTCTCCATTCCGTGAGCCGAGCGAGAAGACTCTTGGATGAAAACAGGAGAAGTCTTCTTACAAAGGTCCTCCGATGGGCCCTTTGCATCAAGCCTGGCAGTCATGTCCTGGCCCCTTCACCTCTGTCACCCATGACAGCCCTACCCTCAATGCAGGACTCCAGGCTGTGTCCACCCATCTCACTCAGAGAAGTGAGATGGCTAGACCCCACCTCAGGCTGGAGTACATCAGTCAGAACATCAGAGAGAAAGTGGGACATAATGAGTGGAAGAGGGGAGAGATCACATGGGCTCTGCGTGTCATACTAAGATACACATAAGCACTTCCCGCAGGGGCTGGGAGGGATGTCGAAGAAAAACTTAAAGCAACATAACTAAATGAGAAAACAAGACACAAGGTCAACAAGCCATTTAGGAGCAAATAGATCTTCTGTAGAAACCCAAAGAAGCACACAGAACAAATCAAAGATCTAACAACCACAGCTAACCCTGTTCATAGATTGCATCAACTTAGTAAAACTGATTTATAGGTAAACACAATTCATACCAAGAGTCCGACCAAGAGCTGAAGAGATGAACCTAGTTCAATACTGGAGCCCATATGCAAAGCTTGCATTTGGAGGTGCACATGGCAGTGGTGCACATCTGTAATCCTAGCATCCCTCGGGAAAACAGTGGGTGGAGTCAGGAAGACAGAAGCCAGGGGCCACACAGCCTGGAGCACATAGCACAGCAGCAGCAAGACGAGGGAGACCCAGCCACAAAAAGAACCAGCTCCTGCCAGTTGTCCTGTTACCTCCACTTGCACTCTGTGGCACGCGCGTGTGCACACACACATACACAGACAGTAAGTACATAAATAATTTTGTAAAGATTCCAGCCCAGTCTTTATAAACATAGACTAGCGTACTGTAATCTGTATGGAAAAGTAAAAACTGGAAAGAGGAGAAAAAAGCTAAAACAGAATAAAAAGGACAACAGGAAGGCTTAAGACACAGTGTCACTGATGAAGTCTGTATGACATTGGTAGCAGAGTCACACACATAAATCAGGGGAGGAAACAGATCATCCAGAATGCACCTGTGATTGCCGTACCCACGTGATAACAAGGGCACACCTTTCCTGCCAATTACACTTGAGCAAACTAGCAAAAGCACACACACCCATGGTTAAAACAAACAAACAAACAAACAAACAAGACCTCAGTAAAAAACTAGAAACCTGCCCAGATGTCCCCATCCCCACCAGCGTACCCCTCCTCCCGCCTAGAGTCAGTCTACAGCTCCTGCCTCCCCGCCACAGAACTACAACCCCTTAAGCCATGAGCCGAAATAAACCTCCATTTAGTTTCTTCAGCCAGGGTTGTTTTGTTTTTTGTTTTTTGTTTTTTCTCCCCACACAGGGGAGTATCAGCAAGAGTGAAGAGAAGCCCAGGCTTTGGCTTGCAGATCAATCCCTTTATTTATCCCATATTTAATTCTCGGGACACTCCATCCCTTGGCCTTCTTTATCATAGGAAGAGCCAGAGAATGAGGGTCTCGGGGCCTCCTGATGCAGCATAACCCGTCAGAGACAGATTTACTTCACAGGTTCTTGAGGTTAGCAGTTCTCAGAAGCAAGTGTTGTTGTGTTGTTGTTTGCTCTCTCCCTCCTCCCCCTCCCTCCCTCTTTCCCCTCACCCTTTTTCCCTCCCTTTCTCTCCCTCCTCCCTCTTTCCCTCCTCTCCTCCCTCTTCTCTCTCCCTCTTCTCTCTCCCTCCCTCATCCCTCCTCTCCCCTCTCTATCTTCCCTCCATCCTTCCCTCTCTCTGTCTCACTTCTCCTCTCTCCTCCCTCTTCCTCCTCCTTCCTCTCTTCTGTCTCTCTGTCTCTTTCTCTGTCTCTCTCCCGAGACATCTCATGGTAAACTTTCAAAAAGTGACACAATCAAAATTCCTGGAATTCTTTTATAAACAGAAAAATACTGCAAACAGAGTGGAAGGAAGAGCTATCAACCAGAGACTAAAACTCAGCTATGAAATTACGAGGAGAAACTGCATGGTCACACAGTTCAGTCCACTTGGTTACCAGCCCTCCTCCTGAGTTCAAAGAGGCCAAATACAGAGAAAATGCATGGGAAACATACAGGAAGAAAGCAAGGCCAGTGGTCTCTTCAAAGTTTAAACGCTGATTGGAGAGCATTCTCTGCACACTCCCGTACATTCTCAGTGTGTGATTGTCCCTAGGAACCTCCAGTCAAGCATTCCCACTTGCTCAGCCCAGGGCTTCTGCGATGTGAACAGCCATTCAGAGCTGTGTTAAACACTGAGGACACAGACCTTGGGGACGGAAATGCATCCTTCCTTGTAAAGTTGGCTGGCAGTTGCTCTCAGCATAATACCTGGGACACCCGGTGAAGAGGAAAAGGAAGTGGTCAAAGTCATGCTTTTTTGCAAACTTCAAAGGTCGCCCCTCCCCCCTCTTTACATTTTACTGTCTGGGGAGCTAACTTGTCTGCAGCTGTCTTCAGAGACTGTGTCCCTGTGTCAAACCTGCCTCCTCCTGGGCCCATAAACTACAGCAGGGAGGTGGGTACAGGTGTGGAAGGGGAGGAAAGAAGTGTCCTAGTGAAGTCCCTAACTCCTCCAGGAGTTGCTGAAAGCTGGGGAGGGGGTGGGGGCAGGCCTAGAGAGGTACCATGCACACACCACAAACCGAAAACCTATGTGCTGGGTTCAACCCTGTGCTACACCTGGAATGAGATAAAGATCCCGTCCCACCACACTCCACCCCAGCACAGCAGGCCCTGTGTGTGCCTCCCAGTAGAAACCCCTTGCGTGCAAACCTCTGAGCCAAAGACCACTAGAGGCAGGAGGAGCCGCCAGAGATCTCAGATGCTTCTCAGTTCAGGTTCTGAGATGTGATGGGAGCCAGCAAGCACAGGTGCTGGGTTTCCATTTCTCACCAAGAGAAATGAGCTGAAAGTAATGGGACATGGGACACACCCCTAATCCTAGCACTTGGGAGGCTCAAAGAAAGAATGTGAGCCCCAAGCCAGCCTGGGCTACACATAGTAAGCCGTCATCTCTAGACACACACACACAGACACACACACACACACACACACACAGAGAGAGAGAGAGAGAGAGAGAGAGAGAGAAAGATAGAGAGACAGAGAGAGACAGAGAGAAAGAGACGACACAGAGAGACAGACATAGAGAGAGACAGACATAGAGAGAGACAGACACACAGAGACAGAGAGAGACACAAAGAGATTTTAAAAATCAAATATGTATATTTGCCAAGATCACAGGCTTATGTGCTACTCACACAAAACACTTCGCTTTTTTTTTCAGTAGAGAGAGACTGATAACTATGGACTAACCATGAGCTGATAAGAAATGTGGATGAATTCTTGATTGTTATACCAATGTCTTGTACCAGTGTCATTTGTACCAATGTCTTGAGGCAGAAGACGGAAAAAGAGAAAACTGATTGACTTACAGCAATCTTAATGGGTTCACATAAAAGGTTACTGGGCAGATTAAAAACTAAACATGTTTACATTTTGTATACATTATTTATTATTATTATTATTATTATTTAGGTTTTTTTCAAGACAGGTTTTCTCTGTCTGTAGCCCTGGCTGTCTTGGAACTTGCTCTGCAGACCAGGCTGGCCTTGAATATTCACAGAGATCCACCTGCCTCTGCCTCTCAAATGCCACATACTACCAACACCCAACAATTTTTTATTCTTTTGAGAATTTCACATTAATACAGTGTGTTCACCCCACCCTCTATCTTTTCTCTCCAGCTCCATTGCCTGATGGCTTCTTATTCTGTAATTATTATTCTCTCTCTCTCTCTCTCTCTCTCTCTCTCTCTCACACACACACACACACACACACACACACACCACCTGAGTGTGTTCCGCTCTGCTTGTGATAAACACACTTCTGTTATGTGGGTGCTGAGGAGCCCAGCTCTGTTCCATGCTTTACCCCACAGCAAGTGCTTTACTCTGTGAGCTACTGCCCAGGTCCTTCACTGGCTCTGTCATTTCCTCAGACATGTGACATTTTTCTTAATGAAAAAAGTCAGTCTGTTGAGCATTTCACCAAGGCCCTGATTCTTCTTACACAGACAGACCACAGGGTCAGAACAAACATATTTTGGATCATCTGAATCCCAAACACTCCCACATCCCCAACCCCTCCAACAACTCCTAGCCTCCCCAGCCGTGCTCTGTAGACCAGGCTGGCCTCAAACCAGAGATCCTCCTGCCTCAGGCTCCTGAATGCTGGGACTAAAGATGTGCACTACCACACCCAGAAGATCATCTGAATTCCTAGGTCTGTGATTTCTAACTGCAGGGAATCACCAGGCCACTTTCCCTTGGGGACAAGGCACGGTTCAGCTAAGACTGAGGACACGCCCACTTGACACTGAAACTGTGGCCACAGCTTATTCATCGTATCTACATGGCTTAAGCAAGAAGACATCATTATCTGCCTGGAGCGGAGTGTGACGCCGTCGCTTCAACTGAGAAGTTTGCACTTTCTGTCACTTGGAGGCAATCGGCCATTGGAAGAACTCTGTGCATTTTACAATAGCTTGAAGCTCACTGGAAGTGAGTGGCGAGTCCCATACTTTTGTGGAAATTAAGGGAAAAGTTATCAGCCTCTATTTACTCAGAAGCAGAGACACTAAAAAAAGGAAAGAAACTCCAACAAGCAGCTTATTTGAGGTTCCTCCTGGTTTTATTGACCATCTCTTTGTCACTAAATACAAACATAACAAACACCGTTTCCTGAGATCAGATGGAGCATGATCGCCGTCGTGTCTGAGAGCAGAATACCAGAAGTCCCTAGAAGCCATAGTCCCATTTGGCTTCTGTCTTTTCGGGTCATTAGTGCCATTTGTAAGATGAAGGACTACAGCACATCTCAGAGCCCTGGGATCCAACAGGGACCAGCGTGGAGTTGCACAGTATCACAGACCTACAGGGTCTGAGTCCAGGCATTTTGTCTGCCACAATTAGGTGACTGCCTATAAAAGCCAACTGCAGCTGGGAGGAAGGGAGAACCAACAGCTGGTTCCAACTCTGGTTAAGTGCCAGCAGATCTTAAAGGGACCACTGCCACATCTTCACAAAGCCGGTTCCTATCCTGTGGCACAGAACTTACAGAACAAATCTTTTTTTTTTTTTTTTTTTTGCTTTTGGAGACAGGGTTTCTCTGTGTAGCCCTGGCTGTCCTGGAACTCACTCTGTAGACCAGGCTGGCCTCGAACTCAGAAATCCACCTGCCTCTGCCTCCCAAGTGCTGGGATTAAAGGCGTGTGCCACCACTGCCCGGCTACAGAACAAATCTTGACAGCCCCCACAGGTTCTGTTGAGTTTCCAGGTTTAGAAAGAAGACATGCTTCCAAACAGACTGTTTGTTCATGATAAATGCTGGATGGACTTGAGGGCAGAGGAGGCTGCAAGCTGACTTTTGTTTCTATGAGTTTGGGGTGTTGAGTGGTGGTGGGGGAGAAAATATTCAGAAGCATGAATAGAACTCTCTTTTTCTTTAAATGGTCCTAAGGACTGAGCCCAGGACTCCACACATTCTAGGTAAGTATTCAGTTGCATCCACGGGGCCCTAAGCCTTCTCACTTAAATGACCTGACTGACCAGCTGGGCTGCTAGGCTTGCATCCTTGAAACAGAATCTCTGAGCCCAACTGAGCCAGGGTGGGAAGCTGAAATGCCAAGCCATGGCTTTATTTATTTATTTTTTTGACTCAGTAAGGCCCTCAGAGACCCTCCGACCAGCGACCAGAGCTCTCTGCTCTGTTTACATAGGAAGGAATGGTCAAGTGATCAATGTCATAGGTAGCCCTCCTTTAAAGATGCGACATAAGTACAGAAGCAGCTATGGCATTATCTGAAAACTGGATTTACTTTAACTTGTCCTGCAAGATGTTTGTCTTGACTTTGCTTTCACTTTTCATTCCCCATCCCAGCAAGAGGCAGTTGTAAATGCCGCCACGTGGTGTCCTTTTAAGTCAAAATAAGGTGCAGAACTGCTAAAGGAAGTACTCTGTGTGCACATTCTACAACTCAGTGTGTTTATTAAACAGAGTAGCCCTGTGGAAGTTCAGACCCTCAAAGGACCACTTAGCTCCTGGGTCAGAGATAAGAAAACTGAAACCTGGAGGAATCGGGGTTTGCCCAAGGTCTGCAAGGCATAACCGGAAGAACAAGGGTGGAGGGATAAAGCAGCTGGGTTTTCCTTCCTTCCTTCCTTCCTTCCTTCCTTCCTTCCTTCCTTCCTTCCTCCCTCCCTCCCTTCCTCGAATTCCTCTACTTCACTGCCATAAATGCTATGAGCTTAACGGCTTATGAGCTGTGCTTGGCAGAAGTCCATTTTAAGTCACTGTTATACCAAAGGAAGAACCATCTCTAAATGAGGAACAGAAGTGTTAGGGCACAGGAGGCCACGCCAGGAGGCCACACCAGGAGGCCACGCCTGGAGACCACTCTGAGCTATTACTTGCTCATCAATGCAACTGAGAGGGACACTGTACACTTGACAAAGACATGCCCTTAGTCCCTTCTGAGCTCACCTGTCACTGACTGTGAGTCGAAGGGAGAAGCCAGCATGCCAGAGCCAAAGAAAGGTAAAGCCAATGGCCACGGCCTTGGGAACACGCTTCTCAATAACTATCCCTGAGATGCATATGGTGGTAGACCAGCATATCTGCCCTGGAGATATTTTTAATCTAAATCAGATGATAGGGGCTGAGGATGAAATGCTGTGTGGGTAAAAAGGAGAGCCTGCACAAGCAACAAGAGACAGAAAAGAACTCAGAAACAAACAAACAAACAGCAGCATACCAGCCTGGATACTGAGTGATGGGAACCTGGGTCAGGAGCATGGATGTCCCACATAAAGGAGTCCAGGCCAGGTGATAGTGGCACAGGCCTTTAATCTCACCACTCCAGAGGCTGAGGCAGGCGAGTCTCTGAGTTCAAGGCCAGCTTAGTCTACAGAGTGAGTTCCAGAGAAGCCAGGGATACAGGGCTACAGAGAGAAACCCTCTCTTCAAACAAACAAAACAAATGAACAAAGAAGCACAGCCAGGAGCCTCAGCCAGGCAGTGTATTTGGACACTGCTCTGGGCTACTCGGGGATGATGTAGTAAAAGACCCACAAGAAACCAAAGGGCATACACCAACACAGGGACCATAAGAACCTGGAGGGAAGACAGACCGTCCTTCCACTGTAGCCACTGGGAAGGCTTGCAGAAGGGCTAAGGTATGAACATGGCCAGAGGACATCTGCAGAGGTGGAGGAGGCAACGGCAGGCAGGAGGCAGAGGGCAGGGGACAGAAAACCCTCCCTGCACACTGAGCTTGTCTGTGTCCTTATGCACACATGCAGACATGGTATTCATGTGAAATTCATCTTATGCACGCATGCAGACACAGTATATATGTGAACAGAGAGGCATCGTCAAGGAACATTTCTTATAATCTCTCTGGTCTTTGTGGCGTATCAAATGCTGAATGCCAAACCCCTTTCTGCACACTGGAAACACAGTGGGAAAAGGAAAACTGAGGAAAACAGAATAAATTAGAAACTATGTTCAGAAGTGATAAGAGCTAAATAGGCCACTAAAGCTGCAGATGGACATTCGTCTCCCAGCACGGTAGGAGGAAGAGAAGGCACAAGCCTAAATCAAGCAAAGATCTGACTGACCCGAAGGAGTGGGCGGGGACATGTGGGATTCCCAGGCAAAGAACCTGCATGTGCCAAGGAGTGTGTCCGGCTGTGTGAGGAACAGCAAGGGGCCGAGGGGCTGGCCAAAGACCACAAGGGGCAGACAGCTAATAGGGATAGAGCATGAGGCATGAGGACTAGGAGGCGACACCCTTGAAGGCGCAGCCAGCAGCAAGCCATGCAGTGCTGGCACTCAAACGGCATGACTAAGGGACCTGACTTTCCACTGTAGCACTAGGCATGCTTAGCCGCTCTCAGTTTGTCTCCCACAAGGACGTCAGCTCATCCATCCCTAACAGAAGACATAAGCTGAGCAAGTGTGATAAACTGAGTCCTCTTCAGGCCTTCTCTCAGAACCAGGGGGGGCTCTGCAGGGCATACACACATGCTTATCACACATAGACACACACACACACACGCATACACATACCACACATACACAGTCACACACACACATACACACACCACACATACACACACACACAACCATATCACACTCTACCTCCCCTCCACTGCCTCAAGAGCTGGTCTTGGGCCACAGTGTGCTCTTCTGAGTGACCTGGAACCCCAGCTCTTCTCAAATAGAGAGTGGCTCAGGCTGTCTGTGAGAGGCAGGGAACAGAGGTTCTCCTGTCAGTACCTCTGCCCTGTGGAGTAAGGGAGGAAGACTGAACAGAGGGGCCTCTGCTGGCAAAATGGGAGCACCTTTAAGCTGAGAGTAAAACACGTTGCAGTGTTTACAAGCTAAGGCAAATGTCCAAAGAGGCCTTGGGCCTGGAGAACAGATGGTAGTAAAGGGTCAGGGATGGGGGGGAGGCAGGGATGGGGAGGGGAGAGAGGGATGGGGAGGTAGGGATGGGGAGGGGAGGCAGGGATGAGGAGGGGAGGCAGGG
>NW_021605229.1:1126475-1133212 GCF_004785775.1 Grammomys surdaster | reverse complement strand
GGAGGGGAGGTAGGGATGAGGAGGGGAGGTAGGGATGGGGAGGCGAGGTAGGGATGGGGAGGGGAAGCAGGGGTGGGAAGGCAGGCAGGGATGGGGAGGGGAGGGAGGGATGGGGAGGCAGGGATGGGGTGAGGGGACATGATAGGGTAAGATTATAAGCATACAGTATCATACCTATTTTAAATGAGAGATTTTAAAGATAAATTATTTTAAATGTCTATTTATTTGGGAGGGAGTACACCACATGCATGAAGCTCTGCCTCTGCCTTTCAGAGTACTGGACTGCGGATGTGTGCCACTGAATCTTGCTTGCTTCTTATGTGAGCTACAGTGACTGTTCTCTGATCACCAGGGCTGCAGGACCAGCATTTTTGACCGCTGAGCAGTTAGGCCGGCTGTAAAGGAGAGATTTTTAATGAACGAAGGCACGGTATATATACAGTGAGTGTACAGGGAGGCTGATGGGCAAGCAGGTACGTAAGTCAATATATGGATGAGTAGATAGATGATAAGTAGGTATTCAGGTGGCTAGAAGGAGAGATCTGAACTTGACATTTTCAAAATGTTAACTAGGGATTAGAGGAGCCTCTCCCCACGTGATTTTAGAATGGCTGCCAACACACTTCTGCTCTTACCACGTGTACGTGCTTAGTGACACTGAAGACAAGACTTCAGTTACCACTGTTATGTACATATGCTTAGTGAAGTTTTCAGTACTGGGGATTATAAAATCTACATATCTACTGACTATGATAAACACTGAATATGTTGTGTTCTGAATGATCAAATATTCAATGTAGAAATAATTCTTTACGCAAAACAAATAATTGATCATCTCATTAGTATGTAAATTTGTCTTTAATAAGCAGTGACATGTGCTAACAAAAATTGTTGACATAAATGTCATTATGATTTACTATTCACTAATGATTTGTGTAAGTGCTTTAGGACTTATAAACCCAGGACAATATAAAAGGTCTCAAGCAATAATGGGTCAAAAGTGGAAAAAGTTTTCTTGTTTTTGCATTTTGTGTGTGTGTGTCTGTCTGTATATGTGTTTGCATGTGTGAGTGTATCTGTGCATGTATGTGTGTGCATGTGGGTGTCTGTGTAGTGTCTGTGTGTAAGAGTGAGTGTGTCTGTTTGTGAGCATCTGTGCATGCCTGGTGTGTGTGTCTTTGTGTGTGTCTGTGTTGTGTGTGTCAAGTGTGTGTCTTTGTGTGTATCTGATGTGTGTGTCTATGTGTATGAGTGTGTGTCTGCTGTGTGTCTGTGTGAGTGTGTATATCTGGTGTGTGTGCACGTGTGTGTATGTGTGTGTATCTGTCTTGTGCATGTATGTGTCTAGTGCTTGTGTGTATGTGTGTCTAGAGTTTGTGTGTGTGTCTAATATGCATGTGTATCTAGTATAAGTGTTTGTGTGTGTGTGTGTGTGTGTGTGTGTGTAGATCATGAGACTAAAAAGAGTCCAACAGAAGAGAGGAAAGAGATCTTAAGGAAGGGCTGAATGGGGTGTGTAATAGAATTCAGGAGTCAGGAAGCACAGAAGAGAGGACTGTATGGGGAGAGGACAGGACAGTCAGAGTGAGGGGGGAGGGGAGGGAGTGGGGTGGCCGAGAGGCAAGTGTAATGGCATATTGTGTGGCGGCCACAAGAAACCCGTTGCTGTGTGCTAACTTAAAGTCCTCTCCTCAACCCACACCAGACAGGGTTTCCCTGTGTAGATCAGGCTGGCCTTGAACTCCCAGATCTGCCTTCCTCTGCCTCCCAAGTACAGGGTTAAAGGCATGCACAACAGCCTCCTGGCTTAAAATATTTAAAATAGTATTTTAGTGTTGAACAAAACACAAGGATGGACAAGAGAAATAACATACTTAGAAAAGTTGATCTATTTGTTTTTACAGTTTCAAAACCATCAGATTTGTTAAGTACCGTGTTCTAAGCACACAATATAGTTAAGAGGAAATTGTTCCCATGAAACCCGTCACTGTGCACAATGAATTTCCAACAAAACACAAACCATTAAATATAGGAAAAAGGAGCCTAACCGCAAGAAAGTCAGAGAGTGGCGCAAACTCTGGCTTTGAGATAGGGAAGTTTAGCTGCTGCTGCTGGTGCACACCTTTAAACCCTGCGATTGGGTCAAAGAGGCAGGCAGATGGATCTCTGTGTGTTTGAGGTCAGTCTGGTCTACAGACTTAATTCCCGACAGCCAGGGCTACACAGAGAAACCCTGTCTCGTGGGGAAGGAGGAAGATAAGCAAGTTTATAAAATGATGTACAGGCCCTGTCATCCCAGAGCCGCTCCTCCAGAGCCCCTCACAGACTGACTCTGCAAGCAAGCTCTCCTCCGTGTCAGGAAGAGGTGCAGTCAGTGCTAATGCTAACCGCACAGGCAGGAATGGGACCTAAGTCAGTGTACAACAGCACATGCCAAGGATCCTAGCACTGGGCAAAGAAAACTATGAAGACCCCTGGGGCTCACTGCTGGCCAGCCTAGCCCAATCAGAGATTCTGCCTCAAAAAGTAAGACGAGAATGACTGCTTAAGACATCCTCACAGGCTTGGACAGACAGACAGACAGACAGACACACACACACACACACACAAGTCTAAGTCTCCCTCTGCTTTCCACACTAGGCCACTTGGGTCTTTAAATGCCTTGTGGCCACTGTCCCTTATATGTTCCAGCACAACAAAGCAACCTGGCTTCAAGTGCACTTGGGATGGTGATTGATGTATAGGCTCAGTGACAGAGATTGATGTATATGCAATGTACAGATCCTGCCTGTGAGGTCCCGCCATTGAAAACCAAAGCCACCAGCATTGCTGAACCTTTTGCAAAGACTGCTGGGATGGGCCACACCCACAGTCTCAGCTACTTAGGAGGCTAAGGCAAGAAGGCCAGTCTAGGAGACTGTCTAGTGAGACCTTCGTCTCAAAGCCAACATAACAACAACGGAATAATTCCCAAATATGTCCCATTGTCCCTATGTTCCAGGACAGGAGGGTGGGGTACAGGGGGGATCTGCCAGTGAACAAGTCTATCAGGTGGTATATTTTGCCCTTCACCAGGCAAAGCCAGGGAAGTGTGACAGGAAAACCTGAGAGGTGCCACGCAGGGCTGGTGTGCAAAACACAGAAGTCAGGCAGTCTGTCCTAACAGACCCAAATCAACGTGGATATCTAATGCCTGAGCTGAGCTGGTGCCTAGCTAGGGTCTCAAGCAGAGTCTTACACCAGAAGCCCCTGGAGGGTTGGCCCAAGCCCACAATTTCAGACTCAGGAAGTGAGGACAGCCTGAGGATTTACATTCTAACATAACCCAGGGTCACTAATCCATATCACTCGGCCATACATGTAGGATGTTCTATAGGATTGGTGGACTTTAGAGCTACTGCTCCTTCTGTGTACAAGAGTGACCCTCTGTGCCATTTTCCTGTGAGAGGGTCACCTGCTCCAGGACAGGCATGTAGAGAACACCCCCAGGATGTGACCTGCATTTGATCATCAGCTCAGCTGACCCCAGGGGCGGTTTGCTGCAAAATGCCAGCTATCTCCTTTGTCAAACTGACCCCTCAACTGGCAAAGGGCTAATAGCAAGGTCGCTGGGCGCACACTGTTGGAAAGCAAAAGCAACACCGAGGACATGACGGTGTCATCAGTGAACAACGAGAAGTGCCATGTTCCCACAGTGGAGTGGACAGTCCCCACAGTGGACAGACACAGCAGACAGACAGACAGATGGTTGCTCTCAGGCTTTCTGAACTAGCACCACTGCCATCTTGCCTGCATCTCTGTGGTGAGCAGAGACAAGGCTTTCCCCATGGGACAAAGCCTACTGGGAGTTGCCTCTGGTCCACACAGTCAGGCTTAAGCATACCACATTACAGGTACCATAGAAACCCTAATTCAGAAGCTCTGTGGTGTGGTGGTTACACCTCATTCAGCATCGACTTCAGGACGGACCAACTCAAATCTCATCTCTAATCAAAACTGCATGGAGCATCATAGGGTTAGACAATTATGTGAACCCGAATATCTGCATGTACGACACACACACACACACACACATATGCACACACACACACACATGAACAAACGCTGTGAAAACATTACCACTGTGTCCTCTGGGTGCTTGAGTGGCTCCAAGCCAGGTTGGTGCTGGCCCTGTTTTTTTCTCTCCTTCTCCGGGCCATCCTCCACAGCTTCCTGTGCCCTCCCTCGATGGTCCTGCTTGTTGACAAGATGCCGGCCATTACCTTAGATTCATTTTGGATTTAATTTCAGAGGCACTTCTTCTTCTTTTCATGTTTAAAAGAGTCTTGTCTCATTTCAGCTTTATTTTTTTCTCACCTTGCTGTGAACCATCCCCTCCTCCTGGCGGGCCTCCTGAGTCACCATGTGGATCCCAGATGTGTGTGCCTTGCTCCTTCAGACCAAACAGGAGCTTGGCCTCCCATGGGCCAGGCCAGATTAAAGGAGGGGAGGGGCACTTTCTCACAGTTTGGTGTGAGCTGCATCAGCTTCTGTATGGAAACTAATTTCAAATTCACCTGACTTTCCTCAGCAGGGAGGCAAAGAGTAACACAGCAGAAAGCAATTTGAGGAAGGCCTCTCAGGCTTAAAAGACACTCTGGATTACTCATAAATTTTGACATTGGAGGCAGGAAAGATAGCTCAGTGGCTGAGAGCTTGCTGTTGTTACAAGGGACCAGAGTCCAGTTCCCAGCACTCTGGGGGATCTGACACCCTCTCCTGGCCTCCTCCTCAGGCACCCTCATGCTTATGCACATAGAAACACACACACAGGCAATAAAATGCATCCTTAAAAATAAACAAATACGGGTCTGGAGAGATGGCTCAGTGGTTAAGAGCACTGGCTGCTCTTCCAGAGTTCAATTCCCAGCAACTACATGGTAGCTCACAACCATCTATAATGGGATCTGATGCCCTCTTCTGGTGAGTCTGAAGATAGCAACAGTGTACTCATATAAAATAAATCTTTTTAAAAATAAATAAATAAATAAATAAATACATTGTTGAAATCATAAACTCAGTCACTGTCCATGAGAAGTTTCCTACATACACTGTCGTATGAATCTGGTAACCCCCAATTTGGGGACATGGCACACAGTTAGGCCAGCCTATGGGTTTAGTGGTAGGCTGGGTTTGGATACAGGGCCAATCTGAACCCAGTGGTTAGCTGGTGACATGTGTGACCAGCTTCTCCCAGGATCCTTTTCCTCGACTCTAAAGTCTGTCACCAAACCCTGACACTATTGCTGATGCCAAGAAGCGCTTGCTGACAGGAGCCTGGTATAACTGTCTCCTGAGAGGCTCTGCCAGCACCTGACCAATACAGATGCAGATACTCACAGCCAACCATCTGACTGAGCACAGGGTCCCCAATGGAAGAGTTAGGGGAGGGACTGAAGGAGCTGAAGGGGATTGCAACCCCATAGGAAGAACAACAATATCAACTAACTGGACTCCCCAGAGCTCCCAGGGACTAAACCACCAACCAAAGAGTACACATAGAGGGACCCATGGCTCCAGCTACATATGTAGCAGAGGATTGCCTTATCTGGCATCAATGGGAGGGGAGGCCCTTGGTCTTGTGGAAGCTCTATACCCCAGCATAAGGGGATGCTAGAGTGGTGAGGTGGAAATGGGGGGGAGCACCCTCATAGAGGCAAAGGGGAGGGGAGATGTGATGGAGGGTTTGCAGAAGGGAAACTGGGAAGGAAGACATTTGAAATGTAAATAAAATAACCAATAAAAAATTTAAAAAAAATAAAGTGAGTCTGTTAAAAATCCCCAGGCTAAGAGGGCAGATTAACCAAGACAGTGTCCAGCCCATATCCAGAGCTATTGGTGGTTGCCTGCCAGGTCTATATCTCACTGCCTTCCATGAGGACCAGACTTCTATACATTAAATACTTATCCAGGACACTCTATTTTGAGTTCATTGTCCAGAATCTTTTCCAAAAGCTCATTAATTATCACAGATGGTCCTTTAAGTAAGCCTCATTTAAATTCGGAGGTTATAAGAATATTAACATCCCATAGAAATGAGTTGAATTGAGTAGAAGTTGGGTATGATGCTACAGACCTGTTGTCCCAGCTAAGACAAGAGGATCAAGGGTTAGAGGCCATGGGGCAAAGAAAGGATTCCAATGTTAAAGGCAGCTGCTGCTTCATTAGAGGACCTGGGTTTGGTTCTCAGAATCCACTCAGAGGCTCGTGATCCATTTCCAAAGGATCTGAAAGGTGTGGCTTCTACAGACAATGCATGTTCCTGATGTCCTTACATCTATGCAGACAAAACACTTGCACATATAAACTAAAAAATAAATCTAAAAAACTGATTAATGACTTATATAACATTAAAAAGTATATATTTTGGGCTGGAGAGATAGATGGCTCAGCAGTTAAAAGCACGCTCTTCCAGAGGATGCAGGTTCAATTCTCAGCACCTACATATAGTTCACAACTGTCTGTAACTCCAGTTCCAGGGGGACCCGATACCTGCACACAGACATACATGCAGGCAAAACACCAGTGCACATAAAATAAAAATAAATTATTTAAAAATATACATATCTTATTAATGAAGCTTCTTTTTTGCAGCAGGTAGAAATCATTCAGAAATTCACAAATGGTCAAAACACAGATAACAACTGACCAGTCCTAACTGATACAGCTACAATGTAGTCCTAACTGATACAGCTACA
>NW_021605229.1:1110199-1126465 GCF_004785775.1 Grammomys surdaster | reverse complement strand
TGTAGTCCTAACTGATACAGCTACAGTGTAGTCCTAACTGATACAGCTACAGTGTAGTCCTAACTGATACAGCTACAGTGTAGTCCTAACTGATACAGCTACAGTGTAGCTCCTCCAGCTAATGCTTAGGGAGCATCACAGACAACAGAGTGGACAGATTGTAAGAGCCAGAGGCCCGGGATATCTGCTGCAAGATTGTGTCTTCTATTGGCAGGGAAATCTCAGCAATATGGTCACCTCACTAAATGATGACATCACCAGCTGACATGCCAACATGAAGATGACGTCACCATTTGACATGCCAACCTGAATGGGGAAAATCTCACATGCCCCCCACCCCGAGCTATAGTAATTGATAGGTGCTGAGACAGGTGTAGTAGTTCACCACATTGTGTGTTCATTTTTCTAGTGGTTTCTGTTTTATATCTAAGTTATTGCACACTTTGAGTTAACGAGGCGTTAAGAGACCCTTCCTGGCATAACAATATGCTCTGTGGGGAGAGGGGAGCATGCACACAACCACAGTGTCAAAGTCAGCCCGGCCAATGACCCCACCCCACCCCCTTTTTGAGACACAGTCTCATTACTGGCTGTCCGGGAACTCACAAAGATCTACCTGCCTCTGCCTTCCAAGTGCTGGGATTAAAGGCATGCACCAATTGTCAATAAACAAAAGAGAACTCCACCCATATTGATCTGAAATCCCTGACCTTCCCATGGATCCTTTTTCTGGTCTCTGAAGCTAGCCAGGGTAAAGAAAGAACCATGCAATGTATATATTGGACTTCTATATAAGCCACTTAGCTTCAGTGGCTATCACAGGATATCACAGGCTGGGTTGTTTAAATGGCAGAAATCCATTTTCTCGTAGTTCAAAAGGTGGAAGTCTAGATATCATGATGCCAGCACAGTAGGTCCTAGGGAGGGAGATTTCCCCACTATGTGCTCGCATGCAGATGATGGAGACAGCAAGCTCCACCAAGACGCCCCTCAAGAGGATACTCATGATAACGTCACAACCTCACCTAAACCAATCACCTCCCACACATCCACGTTGAGATTTCTACAAAGATGATAAAGACAGTGATTCTCTTCAGGTGTTGCCTGTTTTCTACCACTCATTGAGAAAACCACCTCTCCTGAACTCTAAGAGTTATTTTGTTTCAAAATTGCTAGACAGATCTGCGGTCTACAGTCACGGGCCAGTCTGACTTCTCCAGCAAATACAGTTGGTAAGTAAATTAAACCTCTGGCTGTAAATTAAACCTTCAGCCAAGTTCAGCCATCTGACAGACTGCCCCTCCCCAATATGGTCTGTGTGGCAAGCAGAAGATGAGGTGCTCCTGGCACTTGAGTGTGAAGCAGTCTTCCACAAGAGCATGGCTCAGCTCTGCTTAAAGCCTGGACAGGGTGAAAGAATGTGTCTAAGTGTGTTGGCTCCCTCTTGGGCTAAAATAGTGTTGCCATAGAGAAGTTCAAAACACAACACATTACGTTAATAAAGTTATTTGAGCTGAATGTAGTAGCATCCATCTACAATCCCGGCATTTGGAGCACTGAGACAGGATGATTGTGAGTTTGAGGTCAACCTATGTAGCAAGCCCCTATCTCAAAAAAAAAAAAAATCAAAGTTCACACAACATCTGTGGTTGAAAAACACATTCGAAGTAGCAATTCGGTCTTCATGCTTATCCTCTGAGCCATTGACACCAGGACCTTTGTATGTGGACCCCACTTATGAGGGCCTTGTTTATTTATTTATTTACTTATTTGTTTGTTTTGTTTTTTGAGACAGGGTTTTACTATGTAGCCTTGCCTGTCCTGGAACTCACTCTGTAGACTAGGCTGGCTTCAAACTCATAGATCTTCCTGTCTCCCAAGTGCTGGGATTCAAGGCCACACTGTGCAGCCGCCACTTGATTTTATAAAGACCTTTTAAACAGACATTGTTTCTGTACCTCTAGGAAGATATGATGGGGGGTGTGTGGGGGGGTTAGTACCCAAACCACCTATTAGGGAACGAGGTCAAAAGTCAAACTCAGATTTCTTCCCCTAGGACTAGGCTTCTCCATCACCACAAAATGCATATAAGTGAAAATTTAGCAAGTAAAATTGAAATACCATTGGCCAGTGCAGCCTGGACGTGTGTGCATGGTCCACACTGACTCCTGAGATCCTTCAGGCTTCAATATCTAAACTGTGGCCCTGAGGCTCCTTAGCATGGTATCAGTTAGCTGGAGGGAATGAAGATACACAGAGTGGCAGGTAGGGTGGGGACTGGAGGCTTGTGGTGGACCAGATCACCAGCCCCATGTCCTGCAGCAAAACTGAGCACTAGACAGAGGCAAAGCCGAGCATCTCACTAAGGCGGCAGCTGAATGCAGCTCCGCTAAGCAGCCAGCACTCCACAGAACAGAGCCTTCCCTCATCAAAAAACAAGTAAGAGGCATGTGTGTGTATGTGTTTGTTTGTATATGTATGTATGTATGTATGTACGTATGTATGTGTATGTACGAACTTGTGTGTGTGTGTGTGCACGAACGTGTGCCCATGGAGGCCAGAAGGTGTCAGATCTCCTGAAGTAGGAATACAGGCAGTTGTAATCTGCCAGATATGGGTGCTGGGGACTGAACTAGTGGCCTCCTGGAAAAGCAGCAAGCTCTCTTAACCACTGAATGGTTTCTCCATCCCCAACAAGGTTTCCTGAATTGCTTGTACTATGGTTTTATGGAATAAAAAAATGGAATAATTTTCCTTCCAAACAGTTGCTTCCAGTTGGCGGCCATTGTGGATTGACTACAACATATCCCTCACAGACTCTCATGGTCCTCACTCCCTGGCTGCCGGCATTACTGGAGAGACTGTGGATCATCTGAGAAAGTAATGCCTGGCTATTGGCAGTATGTTCCCCAGAGAAGGGGCTCTGAAGATTTCCCCTCGGTTCAGTGATTTCAGCTTCCTGTTCAGCCATGATGGGAGCCGCCTCACCGCGTGCTCTCACAGCACGAGCGCCATGCTCTACCCACCATGGTGGACCAAGAGTCACAGTAAGTATGTATTCTGTTCCATTGTCTGATGTTTTGGTCATAGTGATGTAGAAGCAACTCACACTTATCTTGCTAACCTGTCCCCTTCCCTGAGTCATTTCAATTCCATGGGTTGTTTTCTCCCAAGATGCGCCAGGAAGGCAGGAATCAAGAATGTTTTTGTTGTATATTCTTCAAATGAAATTAGGCAGGTGATGTAAAAGTACTACTTTTCAACTAGTAAGAATTTTAAAATGCAGGTCACTCCGATTGCTTTCTTAAATGGTTATTTTACCGCTAACCAAATAAAAGAGCTGTAATGTAGTAGACATGAAACATCTTTCCCTTAATAGAGAGAAAACTTTGTATTGCAAAGTGCATTTTTCATGCTGGGAGGAACTCTTACCTGTGTCCCCTGGCACGCCCCACTGTCCTGATCAGTGCTAACCAGCATCCTGGTCTCCTTTCTCCGGGAAGCAGCTGGTGGCCGGGGCCTGGTATTCATCACTAGGGAGAGAGACTAGAGTGTTATCAACAACCAAATTTGTATAAATGTCCATTACCCTATATGCAGGAAAAGTGTGAATTTGTGTTGAGATGGGCTGCTTAAGTTTAAAATTTCAGCTCAGGGACTGAGCCGACTGTTCCCTTGGGCATAAAACTAGAAATTTGGAAGCTTCTCATCGATGTAAGGCATACTTTTGAATTTCAGCATTCATCTGTCTAAGCAGTATGTCTAAATGATAATAGATATTTTTTATTTATGGAGCTGGATGTGGCATCCTACACCTGAATCCCTGGTACCCAGGAAGCGTAGGAGGAGCTGCCAACAGAAAGAGCAGGAGTTTGACAGAAGCTTGATACACTAGTTCGAAGATCTTGTCTTTTAAAATGTTTGACATCACAGAGCAGGCCCTGCTGGTAGCAGACTGGAAGTCTGAGATCAGTCTGGGCAACCTAATAAGACTGCCTCAAAACTGTTATTGTTGTTGCGATTGCTTTTGTTTGGGTTTTGTTTCAAATAAAGAGCTGAGGATATAAGTGTTAGACTACTTGTCCAACATGCTTGTGGACCTGGGTCCAATTAAGATGCAATAAAAAAGATGCCATTGTAGTGTATGTGTGTGTGTGTGTGTGTGTGTGTTAGTGCCTGCAGGTGTGTACATGTGGGGGGCTCATGCATATATGTGTGTGTGTAGGTGTGCATGCATGCTTGTGTGTGCAATGGTGCGTGTGTACAAGTATACAGATTTGTGTGAAGGCCAGAGATTGTTATCAGGTCTGTCTCAATCACTCTCCACCTTTAAAAAAATAGGGTCTCTCACTGCCCAGGAGCTCACTAATTCAGCTAGGCTGGCCAGGCAGCGAGCCCTGTGGATCCTTGCTCTGTCTCCCTGATGTGGGGATATCATGCTCTGCTCCACACCTGGCTGTTACACGGATGCTAGGGATGGAACTGAGGACCTCATGCTTGTACAACAAGCACTTCATTGGCCGAGCAGACTTTCCCAGTCTCACACTGCTCTTTTTAAAATATAGACAATCCCTAAGGGCCAAGAGCAGCTTTGACAGCAGGCACACTTCTAAACTGACCTTGGAAATGACTCGTTTTATCTTCACACAAAGGTGTTTCCAACGAGGAAACCAGTTTGCGTACTCTAACTCCTGCAGACAGTTTAAACCCTTTGCCTAAGCTGCGTGGCTGTCTGTGTTCATCCAGAAAGACTGACAGCCTATGAGTTTCCCCAGAAGACTTCAGATCTGATGGCATACTGACAGAGAGCTCACTGTGAAAGCCCATGTACCAGCTGGGCCACCTTCTTGGAGCTGCCTTCAGGGCATGGCACCCACAGACCCAAGCTAAGAGTCCTTCCCTCCAACACTCTACCCATTTGTCACATACATGCATACTCAGTTCTTAGCAAGAGGCCAACAGTCAATAGTTATAGTAATGCATAGTAGTCACTCTAGTGTGAGAGACAGGCCCTGACAAGAACCAAGGGAAAAACTCTGTAATCCTTAGCAGGGACCCAGTTCCCAGAGGGGCCAACTCTGCAGAAAGAACATCACTGGTGCTCATTTTATTTAAAAAAAAAAAAAATATCCTTCATTGTGTTAATAAAATTATTAGAAATCAATACAGCTTTAAAATCTCTAACCACAGTCTGTTTTGAGAGCTCAACCCAGAAGAAAAACAGACCACCTGTTGCTTCCTAGAACTGCACGCTCAAAGGAACAAAAACCCCCAAGGAAGAGGAGAAGAAATATACAAACACTTAAATTTTATCTTCTGGAGCTTTTCTTTAGTCTCCACTCCAAGAGCTTCCTCCTGAACCAGTTTCCAGAAATCCTCGTAGTCGCTCGTGTTCTTCAGGATCCCGCGTTTGGTCAGCTCGTTTTGCAACCCTATAATCTTATTTCCAAAGAGAATGGGCATAGAGATAAACCCATAATACAGAACGACATTTTAAATGACAAATTGTAAGCCAGAAGCTGAGAGAAAACATTAATCGTGTTTCTGAACATCAGAGTGTAACTTCTGGGTAACCTCAGCTTACTCAGCTCAGGCAGACTGTCAAGAGGGACACAAGAATTAATACCATACACCACGCTTTTAAAGTTTTCTCTCCCTAAGTTCTGTGCATTCACTTACATTTCAACAATTAAAGGGACCAATCAGAAGGCAGGCAGCCAGAGTTCTTTTTTTTTTTTTTAATTTTTTTTAAGCTAATTAGTAGCAACCTGAAGTTAACACTAGCTTGGCTGAGAGGAGGGCTGGGCTGAAGACAACCAGAAGAGCTTCTAATATTTTCTGTGACCACCACCCTCTACCCTAATTGTCACATAGAAGCATTCTATTTGCTGTGCTTGCCAATTTAGCAGAAAGGAGGTCTTGGGATTCTTCGTCTGTCCACTATATTTGAAATATAATTCTGCTTTGTAGATACACGGACCCATCTCTAGGACCACTCTTAGGTGAGTCTCAGACACATCGCGGAACAGCTGCCTCCAACACTGTGCTGGGGAGAAGCCTCCCATGAGCCCGGGGACTTAGAACTTGAGGGAAGCCAGTTTGTGAAAAGGCAAATGCACCCATTTACTTTTCTAAGCGGCTTTTATAAGCAACCAAGGCCATAGCTGTTCGATGGAAAGGCCATTCCAAAGTCACTTTCTCTGCAGAGATTAACCCCTGGACTTCTTGGGCAGCCTCGGGTAAGGGAATCTCTTCTGGAAGCTGGCAGACACAGAGCTTAGCTGGAGTTCAGGACTATTATGAAATATAATGCGGCGGCGAGGGGTTCCCTGGTGGGCCCATGCCAAGGTATGCCCCTGAGAAGTTATGCGGGCAACAGATCTGGGATAAAGGGGCCTTATTGGGGGAAGGGAGAGGAATGACGACCTGAGAAGACGTAGAAGCAATGAGCAGGCCTGGAGGACACAGAGATAGAGGCACAAAGAAGGTGAGGAAGGGCGCTCAGAGGACAGAAGAAAGGGAGAAACAGAACAGAAAGGGCTGGCGTGGCGGGTAGTCCTTTTATACAAAGCGCAGACCGGCGCACCTGGCACCAGGCAAACGTTGGTGTAAGTCACTGCTAGGTCCCTGAGAGGAGCCTAGTGGAATCGTCTATAAGCTAACAATGCACCTAGAACGACAGACCATTGAGTTTGATCTGATCTGTGGGCGGAGGGGAGGGGGCGCTGAGCACACTCTCTTGCAAAACAAAGTGGCCTGAGATTTAACAAATCCAAGAGAAAAATAAAAATCGGCCATGCACTGCCCTCTAGCTACCGGGTTGGTTGGCGTTCATTCGTTTGTTTTTGGATGATCAAAGCGCAGCTTACATTCCACAGACACCACTCGAACCTCGTCTAATTTTTGATGCAGAAATGGGAGGAAGGTTAAGCTGGTTTTCTGTGGTGACTATGGACTACCTCAGATTCAGGCTGTGGCTTTCTAAAGGAAGAACTCTTACCCCCTCTGCAGGACACGTGATTAAAGGACCAGGGCTGGAGGTCGGAGGATGGGGGTGGGTGTCCCTGCCTACTCAAGCTGAAAGCTAGGCCCGGAGGCTCACCGGTGTGTAGAGCTTGGTAAGAGGTGTTGGGTCTCCCTCCCCTCTGCCTGTTAGGCAGGTGATTGGCGGTTGTCTCCGGTGGAGGGATTTGTGACAAATGCCTGCCTGACCCAGCAGGGAACAGGTTCCCCTTTCCTGAGCCTTTGGGATGCGCAGTGTGCTCTTGCTCACAAGAGTTCGTGCCCAGGGTCCTGTCTTACCAGGTAGGTGTTGGACCGGGGAGGGAACCCGGTTGAGGCCTTGGGCGGGGATACTGGCCAAGCTTCGGACTGCAAACAAGCAAAGAAAGGTGGTGAGCAAGGCGAGCGGTGGCCAGGAACAAAGCCTCAGGCAAAAGAGAAGTAAACAAGCAACCACAGGAAGCCATTAAGCAGAGTGGGCGCTAATGAGTGCGCGGCGGGGCCCTGCGCACCCGCCCCGCCAAAACCACCGGGGACTGCCTCGCCGGGCAATTTGGAGCCCAGAGCCCTGCTGGCAGGCTATAAACCTGTTTGTAGTCTCCATCGGTTCCCCCTTCAAGTTTGTGTCGTTAGGGGTGAGGAGGAAAGACCATTGGATGCTGTGATCTCTTCTCAGGACCTGCAGTTGCAGGGGGCAGATGGGCTTCCAACTCCAAGGTAAAGGACTGCCTGCCTACCCATCCCCCACCTCCAACACACCCTTTGCTGGCCACGGTGGGAGACCAGGGGTGTCAAGTCCAGAGTCTTTTGAAACGTTTTCTCCTTTTAAAAGAAGTTATTTGAGTTCCCTAACGTTCCGCAGAGTTTCCGCCAAGTTGTAAACCATGCTTCCAAATTGCTTAAAGGAGCAGAGGCTTGTCTAAGATACTTCAAAATGCTTACCGCTGGGCTGGATTTCTTCCACGGCAGGGGTGGGTCCCAGCCTCTTGCAGACGCTGTAGGGGCGGCCCTACTTCTAGCGCACATTCCGAGCATCCTCAGGGATGCAGGTCTTCGGACCTTCTTGTCCTTACAGCAGCGACACCCAGCGGCCATGCTTTGCGCCTGCCATTCCAGGTCCTGGGTACCCAGAACCTTAGACAGCCTCACAGCCTCACAGGTCCTTCTCAAGGACGGATTCCCCAAACCACACACACACACACACACACACACACACACACACAGAGAGAGAGAGAGAGAGAGAGAGAGAGAGAGAGAGAGAGGTTTAGGAATTCCCAGCCTTTAAAGCCCTCGCATCTGAGGTGGTTGAGGAAGTGTGTGGGAAAACCAGCTGAGGAGAAGTTTCAGGAGGGCTCTAGATGTATGTGCAGATGTTCTCTTAGAATCGCCTAAAACTTGTTTTCGATCCTTTATGGGAAGATAGAGTTGTATCACATAAGTAGATCGCCGTAAACACCTTAGTCATATTTAAAGAGCCACAGGAAATCACTTTAAATGACCCCAGTAGGAACTATGGTAAAGAGTGCATATCATCTGGGGTCCCTGAGTCAGCCTGGGCACACATGCCTTGCTGGGGTCCGAGTGTGTGCACACAAATGTCCACACACGTCTTCGCTTTCATTTCTGTCAATTCATTTTGCTCAACGAAAATAAATTCAAATTTTTTTTATTTGTAAATTTCATGTGCCATGCACTGAACATTAGAACAGCATATTACCAGTTTGTAATGCAATTCCTGACACATTAATTTTAATTGAACTAGCAGGAATTTAATACAGGACACACATACATGCACATACACACACACACACACACACACACAGAGTTCTGAATCTACAACTTCTCAATATATTGGATTCGATGCCTTCTTCAGCCTTCAGCCCCTACTGTAGCTAGGAGACACAGTTCCTAGTAATTTTACTTAACATATCATAGTACAGATGTGTAGTTTGTAATAATGCAAAGTGCACAGGAATCTTAAAACATCAGATTTCCCTACCTCACCCCCAATGCAAATTTACAGTGAAAATACGTGGTCCACTTCCATTGACTATTACATGTGACCAGGTAAGGAACAGAAGAATAACCACCATCCAAGAGAAGGCTGTGTACCCCTTCCCCTTTCCTCCTCTCCTTTGGATATATAGCTTTGACAGGTTCCCTTCTCGTTTGTTGTGAGAGCTCTCTCAGAACAATGCAGGGCATCCAGAGACTCTTCCTTACACAAACCTCAGGTCTCCTGGGAGATTCTCCTTTGTTGTTTGAAGACTAACTCAGTCTCCCAGAATTCTCCACATCAAAAGAAGTGTTCAGTAGCTTGGTGGTTTGTTGGCTTATATCTATCTGTAACCAGAATTTTCAAAGCCTCTATACCACACCCCTTAATTCATTTCCAGGGCTCACACCTGAAAAGGAAGATAAATCCATCCACAGGAAGATGAAAATTCAATTACCGTGTGAAATTTCAGCTCTTACCTGTTATAATTGTTGGTATCTATATGCTATATTTTTATAAAGTAAATTCTGCAATGCAAACTTTGCCTTTTTCAGGATATATATATATATATATATATATATATATATATATGCGCTGAGGGGTGTGTTTGTTTGTTTGTTTTCTAGAAAAGGTTTTCCTGTGTACCTCTAGCTATCCTAGAACTCTCTCTGAATATCAGGCGGGCCTCAAACTCAGAAACTACCCTGCCTATGCCTCCCAAGTGCTGGGATTAAAGGTTTGTACCACAACTGCAGAGCTGACTCTTTGAATATTTTAAGAAAATATTTCCCATAGAAACATAGAACGAAATCTATAAATACAAAAAAAAAAAATTTAAATCTTTTTTATGCTGGGGTAAATTGTAAAAAAAAAAAAAAAAAAACTTGGAAGAACTTAGAAGAGTCGGCTCTGGCACTGGCAAGAAACATAGGAAGGCAGAGGACCGGAGAGATGTTCAGCTACAAAGAGACTAGGAGGGTTTCTTCGTGCCTTCAGAGACCTCTGGTTCCCTGACCCCACCACGGGCAGCTCGCAACCTGTTACTCCAGCTCTGAGAAACCTGATCCCCTCTTCTGGCCTCCAAGGGCAGCCATACATGCACATGCTCATACATGAATACATATAAAATCTTCTCAAAAGCTAGAAGTCAGGAGAGCAATTCTGTGACGTTGGGTAGATAGACTCTCTAGCCTGCCCATAAGGCAGGCGTCTATGGTGAGACTGACAATGTTACTGTTTAACTGGAACTCGGATCCCAAACTGGAACTTCATCTAAGATTAGAGGTGAAGATTTCTTTCCAATGTAAAGACAGCTACACCGGCTGTGGTCTGTGGTCTTGTGGGATGATAAGCTGATTTACATTATTGGCAAACATGATTCAGCCTTTTTTTGGTAGGGTAGTTTGTTTTAATTCATCAAACACACTTTATGCTGCCCGTACACTCATAGAGTTATGGCATTCACTAGAAGGTGGCCTACCCAACCCGGGCCACACTCTTTGTCTTGGTTAGGGTTTTACTGCTGTGAACAGACACCATGACCAAGGCAACTCTTATAAGAACAACATTTAACTGGGGCTGTCTTACAGGTTCAGAGGTTCAGTCCATTATCATTAAGGCGGGAGCATGGCAGCATCCAGGCAGGCATGGTGCAGGAGGAGCTGAGAGTTCCACTTCTTGTTCTTAAGGTGGCTAAGAGAAGACTGGCTTCCAGGCAGCTAGGACGAGGGTCTTAAAGCCTATGCCCACAGTGACACACTTCCTCCTACAAGGCCACACCTACTCCAACAAAGCCACACCTCCAAATTGTGCCACTCCTTGGGCCAAGCACATTCAAATGAACCACACCCTTAAAACTGACTCTCTCTCTCCAAGCAAAGGTCACCTGCCAATAGCCCTTAGCTAGGGGTGAGAGGGGCTGCATGTCACACACACACACACACACACACACACCAATGCTGTAATTTTGTTTGGCCCAAGTCCCGAGTCTTGTGCACAGTGTCAACTGCTGTGGATTCATATGTGCAGCTGCCCTACTGTGTCCAAAATGTATTGTTTCCTTGTAATCATCCACCACTGATGGCTCCTATAATCCTCCTGCCCTCTCTTAAGGATTGTGATGGAGGTATCCCATCCAGAGTTAAGCTTTGCAGAATTTCTTATTCTCTGCACATTGGTCAGGAGTGGGTGGCTGTTAATTGATTGCCATCTACAGCTGGTAAAAGCTTCTCTTGGGATAGATGACCAATCCACTAATCTATGGATGTAATAATATGTCAGTAGGAATCAGCTAAATACTATGTCTCTGGGGCCCATGACCTGTCTAGCCACAGGTTCTTGGCTCCTATAATGGGGCCAGGTATGGGTTTGAATTGGTGGAGTAGCACTTAAATTCAATCAGAAAATGTTTGGTCATTCTCAGAACATTTGTGTGTCTATTGCACCAGCAGGCATGTCTAGCCAGGCCAGTCATTACCACAGCTCACAGCGTTCTCGGCTGGGTAAAGCTGATGACCACTTTCCTCCTCTGTTAGCGCACAGAGTACTCTCCAGCCCTATAAAAGCTACCTAGTAAGGATGAAGCTTCCGAGTTAGTGCCAGCATGATTTCTCCATGGTGATTTGTTTTTTTAAAGATATATTTTGGGGGCTGGAGAGATGGCTCAGTGGTTAAGAGCACTGACTGCTCTTCCAGAGGTCCTGAGTTCAAATCCCAGCAACCACATGGTGGCTCACAACCATCTGTAATGAGATTTGATGCCCTCTTCTGGTGTGTCTGAAGACAACGACAGTGTACTCATAAATAAAATAAATAAATCTTTAAAAAAAAAAAAAGATATATTTTTTTTGTATATTTGTCTGTATACTACATGTGCAGTCCCTGTGGATGTCAGAGAGGGTTGTCAGAACCCCTGGAACTGGAGTTAGAGATGGCTGTGAGTCACCATGTAGGTGCTGGGAATTGAACTTGGGACCACCAGAAGAGGAGAGTGTTCTTAACCACTGAGCCTCTTTCTGTGGTCTGTCATTCAACTATGTGGAGTCTTAACAATAAGGTCTTACTGTCAAGTTCTGGAGGATGACTGAGAACATCGGCTTGGCCTATAGTTTCTGGGTCCCAGAGCATCAGCCTGTCGTGTTTGTGGATTCTAGAACACTGGCCTGTAGGGTTTGTGGGTCTAGGACTTCAATGACCAACAACTCCAAAGGAGAGTCAGTCTTAACATCTAACTTATCCCCTTGGCAACTATTTTGTTGAATTGAATCTTTGCCATGCATTTTTTTAGATTTATTTATTTTACTTTGTGTTTATGAATGTTTTACCCACATGCATGCATATGTAGAGAGAATATCTGTGTGTTGCATGGATGCATAACCTGTCAATTAGAAAACCTATGGCTTAGGCAGGAAATAGAAGGTGGGACATCCGGGAGGAGAAAGAATTCTGGGATAGAGTCAGGCACAGCAAGATGTGAGATAGATACATGGTTGATTACCTGAGCACAGGTAACCAGTCACATAGCAGAATGTAGCTTAAAATAAGTGGCTTATCTTTAGTTAAGATCCACTCACAGTATAGCCTAGGATGTGGCCAAGGCATTTGTAAATATATTTTGAGCTTGAGTCTTGTTTCTGGGAGCATGGGGCTGGGAGAAAGAACCAGGCCTAAGTTCTACAAAATGATGCTCAACTCTGAGCAGTTAGAAATCAAGTTCACAGTCTAAAAAGTCAGAAAAGTGAGGCAGGACCAGAGGTCTGGTCTCTTAAAAAGAAGGAAGGGAGGGAGGGAGGAAGGAACAAATAAGGAAGGAAACAGATCAAAGCCTTCCAGAACATCCCAAGAGGAGCAGCTCGGAAGGAAGTTTCCTAGCCAAGGAGCAGGAACCTATAGAGAGATAGTACAGAAAGAAGGTGGCTTTTAAAAGAAGCTCCTGCTAAATTCAAAGGTGGAACACAGAAGTTGGGGTTTCTCCCAAGGGCAGAGCACAGCCGGGAGGAGGGGGAGGAACCAGACTCCTGTTTACACTCAGGCTGTTTATATTGCAGCCCATAAGGATGGCAAAACCGGTGGAGACTTCCAGGAGACCACAGCTGTGGGATAAGCCACTTCGGGTTCTCCCAAGCGTGGTGCAGCGAGTCGGCCCAATCCTGTCTTAAGAGAATTAACGCTTTGTGTTCATGGTGTGCAAAAATGCAGCCCTAGGTTGACTGTTGCGGGACAAAATCCCTCTTCCCATAAACAAAAGGACAGGGGTGTGGCCAGAGGCAGCACAGCTTCTGAGCTACAGCAGATGAGAGAGAGACAGAGACAGGCCGATCTCTGTGAGTTCAAGACCAACCTGGTCTACACAATACTGCTGATAGATACAGGCACTTGCAAACAACAGTCTAAAATTAGAAATGTCACATTTTTTTTCCTTAAGGATACTGTGTAGGTTTTTGCTTAATAATAAATAGAAATAAATGCACATCAATCTTAAATTTATATAAAGAGAAAGGAGAATATAGATGCATTTATCCACATAGATATTAATCTCCAGGGAAGGGAAATGGCAATTGATACAAATGCTTTCAAAGGTACATAGCTAATAAATAAATAAATCCAGGCCTTTGATCTCAATACTTGAGAGACAAGGCAGGGACAGATAGGTTCCTTGTAGGTTTGACGGCACCCTAATCTACAAAGTATATCCAAATCAGCCCAGGCTACACAGAGAAACCCTGTCTCAATAAATAATAGTAACAACAACAACAACAATAATAATAAATTTTAATTATTTTGTTTTAAATTATTAAAATGAAGTTGGTTGTAAGTTTTATGGTTGTGATGGTATTATAAATCCTCTATGAGAGAGGTCAAAATAGAACAGACTGACATACGAAGGAGGCTGCTGATTTAAATCCGTCCATACTCTTAGTGACTTTAGACTGCCAGACCAAGGGTATTCTGTGTTAGGACAGAAGCTCTGTATTTGTGTTAACAGAAAAGAAGAAAGTGCATATATGTTTTTAACATTTATTTGAGGTATTGTGCTTATATAATTCTTAAAGATGCAATATAAAGTTCTAGTGCTTTCGAAAGCTGCTCTTACAAACTGTAAGAGATGATAAAAATGCAAATCGTGAACTCTTAGGGATGGTTAAGAAATATAAATTAATAGTCATAGTCAAACTCGTGGTCATATCAGACACTAATTTAGTTAATAACAATGTAACGTTTGCAAGGTTATTCAGATAGTATATAATTAAGAATAAACAGTGTTTGACAATTCATAAATAATATAAATAGATAATTGTGTTAGACATCTGTGTGCAGCTTAGGATAGACCAGACCAAACAGGTCAGGGGGTTATTCAGGAGATGGGGCAAAGGTGGGGGGAGAGAAATAGAAGAGGAAGATGAAGGAAGAGGAGGGAGGTCAGTCTTAATACTGCCTGTCTTATATGGGTGATGACGTAGCCTCTCCCAGGTAAAGGTGAGGTAGCCAGGTGGATTCTGGGAGTGTATGGCGGTTGCCTTGGCAACAATGTAGGGGTCGCCTAGATGTGATGTCACTGGGTTCCAGCCTGATACCAACAAATTGGTTTTCAATAACCTCAGAGATCCACAGAATATGACATTTAAAATTATTTCATAATTACAAAATCTTTTAACTGAGTCAGATCTGCTCCTGGCAGCACCCCCAGCCCACTTCAAAGAAGATGATGAGAATCAGTGGCCTCCATTTGGAGTTGTTGAGGCAAGCTAGCAACTGGGCAAAGAAAATGCCCTAACTTCATCTACTGACAAAATGCTGTCCAGAAAGGACAAACAGACACAGGAAAGTCGACTGCCTAACTCTGCCAAGACAGAGTAAGCAAATCCTTCATAATTCCTGCTTTACAAAAGGTCTGTCGGCTGTTCTGGTCAGAGGGCTGAAGATAGATGCCCCAACATTATAGAGACTATTGGGCACTGTCCAGGCAGAGAGCTGTCTCTGTCATTTCTATTATTTTTGGAAGCTGTGTTCCAGCACTTTCTACATACTCAGATAATATTTATTCCTTCTCAGGTCTGTGATGAGGTTGGAGACTAGATAGTCATAGTCTAGTCATAACTAGATAAGCTTAAGTTGTTTAGGATTTAAAAAGATGCTTTTAGTTTAAGAAAGTATTTTTAAGTTAATAATACAAATTAGGATAGAAATTGATTTAGATGCAGAACTGTAAGTACACCAAGATAGGATAGATAATAGAAATTTTTCCTTAATTGCCAAGTACTATAGATTGGACATTATAAATGTATATCATACCTTATAGATTTCATAATTGTTTCATAATCATTATAATTGTATTCAATTTATATTTGAAAGAAAGGAAGCCTTTTATTGGACTAAAAAGGGTAGTTGTAGAGAGAATATCTTGTGTATTGTGTATGGACGCATCATCTGTCAATTAAAAAGCCTATGACTTAGGCAGGAAATAAAGGTGGGGCATCCTAAAGAGAGAAGGAATTCTGGGATAGAGCCAGTTGTGGGAAGACGTGAGGAGATGGGCACAGGATTACCTGAGCATAGTAGCCAGTCATGTTGTAGAATGAAGGTTAAAAATAAATCTTCAGTTGTGATCTAGTCAGGGCAGAGCCTAGCTATATGACCAAGGTATTTGTAAATATATTTTAAGTCGGAGTCTTATTTCTGGAAGCATGGGGCTAGGAGGAAGAACCAGGCCTAACTTCTACATGCATACGTACCATGTGTACATCTGCCGGATCTCCTGGAACTACTGTTATAGATGATTGTGAGCCACCATACAAATGCTGAGTATCAAACCCAAGTTCTTTGCAAGAGCAATAAGTGTTCTTACCCTCTAAGACATCTGTCTCTCCAGTCCTTGCCATGTTTAGTTTTTACTTCTGTGGGGACTGTTTTCAGCTCTGTGAGCAGTGACAATTAGAGATACTAAAATTGCGAAGTGTTTTCATGTGGCAGTCTGTTGTTTCTGCTTCCTTATCCCTGGGTTCTCTTACAGGTGCTGCCATGGGAGAGTGAAGCCCACGCCCTGCCGCCCAGGCTATACGGCTTAAAGTAGTCTGTCACTGTGATGGTAACAATGTATCTGGTGTTGTTTTTGTGAATGGAGAATATTCTTTGAGAATTTACTCAACAGTGTTTTACACCAGTATCAATTCAATTGTAAGAATTTAGCATGTTTTCACATTTACTGTTTTGTTTGTTTCTTTGCTTGCTTGCTTGCTTGCTTGCTTGCTTGCTTGCTTGCTTGCTTGCTT
>NW_021605229.1:1087855-1110189 GCF_004785775.1 Grammomys surdaster | reverse complement strand
CTTGCTTGCTTGCTTGCTTGCTTGCTTGCTTGCTTGCTTGCTTGCTTTTGGAGATGGGCTTTCTCTGTATAGCCCTGGCTGTCCTGGAACTATCTGTGTAGACTAGGTTGACTGGAACTCATAGAGATCTTCCTACCTCTGCCTCCCAGTGACAGGACTAAAGGCATGAGCCACCACTGCTCGGCTCCGTTTAAGTGTTTTTGGTTTTTTCTCTCTTTTTACATTTTACATTTCATTGACTTTCCTAAAATAGGAAGGATGTTTTCATTATATACCAAAGTCTTCATAATGTTCTTTAGGGAAGTTAGAACCCTGTTCCCCAGCAGACAAAAATGAACATCCTTTCCAACACTTAAATGAGCAAATTGAAAATTTGCTTTTGGTACTTAAAAACTTACCCACTTAAAAATTGATTAAACAGCTTTGGTACTTTGGGGAGCCTGCAAGATTGCTTAGTGAGTAAAGTTGCTAGCTGCCATGCCTGACTATCTGAGTCTAATCCCTGGGACCCACACGGTGGAAACAGACAACCTCGTCCCCTACGTTGTCCCCTGACAGAGGTCCTTTGTACCATGGTGCATGTGCACGCACACATGCTCAAGCACATACACACGAGAATAAATACATACACTAAAAACTGTGTGTCGCAGCAGTGGCTAGGATACAATGCATGAGCCGCAGAGCTGAGAGATGGCACTGACTCTACACCACTCCCTTCTCCACAGCTGTACCACAGGCTTGCAATGTATATGCTGTATCGTGGTTCGGAGCCCCCTTCACTGTTCTTCAAGGAGTCTGGAGCTGTCTCAGAGGGTACTGTGGGTGCAGAGGCCCCAGGACACCTTGGTGACCTGCAGCCACCCATCTAAGCTCCCCCCGTGTTAATGGTCTCAAGCCTAGTCATAATGACAAGCCTGGCCTTCTCTCCTCTCTCCCAGCCCTCTGTCCTCTGCCAATCTCCCTGTTTTATCTCCTGAGCCTTTCATTTTGGCAGAATGGAGAAAATAAAGAGCTGTGGAAAAGCGAAAACAGAGTTAAATGGAGCGGTTTGGCACGCCAACCTGTGGTGTTTCCTCATAAGGCATCATTGCTTAATAAGTCTCAGGGCCTTCAAGCCAAAAGTCTGGAGAGAGACATTGATACAATGTACTATTGAGGAAATAACCCACTTAAAAACTGCAACTGATTGAAAACAGAGTAAGTTTATTAAGAGTCTAAGAGTTTTTCCTGCTGTTAGTATAATTAAGAGATGGACACAAGTTTGTGCTGTTCCTGTCAGTTAGATGGTAACACACAAGCACCTGTGACCCCTGGAGACAGGAGGCCATCTGTGCTCTGTAGAGTTAGCTCTTGGGACTGAAGAAACAGTTCAGCAGTTAAGAGTATTGTCTGCTCTTGCAGAGGACCTTGGTTTAGTCCCTAACACTGAAAGGGTAGCTCAGAACCGTCATTTCTGGGGATCTGACACCTCTCCTAGCTTCTGTGAATGCTGCATGTACACGGTATGCAAGCTCGTGTGTGTGTGTGTGTGTGTGTGTGTGTGTCTGTGTGTGTGTGTGTGTGTGGTGTGTCTGTGTGTGTGTCTGTGTGTGTGTGCCTGTGTGTCTGTGTGTGGAGGCCAAACACTCATACACATAAAATAAAAAATAAATCTTCATTAGAGTTAGTTCTGGCTAAGATGAATCCCTGAGCCAAGGCTTGAACTCAGCAGAGCGTGTGCGGCTAAGCATCAGGCCTGGGATTTTACTCCTAGCATTTGTTACCTCCACAAAATCCGAGTCAATTAAAAAAATATTAGAGTAGAAAAGCTCCTTCCTCTCACTTCCTCTCATAGCTCTGGATCCACCTCATGTCTCTTCCTCCAGCCTGACACCAGGCCCTTCAATCTCTGCATCTTCTCATTGGACAGTCACTGTAATCATGTCTCCTGCAAAATGACTGTGTGACACCTGTCTCTCTTGTTTTAGATTTATTATGAATACAGTGTTCTACCTGCATGTATGCATTCTTGCAAGCCAGAAGAGGGCACCAGATCTCATTACAGATGGTTGTGAGCCACCATGTGGTTGCTGGGAATTGAACTCAGGACCTTTGGAAGAACAGCCAGTGCTCTTAACCCCTGAGCCATCTCTCCAGCCCCAGTGACACCTGTCTCTCAAATGTCAAGTGTAAGAATGTCTTTGAAGGTGGCGCCCACCTTTACTCCATAGTATGCGGGAAGATCCAGGAACATGTGACCTTTGAGCCTCATTACTAAAGTGGGAAGTGAGAAAGGGAGACCCAGATACCATGCACCCCACAGTTGGTCCATAATCTCTCTGTGTACACCAGCACCCTGACCCTTACAAGATGTATCTTAGCAACAGGTGAAGGGCAAAGGCAACTTAAATTTTTGAATACTAAAATTCAGGGCCCCAAGATTTCATTGACATAGACCTCAAACTCTATTGAAGATTTTTACGAACAAATACAGATGACTAATGCCTCTGGTTAACCAACACAGCAAAATGAAGTACGGGAAGAAATACTCCCAGGCCGTCCCCGGCTGCATAGCCAGACTCTGTCTCAAAGACAGATAGATAGACAGACAAGATAGACAGGCATGCATGTGCATGTACACACACGGGGGGGAGGGGAGAAGCAGGGCCTAATTAAACCCATAAAGAAGGAGATCCATGAAGGACCCAGATTGAGGTACACACACGCCATGAAAGTACCCTCCAATCACTGCTAATTTGCAAAATAACAGATGGCTTTAGTGAACAAAAATTGTTGAATACTATTCCAAAAAGTAATCATTTATGAAGCTTTTCATTCAAAATATCTGGGCTGGGATATTCACCTTCTTATAGCCACTGGCAAATTCCTAGACTCTCCCTGTCTTTGTTGGAAAGCAGAAAAAAAAAGGGGGGTGGGGAAATACATTTTTAAAGTTTGTGGGATTTCAGAAGTGTATGGTTTTTTTTTGTTGTTGTTGTTTGCTTGTTTTTACAGTTTTGTTTGGGCCAAGAGGGAAAAATTAGGTCACTAACAAGTTGTTATAACTTTAAGTCTCAAATAAATCTGTCTCAGAAGCAAACTGGCTTAAACAAATCATTTTGGTGTCTTGGAAGCATTAACCATTTCTCTGTCAACTGTGTCTGCTGAGGGGTAAGTAAGCTCTTAAACTGTCTGCACCTCGAATCCCGTCTTTCCTGTCCATACACTCTGTGGGTAACACCTAAAAAACACAATCATGGATGGAATTTCCAGTAGGAAACCCACTCTTTCATAACCAACAAATATTTCATTAAAGATATTGTACATTTATTTATGGAAACATAATACGAAGCATACAGTACTTTAGTAATTATTACACGCACGCCACAAACCCATAAACATTACTTGAGTATTAATATAGATTGTAGATGAAACACAAGCCCTTTGTAGCTCCTCAGTTCCCTGGGGATGTATGAGTCTCGCCTACAGCCTTAGAGAGGGACCCAGAGAGGGCTCAAGCTCCACTCAGCAGTCAGGGGATGTGCGTTTGGGGTGGGGGGGGGTTCACTTTAAAATGGAGATTCCTCTTTCTTTTTAGGAAGGAAACTGAGGAAGTTGTTTCAAAACAAAATAAATGTCCAGGATGGGGCTGGAAAAGGGTGTGAAGGAGCGGCCTTTGATTTCCCAACTTGTGTATTTGGCCTCAGACAACATCTTATGTGCATACTAATCAAATGGTAATCCTTGCCTCCAGCAAGGAGGGTGACATTTGACACTAAGTCATCTTGTCAACAGAAGGGCATGGGAGTATTTTAATTCCATCTAGGGGAGGTGGGAGATGACAGATTTGGGGACTGACTCAGGCCTGGAGAGCTGGCGACTCCAGGAATTATTTCCATATCAATGACCTCTTCAAAACCTGTGAACGTTGCCCTCAAAGCTTTCAGGTAACTCTGTGTAAGGTACTTACCTACCCTGTCCTGGTAAAGCTTCACAAACTTGAGGGTGAGCTTGAGGGGGTCCACCCCAGGGGGCCCAGCAACAGCTTGGGGTCCCTGCTAGGAAAAGACCACATTGGAGACCAGGGGGCCCAAGCTTTTGTGTTTTCTCAGATGTTCAAAATGTTAGTGTCATCCCATCTTGTGGCTGGACAGATCAACTTGTCGTCCACAACACTGTCTCCAGCTCACTTTGCCCTTGTGCCAGCGCTATCTGGAGGGAACCCAGAGGTGAGGTTGCTAGGTCAGGAGGCTACAGACAGCTGTAGCTTTATTTTTGTGCCTGAGTGACTCTTGAGGGTTCTCCTGTGTGAGATGGAACAAGCTCTCACACAGCTGACCACTGTGGGCCAGGTCTTTAAGTTGGTTCTCCTGTACTTTTAAAAAAAGGAGGTTCTGTGTATGAGTGTTGTTCCAGCTAGTTTTATGTCAGTTTGACACAAGCTTAGAGTCATTTAGGGAGAGGAAAAAATACTCCCCACTAGATTGGGCTGTGGGCAAGGCTGTGGTACATTTTCTTGCTGAATGACTGATGTGGGTGGAGCCACCCCTGGCTGGTGGTCCTGGGTGTTATAAGGAGGCAAACTGAGCAAGCCATGGGATCAAGCCAGTAAGCAGTGTTAGTATTTCCTCTAGGCTCTGCCCAACAGTTACCTACCAATGGCCAGGTACAAGCTAGGAGCCAGGCATATAAGGACTGCTCAGGGTCCATCTCTCTCCCTCTCCCTCTACTCCTCCCTTCCCCATTCCCCTCTCTCCCTCTTCCTTCTCCTCTCCATCTATTCTCTCTCTTCTCATATGTCCCCAGCTGGCCTCTTCCCCCCCTTCCTCTCTTCCTCTCTTTCTCTTTCTGTCCTTCTCTGTTCCCTTTCTTTTTTTTGCCTCTACTCCCTTCTTCAGACCTCCTTCCCAGGTCCCAAATAAACTACCCTTTATACTAGGCCTGTCAGTATGACTGGTACCTCAGGAGGGATGCCTCCGTGCAGGCCTGCTAAGGGCACCTCCTGAGTATCATACCACATTTTATAAAATATAACAAGCAGCCCTCCTTCCTCTGTAGTTTGTGCTCCAGTTCCTGCCTCCAGATTCCAGCCCTGAGTTCACGCAATGGCTTCCCTAGATCATGGGGCACAGACTGAAAGATAAATAAACCCTTTCGTCCTCCAGTTGTTTGGGCCACGGTGTTTTATCACAGCAATAGAAACCCTAACGATGGAGAGGTGTTTAGCCAGCATGTGTATTTATACACCACTTGCATTCCAGTTGTGGCAGCGACCAAAAGAGTGTCAGATCCCCTGAGACTTGAGTCAAGGATGATTGTGAGCCACCACCACGTGGATTCTGGGACTCAAGCCTAGGTCTTCTGGGAGAACAGCAAGCACTCTTAACCACTGAATCATCTCTCCAGCCCTGTTTCTCTTTATTAAATAAGTGTGTAAGAGTGGGTGTGGGTGTGTGCACACCCATATGTGTGCTCCAATGTGTGTATGTGAAGGTCAGAGTCAACCCTGGGTGATGTCCCTCAGGACACCGTTCATCTTACTTTTGAGAGAGGATCTCTCACTAGCCCGGACCGCACCAAGCAGGCTAAGCTGGCGGGTCAGTGACCCAGGGATCCCACCATCCCTCGATCCCACTGCTACAATCACAGGTGTGGACTCACACCAGGCTGTTTTATATGGGTTTGGGGGACAGAACTAAGATCCTTACTGTCTCTCCGGTGTAAGAAGTAATTTGTTAAACAGGGGTCTGTTTATTCTGAGGCTCACACGATCCTCCACCTTCCACTGTGGAAGCTTAGCTTCTTTCTGTCTGGCCATCTTACTTTATTAGGTTTTTCAGGAGAGTTTCTCTGTGTATCCCTGGGAGTCCTGGAACTCGATCTGTCGACCAGGCTGCCCTTGAACTTATAGAGATCTACTTACCTCTGCCCTCCAAGTGCTGGGATCAAATGCGTGTGCTACCACTACCCAGCTTGGCCATCTTGGACTTTGTGTGTGTGTTCATATATGTGTGCATGTGTGTGGGCTTTCCAGGGTTGTGAGGTAGGCATGTGGCATTGAAGACTAAAGCTATACTTTTCCTGGTACTGAAACTTGGGGGCTTGTGTGTGTGTGTGTGTGTGTGTGTGTGTGTTTCTTTTTAAGAAATCCATGGATCTCTCATTAGTATCCTTTAATCTGTGAACAAAAAGGGAGTATTTTCTTTATGTATATGAGCACACTGTAGCTATCCTCAGACACACCAGAAGAGGGCGTTGGACTCCACCACAGATGGCTGTGAGCCATCATGTGGCTGCCGGGACCTGAACTCAGGACCTCTGGAAGAGCAGTCAGCGCTCTCAACCAGAGCCATCTCTCCAGCCCCATTTTTTTTTTTTTGAGACAGGGTTTCTCTGTACAGCCCTGGCTGTCCTGGAACTCACTCTGTAGACCAGGCTGGCCTCAAACTCAGAAATTCGCCTGCCTCTGCCTCCTAAGTGCTGGGATTAAAGGTGTGCGCCACCACCGCTCGGCGATTATTTTCTTCATTGTGCTTAATTTAAAAATCTAGTCAGCCGTGAGATACAGAAACCTGGAGACTGTGTCCCAGGGGTCTCAAACACTTATCAGGTGAGTACCAAGAGGGTCAATGGATTCCTTCTCAAATGAGATCACTCCCTGTGGAGAGCACCAGCACAGCTCCTAAGACTCTTGAGATGGCAATTCTTTCTCTGTCTTTGCCAGCTCTCATTGTTCTGTCTACACCGGTGCACAGGCCCTAAGCTCACAGAGTCCCTAGCACAGCCCCAGCCCATTCACCGGCCAAGCAGAGGGACAAAACCACACTGCTTGGGCTCAGATGGCAGGATCAAGGTGCCAGGATTGAGCCTCTACATGCTGGTCTTGCTGCTCAACCTGACATGCTTGGCCATGTCCCTGTGTCCTGCAGCCTGATTGCTGCCCGATATATGCAGCAGCCACTTCTGGTGCTGCCCAGTGTCTCCAATCCACCACCCACCTCAGTGACCTCAGGCCTCCTTCAAAGAAACTGAGTTCCCTCCACCAAGCCTCCAAAATTTACTGCCTGGCCAGTTCTCCCTCATTAGCTGGGGATCCTGAGGAGTGGGAAGGGCCCTCCTCCCCAGAACCTTGGTGTCAGAATCTACCTGAGGTAGATACACAGTCTCTCCTCTAGACCTCAAGTTTCTGGATTTTGAAACTCAAGAGTAAAAGAATTGAAAGAAAGAAAGAAGAGAGAGAGAGAGAGAGAGAGAGAGAGAGAGAGAGAGAGAGAGAGAGAGGAGAGAAATTGAAAGAAAAGAAAGAAAAAAGGAAAGAAAAGCCAGGTAGTGGTGGCACATGCCTTTAATTCCAGCACTTGAGAGGCAGAGGCAGGTGAATGTGGCCAGCTTGGTCTACAAAGGGAGTTCTAGGGTAGCCAAGGCTACACAAAGAAACTCTGTCCCGAAAAAAACAACAATAAAGAAATGAAAAAACAAAAGAAGTCAAGAGAGGATTCACGGAACACAGGATTTTCATTTCGATCCTTGGTGTTACAGTGACTGGAATGGAGGCCAGGAAAGCTTTTGGGTCCTGTTTTGAGCCAAAGTGTGTCCTTCGTTTCAGAAATGCTATTTTCCCTCAGCCCCACCAGAGGGCGCCGTAGAACAAGGAGCCTTTGTTCATAGACTTTCCATATAATTCTTTTGGCTGATTTTAATTCACCATTCGACCTCGGATGACAGACTGCGACCGACTTTAAAAAACAAAAAACAACTTTGTTGTAATTTGTGTTCTCAGTTTTAATGTCTAGAGCTACTGACTGGTTCTAAGTGTGTGGTGGTATGTCCCGCCGCTCATTGTGGTTTTGTGGTCAGAATACGTACCGAGACGTTAAATAGAGAAAGATCAAAGACAAGACTGGTTCCCTTTGTTCGCAAAGACACAAACAGTGGCTACCTGTTCCGGCAAGATCTGCTGTGCTTCCTTCTCTTTGTCCTCCTCTTGGGTGTGACGCCCCCTGTGTTTCTTTGGTGTTTTTAAACGGTCTTTCAAGATCAGGGCCATCCTAAGTCATACGAACAACAACAACAAAATGCACGTCAAATTTTGAATTACAGCATTAAAAAATTGAGTTAGACACTTTTTTATACTGTGACGTGCTGAACACTTAGATTGCCTGTGTGTATCCCAAAACAAAAAGACGCACAAGCCAGTTCTGGAAGCAGTTGGGAACACGAGCAGAAAGCCCTTTCACAAAGTACACTGAAACAGCAGCTCCTTGATGCTGCAAACTGGCCGTCTTCCCGTGCTGGCTGAGGCTCCAAGCGGGCACACAGCAGGAACAGTTACAGAAGGTGAGGAAGCAGGCAAGACAATTCTGAGCCTCCCAGACGCCACTGGAAAGGAAATTGCTTTTTTAAGCACAGCAGCCGGATCAAGGCAGGGAGGGGCTGCAGGGCTACAGCCGCTACCCTGCTCTGGCTGGCCACAAGCTCCGCCTCCAGCCCAGCCCCCTCCCACCAAGCCTGCTCCTTCTGTTTCTTGGCTTTGTGATCCCAGCAGTAAGCCATGCTCTGATTTCTGTAGCTGAGCAACGGGACTGAGGGGTGCTGGATGGTGGAAAGAAGCCCTGGCAGGTGGCTTGTCAAAGACGCTGGAAATGGGGGCAGAGCATTCTTAGGGCTTACACGGGAGACTTGGCAGCCATCGCAGACAGCTATTACAGGGCTCCTGAAAGGCGATCTTCATGATTCTGCCCTGTCCTTCCCTTCTCTTTCGCCACAACCATCTATATAACCTCTTCTTGACCTTTGCGGGATTTTTTTTTTCTTATACAGAAGGTTGAAATAGGAACTGAATAGACACTTCAGAGATTAAGAGCATGCATGCTCTTGCAGAGGACCCAGCACACATGTTAGGCAGTTCACAACCAGAGGTGTCTAATGCCTTCTGGCCTCTGCCTGCATGCACATGAACACACCCCCACACAGACATACATGTATACATATAATTAAAAATAGTTTTAAAAATTGAGGCATGTAATTCATATACTCAAAACTCACCCCTTGAAAGCCTACAATTCAATGGGTTTCAGTGGGGTTTTTCAGGGATGTGCAGTCGTCACCATAATCAAGTTCTGAGCATTTTGGTTGCCAAGAAAGGAACACAGGGTCCCAATACTTGCAGCTTTATCTACACTCTGGCTTTGGAGATGTTTCAGGCTGAGTCAGAGTCCCCAATAGTCACAAGTTGAAGCCCCAATCTCAGTACCTCAGAATATGACTGCATTTAGAGACAGGGCCTTGAAAGAGGCCATTGAGTTAAATGAGGTCACAGAATGGGCCCTGATCTAACCCAGTGTCCTTGTGAGAGGAAACGTGGCTACACAGACATGCATATGCATGAGAAGCCATCAGGAACATGGGCTGGCAGCAAAGAGAGTGGCCAGAGAGCACCAGGCCACATGGCAGCAGCTGAGGCAAGAGGCTTGGGTCCTCCATCCCCTCCTGCTGTGATCTGGCCCAGCACAGATTCAGCTGACCACAGACCCCACTCCACTATGAAACTGGGAGCCCAAATAAATCTTTCCTTTCTTATTTCCCTGGGTATTTTGTCATAGCGATGAAACCCTAAAACATCTTCCTGCCTCTCAGGGTCACTGAGATCACTCCAGAATGCTACACAGGAGACAGGAGCCTGCAAGATGAGGAACGAAGACTGGCATCTTCATTGGTGGGGGAGGGGCAGTGTGCTGGCTAGTCTAATGTCAACTTGACACAAGCGAGAGTTACCTGAAAGGAGCAAACCTCAATTGAGAAAATGCCTCCCTAAGATCCAGCTTTAAGACATTTTCTTAATTAGTGATCAATGGGGGAAGGGCCCAGTCCATTGTGGGCGGTGCCATCCCTGGATGAGTAGTCCTGGGTTCTGTAAGAAAGCAGACTGAGCAAGCCATGGGGAGCAAGCCAGTAAGCAGCATTCCTCCATGGATTTTGTATCAGTTCCTGCCTCCAGGTTCCTGCCCTCTTTGAGGTCCTGTCCTGACTTCCTTCATGATGAACAGTGAGATATTCCAAATAACCTACCACCAACTTCCTTTTTGGTCATGGTATTTCATCAAAGCAATAGAAATCCCAACTAAAACAGACAGAAGCCAATGGGAAAAACATCCAACTAAATGTTTGTTTTTGGCTTTTGGTTTCTTTATTTGGGGCTGGAGAGGTAGCTCAACCATTAAAAGTTAAGGCTCAAAATCAAAAATACTAGATTTCTTTTATGTGTATGGTTGTTTTGTCTGCATGTATGTGCACCACGGTGTCTGAGGGTAGAGTATTTATGTGACTCACACAGACCCAAAGTCTGAGATTGTAGCCATACCAACTGACCCACTAACTCATGGTCTATGACAGGTGTACTGTCAGACTCAAGATCAAATTTCTGCTTCTTTCCAAAGTGTGGCTTAACGTTTCCTAACTTTTTATTTGAACTTTTAAAAATATTTGCTGCAGTCACCACTGAATCTTTGTCTGTCAAGACAGAGCTTCATTACGTAGCTGAGGCTAGCTTTGAACTTGAAGCAGCTCCCCTGAGACGACTGCCCAGATGTTGAATGTCTACCCTCCCCACCCCAGCTATCATTGACTCTTGATGATAAAGTCTAATAGCTTAGTGGAATTCGGGGGAATTTAGTATCCTGGTTTCAAACAAGATTTAAGTGAAGAATCAGAAGTCGGCATGTATTAATTCTTTTTACACTCTTTATCCTGAATTTCTTCCCAGACTTTTATGCCAGGCTGTGGTAGAGCCCCTGCTTTGCATGCATGAAGACCTGTGTTGGATATCCAATACTCCTCTAATAAAAAGAGAGGGACAGAGATAAGAAGGAAAGGGAGAGAGAGAGAGAGAGAGAGAGAGAGAGAGAGAGAGAGGAGGGAGAGAGAGAGAGAGAGAGAGAGAGAGAGAGAGAGAGAGAGAGATCTATACTAACAAACTGGACTGGAGTTTGGCTGTGTTCTTTTTAGTGAGTTATTAGGGTTTACAAAGTATTCCTCTTTTGATTGTTGATCAAACAATGAGGAAGGTAAGCAGCTTGTGAACCTGTGGACGGTGGGATGGGAGGAAGGACTTCATGTCTGCATCATCTTCGGTTCCTCCCTGGAAGGATGACATTAGCTAACCCCTCTCATTCAGCCTTGGAATGGGGAGGGAGGAGAGAGGGGTCTGAGCCATCCTTTGTCAGGCACATGACCTGAACAGGACATCCCAAACTATAAAACCACTGGGTCATATAATCAAGTAGGTGTGGCCAGCAAAATACCATATGTAATAGAGAAAAAACCTTTACTCAGTTCTATATAATATGGGAAAGATTTTCATTTACACAGTGAGGGTAAATATCATCTCTCATTAATCTTGTGTTCCAAGTACACACATGCACACACACACACACGCACACACACACATCACACACACCACACACACACACGCACACACACACACAGACACACACAGACACACGTACACACACACAGACACACACATGCACACGCACACTTGCATTGAGGCCTGGGTCACAGACAAGGTCAGAACAGTATCCTATGCTTGAGGAAAGAAGGTGAAACCAGGAAGAGGTGGAAGAGCAGGTGGCCGGGCCCAGGGCCCTTCAGGGAACTTCACAGCACACTGGTGCAGCCTGGCATTAATTAGCTCTGGAAACAAAGCAAGCACCAGAGGAGCAGAGCCTGCAGGGCTGAGCGAGGCTGCACCAGGTAGTGTCATCACCATGGTGAGATGGCCATACCCAGGTCTGATCAGGCACCAGACGTCCAGCCCCGATTTTCTCCTGAAGCTGAATTCAGTATCTTAGGTGAGTCTGAGCAGGAGGGAAAGTATGCCAGTCCCGCGGAGGCCAACAAGATGCCGACGTCATCTGTAGTGTGTATGCTATGATGCAGCATCCCAAGAGAGGCCTGCTGCTGTGTTGCCATAGCAACATTTTTCCCAGCCTGTCACCATTATCTCATCATGCCGCTTCCTTTGGCTGTGAAATCCGGCTGCCGTGCTGGGCAGGGCCCGACTCCACAAACCTCGATCCCCCATCACCCCCCATCCCCCGCCCCCGCAAAGCTCCAGTTTTCACTACCACCTCCACAGGGCAGGTGGGAAGGGAGGTATTCCAAGCAGGGCTGCACAGCAGCCTGCTCTAGCAGGTCTTCGCCTTGTGTCTCAGGCTGGTCTAGAGACCCCGGGGTGGGGGTTGGGGGGGCAGACACGATCCCACTTCCTCAGTGACAGCAGAAACTTGGATCAGGGCCCAGCAATAGATTCAAAGAAGATCCCTGCAAGTCAGCAATGGTGAAACCAGAGAAAAGAAGAAGACCCCCGGGACTCAAGGGCTCTGAGGAGAACAAAGAACACCCGGAGGATACTGGAGACAGCTGCAGGCGCTAGCGCAGAAAGGAGGATTGGCTTTGGATCAGGGTCTGGCTTTCATCCATTCCCTGCTTCTTGCCCATGACACATTTGCATGCTGATGTTTCAGTCACTGAAGGAAGAGAACTCGGGTTCTTAAAGCAAAAGCAACAAATGAAAATGTTTAAGCAAACCAAGAGCTGCATCTGTGCCTGCATGCAGACCCGTGGGTTCTGCGTCCTTATACGTTACTTCCATGGACCTCTGAGTCCTTCTGTCACGGGGTCTTTGAGTGTGACAGCTTGTTTCATGCCTTAGATGGATTTAACACGATGAACGAGGGCTCTGGAAATACAATGGCCACTCAAGCCACTCTGAGCCAGATTGCTCATCGCATCCTGTGTACAGCATGGTGCACAGGCAGGCAGGGGAAAATACTGATATGCATAAACATAAACTATTTTAATGATTTAGTTTTATTGTATGTGCATTGGCATTTTGCCTGCATGCGAGTCAGAGTGAAGACATCAGATCCCCAGGGGGTGGAGTTATAGGCAGTTGAGAACCGCCAGGTGGGTGGTGGGAATTGAATGGAGATTCCCCTGGAATAGCAGCCAGTGTTCCTAACCAGTGAGCCTTCTCTCAAGCCCCCAAATAAATATTGTTTTAAAAAGAGTAGGAAGAATTGCTGGGCGTGGTGGCACATGGGTTTAATTCCAGCACTGGAGCAGCAGAGGCAGGCAGATCTCTGTGAGTTCAAGGCTAGGCAGGTGAATGATAACAGTGGAAGATTCAGCAATAGTTTACTGAGGCAGAGCTGCAGGTCCCTACAAGGACCCTAGCTCGGTCCCTGTTGTGCTCGGTGCATGAATCTGGATGGGTAATAAAGTAGGAATATTCAGGCCATGCAAAATCCTAATCAAAAAGTTTTGAGAGGGAGGAAGAATCAGGAACCAAGAAGAATAAGAGTAAGAGTGGGTAGTCAGCTGTTATCTGGGTGAATATGGGCTTTAAAAAGAAATCAGAGTTAAGTGGTGGGGCATACCTTTTGTTTTTCTTTCTTTCTTTTTTTGTTTGTTTGTTTTTGTTTTTGTATTTTGAGACAGGATTTCTCTGTGTAGTTCTGGCTGTCCTGGAACTCACTCTGTGCCAGGCTGGCCTCGAACTCAGAAATCCACCTGCCTCTGCCTCCCATGTGCTGGGACTAAAGGTGTGCACCACCACCGGCCGGCAACGGGCATACCTTTAACCTCAGCACTCACTCAGAAGACAGAGGCAGGCAGATCTCTAAATTCGAGGCCAGCCTGGTCTACAGAGTGAGTTCCAGGACAGCCATGGATACACAGAGAAACCCTATCTTGGAAAACCAAACCAAACCAAACCAAACCTCTGAGCTGAAATTACAGAGAATTAAATTATCCTGGCACTGTGCTCTGAGATCCACTCCAGTTCTCGCACGCAGAAGGGGGGCTTCTAAGTGAACTTTTCAGCTTCTTACCTAATTCCTCAGCATTTGGGTTCCAGCTTCTTCACCCACAATCTGTGCAGAGTTCATTGAGAAGCTTCTGCTAGCCTGCAGATGTCTCCCCTGGGATAAGCTTAGAGCCTCTGCCTGCATGGAGCTCACCAGTCTGCTCTGCCAGCTTGTAGCAGAGGTGTGTAAGGTGTCTGTGTGTGTGTGTGTGTGTGTGTGTGTGTGTGTGTGTAGAGTCCTCTTACCCTATTCTGACCATCAAAAAAGGAAACTGCCTTCCTCAGATCTCCATCACTTTCCCCCTTTCCCCTGAGGTCAAGGACTCTTCAAGATTGCAGTGAGACTTCAGTCTTCAAACGGGCAAGCTAGCGGCTCCATGGCAGCACTGGGGGTAAAGTGTTTGCTGCACAAGCTCAAGGACCCAAGTTCGATCCCCAGAGCCCACATTGCCAAGGCCAGGTGCCGTGTTATGTACTATAACCCTGGAACTGGGAAGGCCTAGACAGGCAAATCCCTGAAGATCCCTGGCCGATCCATCTGACTTACTCAACAAGTCAGACCAGGGTCAAAACAACAGCAAACACAAGCTGAGTGGCATGTGAGGACTGAGCAGTGCTGGGGATTATCACACACCCACATACACTGAAAACATAGCCCAAAGTATCTCTTATTGAAAAGATACAAGGGTGTCTGGGCGGTGGTGGCACATGCCTTTAAACCCAGCACTTGGAAGGTAGAGACAGATGGAGGATCTCTGTGAGTTCAGGACCAGCCTGGTCTACAGATGAGTTCTCAGACAAACAAGAGAAAGAAAGAAAGAAAGAAAGAAAGAAAGAAAGAAAGAAAGAAAGAAAGAAAGAAAGAGAGAAAGAAAGAGAGAGAGAACGTTAAGACAATAATTTACTGTGAGATTCCTTTTCTACTCCACCCAAGAGATAGCCCATGTACACAAACCCTGCAACTAGCAAGCACACACTCTGTTTGAACAGCTCTGACTGGAAATAACCCAAATGTCCATCAAGATGTGACGGGATAACAAGGTGAAATAGGGCACTGACACAACTCCAGCAAGATCAGTTCTCTGAGACCAGCATAGAAGGGTCCAAACTGGAGGCTTTTTCACATGGAGAATTCAAGCCAATGCAAACTAAGCTACAGTGAGCAAAGCACTTGGAGGTTGCTCTAGGGTGGAACTGAAAGAAGCAGAAAGAGGCACCTCAAAGGACCTGGGGGTGGAGGTAGAGGTGTGTTCAGTGTTTCAGCATGGGGAGGCACACCCCACGTGTCCAAGCCGAGGCCTGGGGATGTGCAGTGTGTTGTGTGATTCCACAGCATAGAAAGACTGAAAATCAGCAAGTTAGCTTCTGCAGGCTCCACACCTCTGTCAGCTGTCTGTTCTCGCCTTCACCTTCTCATGGCCTGCTCCCACTGATCCCCACTGTGCTCCAGTTTCTACTCTATACCCTTTGGGACATTCCTGTTGTGTGTAGCTTTACATTCTACCTGCCTTTGCTCCAGGAAGTGGCTGCCAGCCTCCGCCCAGCTTCCATTTGAATCCACGGATAAATGACACAGACACAGCGTTGTCCATTTTCAACTTGCCTTCTTGGCACAATAGTTGTGCCTCCACCCTACTACAGCCAAGAGTCCTCATCCTAAAACACCAGTGGTGTTAGATGGAGAAGCCCCACCCAAGAGGATGTGACCATCTCCTCAGCAAGCCTGCACATTCTGCTGGCCTCAGCCATTTCTGCCTCCCCAGTACTATGTCTGCAGAGGAAAGATGTTCCCAGCTTGCTATTCCCTGTGTGTACAGCCCTGTGTGTGTGCACACGCTCCCCGTGTGTGCAGCCCTGTTACCTGCACAGCTGGCTTCCTCATTACCAAGTCTCTCTCCTCTGTCACTTGGTAAACTTCTCTAGTATTCCCCATCTGTCTTGGGGGTCTCCCTGTCCCCCTCCGTGTCAGCTGTAATATGTATATATATATATGTTTTATTTTGCTTAACTTTTATCCAGAAGTTAACACTACCGTGTGTAGCCTAACAGTGGAACTGGCATAGCCCAGATTCCTTCATGTGCTTGACACTAGAAAGAACACAGTAAACATCTGTTGAATAAAAGTTATCAAGAGGGAAAGCAGAGGGATCCATCTGTATACAAATCAGGCAGGTGTGGATATGCTCAGAGGTGCTTCTGGGTCTTGTGGGGCATCAGGGACCGTGTGTTAACTCCTCCTAAGCAAGGCAAGTGTGTTCCCAAACAGATTCTGAGACAGAGTTGAAGCTGGGAGCTTTATCTAAGCATGGGTCATGCAATAGGCACCTCTCACTCAGGAGCCAAAGAAGGCAAGCCCACACTTGCACACACTAACATCAGTGTCCAGAGGGAACAAAGAGGAACTGTTGGAAACTAATCTTTGTTTGTTTTTGAGACAGGGTTTCTCTGTGTAGCCCTGGTTATCCTGGAACTCATGCTTCAGACCAGACTGGCCTCGAACTCAGATGTCCCCTGCCTCTGTGTCTGCCTCTCTCTCTTCCCAGTGCTGTGATTAAAAACATACACTACTCCACCCATCTTAAAAATTAATCATTTCAATGGAAAAATGACAAAAATAAAACAGGTAGGGTTAAATGAGAAAAGAAGATGAAGCCCCAGGAAAAGATCCAATACACATGCAAGCCAATTCTCTTGGTTCATTTATGGGCTACAGCAGAGTCACACAGCCTGGCGAGTCCCCAAAGGACAGAAGTCTGCTGCATAACAGTTCTCAGTCTCAGCTTGCAAGAATAGAATGAGCCACCGGCATGTAGTGATGTCCACACCCATACTGACTCTTGAATGGCAGAAAGCAAGGGGGAGAGGGGACTGCTGAAGCCTCTTCTTGCAGGGATTTTAACTCTATTCTCAAGAGGATACCTCATGGGCTGATGCCCCCCCAAGCTGATTTCTAAATACTGTCTACCTGCAACACTTGGACTTGAGGTTAGATGCATTCAAGGAATTTAAGTAAATTCTTTCTTTCTGTTTATCCAAAAGCAAGGGTTGCTGGAGGGATGGCTCAGTGGTTAAGGTGCATCCTGCTGTCTTGCAGAGGACCCAAGTTCTGTTCCTATCCCCCACATAGACTGCTCATTCTCTCCTGCAACTCCAGCTCCAGAGGCTCTGATGGCCTCTTCTAGCCTCTGTGCATTCATGTGCACCAACTCGAAGAGACAAATACACACAGTTAAATGGAAAGATAAAACAGAGGTGCAGGTTTTCCTGATCTTAAAGGCAAGTATGAAAGACTCAGGATATCACACACACAAGCATGCACACTCACATACACAGGCACACAGACACACAGGCAGAGACATAGGCACCCATGTGTACACACTCACAGACACACTCAGGCACACAAGCACACGTGCACACAAGGCACATGCTCACACGTGAGCAGGCACACATGCATACACAGATATGCACATATATAGTGAGAGTTTTTGTTTCTTCAAAAGCACAGGACTATTATAGGAACGTTTTTCATTTTAATCCCAGGTGTGGGATATGGGGCTGTTTCAGATTGTCCACAGTGGGTGACTATGATTTACCTCGTGCTCTAGCAGAGGCATGACTTTGCCAGCTGCATATAGTTTCTGCGAGCGTATGACTTTGGAATTCTGGGGACTCTTCAGATTATAGATAAATGCTGGAGCCTGGAAAGAAGAGGTTGGCTGGCTGGTTGTTGCTTGTGGTTTGTCGAGTAGTTGTGTGTGAAGAGGAAAAAAGAAAAAATTAGATATCCTGACAGCGAAGACCAAACTTGCTCCCAGGAATTTGATACCCCTAATAAACAGGAAGTAGCCTAACAGTATCATCACCCCCTTTCCTCTCTATCTTTTTTCTCTCCTACCTAGTGTTAGGGGGTTGAAAGGGTAGAAGAAGAGGGGTGGAGAAAGGTGGAAGATAAAAGAATCCACAGAGTAGCCAGAGTCTGTCTACACACATATGCACATAGAGACGCATGCACACATATGCATATGCACACACACATATGCACACACTGACACACAAATGCACGCACATGTACACTGAAAAGCAGACTGAGCCTCATTCACTTAGAAAGATGCTATTCCATGTGGTCTCACGAAGACAAGCACAGAAATCGGGAGAACTAGGAATTTTCATAGAAAATTGAACAGAGAAATGTTCTGCTATAGTTAATACTAAAGAGAGTTGGCATGTGTTTTATAAGTTTCTTGTTTCATCTAAATTTAAAATGTGGTTTAAAATAAAATAATAAATTTAGCATAAAAATAATATATGAAATGGCATATAAAAGACTTAGCTGGACTTGGGATATACTCAGTGGGTGAGTTCTGACTAACATGCACACACAGTTCTGCATTCAATCTCCAGAGCTGTCCGTAGCCAACCCAAAGCCTCTCCTGAAAACTGAAGGCACATTCTAGGTGACCCCTGGAGCTGGACTGCCCACACAGGATGAGGACCAGATGTCTGGAGGCAGAGGATCGATGAATGCTGACCACATCAGAAGGAGACACTGCCGTACCAAGGAAAAAGTGGTTATCCTCTGTTCAAGAATCCATGACTCAGTTTTAAAAGTCACCAACAAGGACAATCAAACATTTGGAACCTCCCAGTAGAGAGGCTGAGCAGGAGTAAAGCTGTCAGTGGGACGAGCTACTCACACTACTTGAGAATTCAGTGTTCCGACTTCAGGAGCAGGATGCTTATTTCGAAGCACAGTGTACCAAGTAGGCTGCCTGCCAGGCCATGCCTGCATCTTCTTCTACAATGCTCCACCAGACAAATCCTGCACCGGGCCTTATTTCCTGGGCTGTTCTGGCCAAAGCTCGTTCTTCTATCCATTGCCCACTCAAATCCTACAGGAGTCAGCCCAAGGCTTTCTGTACCCATCCAAGGTTTTCCCTTATTTGGTTTCTTTCAATTGCTCCTCCAAAGACCTTAGGATAGCAACTACTGCTTTTCTCTTACCTCCTACCTGCCTCTTGAAAAAACATAGGCAGAACCTCAGAGAAAGAGGGAGGCAGGGGGCAGGTCAGGGAGCAACATCCTGTAGGAACAACAGGCCAATATCTTTGGTGTTGTGACCATGGAGCAGCGAGGTAGCTGGAGGTGGTGGCCTCTACAGGGACCAAGCACCATGTGGCTTGAGGAAACAGACTGTGGAGAGCAGACCAACATGCCTCCCAAATCTGAGGGATGACTGAGCTAAGGACAGAAAAAAGCAAGCATAGGAGGTCTCTCAGTTCCTCCCACTTGTCTAAAATTGGGATACAGGTTTGGAGTGCCATTAAAGTCTGCTCCACCAGGGAAATCCACAGCTAACTGTGAAGTTAGCCTTGAGGTCACACAGGGGAGGTCACAGGACAAGCTCCACAGATGTAGCATGTAGTTTTTTTTTTCTACCCCGCTTTAAGCAATTGGCCCTGACATCTTTATTGACTGATCACAAACCAACTAGAAAACAGGATCTTAACATCCAAACCATCCCCTACACATAGACAACCGCCATGAAGGTTCTGTTCGCCGCCTCTGAAGGTGTGTGTTCTACGAAGCCTTTTACGTTCCAACTCTCTTGCCCCTGCGGAAGCCAGCTTGGGGCTGCTGCTCTGAGGAACCACAGATGTTTCTCCCCATGATGTGTGTTGGAAATGTTAATAACCAGGAGGGCTGCTAGTTGTTTGTTTGCTTTGCTACCTCCCTGGGTCTCTTCTTTTTTAATTTATTAATTATTAATTATTTTATTAATTTATTTATTATGTATGGGTGTTTTGCCTACATGTGTATTTGTGTACCCATGCATGTTTGGCACCTGAGGAGGCCAGAGAGGGAGACTGGAGGTATAGATGGTTGTCAGCTATGTCTGGGTACCTCTGTGAAAACTCTCATTCACCAGGTCTGAGACCAGGCTGCTGCCCCTTGTATGCTCCTTTCCACATGGCCAAAGCTGCCACAGACTCTGGGTCTGTGCACCCTTAGATATGAATATTCCAGAACAGAGGAAGGAAGAGGTCAAAGCAGCCCAATGATGGGCATTCTGGGCCCCACATGCACAGGTGTCCCTAAGGCTTTCCTCCCTAAAAAAAACCCTGGACAGAGCAGTGTGGGACAAGAGCCCCAAGAACAAGAGGCAGATACCACGTGGGTTTTCCATTGGCGGAGACACCAAGCCACATCAACCATGCCCAAGCAACAGAGCCTCACCTTCTGAGGACAGCTGCCTCCAGGATTGGATGGTAGCAAATGGAGTTTGAAGTCTCCCTCTCTTTTCCCCTTCTCAGTATGCTGCCACTCCTCCCTCTTCTTCTGACTCTTCTTCCCCCTCCTCCTCCTCCTCAACCTGGACTTGCTACACCACCAGAAGGCACATGTCCTGACAAGGAGGAACTTAACTAGAACAGGACTTTGATTTCTCAGTTTTGCTGAGACCTTTGTTGTACCATGGAGTTGAGTTTGGTTTTTTACACACACACACACACACACACACACACACACACGACTGTAAGGAGTTTTAGCTGTGTTAACATTTACTTGAGTATGTCACCTCTGTGACGAGGAGCTAGAGCAATTAGGAGTCTCTGCAGGCTTCAGTCATGGGACACACTTGTCCCTTCCCTCTTAGATACAATAATTTCTTATCCTCTCTGGCCACTCATCAAAGCAATTACCTGTTGGTGAGGGTTTTGTGCTAGGCGGCTACTCAGGAGAGGCCGATTCAAGTCCTTGTGGTAAGTATGGAGGCCCGTGGGCATGTTCTGAGGAGTTACACCTGTGAAGACAGAACACACTTAGCACAGGACAGGCCTAGAGCCAAGCCTATGGCTGTGGGGAAGGAATGAAGTCACCTGGCTGAAGAGAGAGGCTTACAGGTGACAGGGAACCGTAAGGCACCAGCCCTAGGGCTCAGGCACCTCAGCTATAGCCACGTGACATTAATTACTGAGCCCAAAGTCACCTGGCTACAAAGTACAAGTTCTTCACAGGTAAGCCCAACACCTTAGGACACTTTGTCTCCCTGTAGACCCCAAAGCCTTATTTGCCAATGGAGTGTTAAGATCCCGAGTCAGGGTCCACGGACCCCCTATCTGCAAGGGGAAGGGTGTGTCTTTTCCAGACCGCATACCAGGCTCATTTCATCTGACTTCTCAACACTGTTTTAGAGACGGTTCAACTATGCAGAAAGTCAGACAGCAGCTTTCTTCAGATTTATTGGGAACTAATTTTTCTCTGGAACTTTCTGTCCCTTCCCCTTATACTCCAAGCATGGAGTTTTCCTCCAGACTGTATCTTCATGAGGGGTGGAGAAGAAAGAACACGGACTACAGGTTACCCGAGTGGATATCTTCAGACAGCTTGCAATGGAATTGTCTTAGGAAGTGCCTCGTGTGGCAGACTCACTCCAGAGCCAGGCGACGTGCCCTGGCCATCCTCCTAGCACCAACCGCACTGCATGCTGGTCTAGGTTGGTGGGTTTGTTGGTTGTTTTAACCAGTCAGGATTGAGCATGTCTGTTCCTCACACAAAACAGATGGGAAGAAAGGCAAGCAGTTTGACACTTTCGCTTTTTTGTCACCAGAACGGAAGTGGGAACACACATGATAACCGAGAGTATTTAGGGATGTAATAAAAAATATTTTTGGTACTGTCTTATGTAGCCCAGGCTGCCCTCTAATTCATTATACAGCCAAGGATGACACTGTGCTCCTGATTCTCCTGCCTGCATCCTCCCAGTGCTGGGATGACAGGTTTGGGACCTCAGAGTTAATGCTGTGATCAAATCAAGGGTTTCACGCATGTTAAATAACCCACTCTGTCGACTGGGCTACAACCCCAGCCCCTGATTTTTCTGAGTCTTCATGAAAATTAGAGGGGACAGTAATCTGACCCCAGCAGCTGGATTTAATTTTACGAAAGACAGCTTTCCCTACCAGGTACCAAACTATCTACATCTCACTAAAGCCAGGGCTATTATGAATGTCCTCAGCCCCCGGACCTTCTACCTCCAGTCCCTAGAGAGACTCATCAGGCCACAGGGCCGTTCTGGGCTCACACAGTTGGTGTCCAGATGCCCTGAGAGCAGGTGTGTACCCTAGCTCCTTCTGGCTTGTCCTACCCCCAAATATCCCACCCACCTCTATACCAGGGATCTCAGCTGTGCCCACCCAATGAGGCTGGGACCTTACGGATCCCACAGTCAGGTTCAGGCAGACTCACCATGGGCTCCAGGACACTCGTTGTCACAACAAGGTAGCCCTAGTAACAAGAGTGCAGGAGACTTGGTGTGTTCTGCCCGCCCAGTGCTGCGCCTCTGGCCCTGTGGCACAATCTCTCAGGCTCCGGAGAGGCTTGAGTTCTTGTAGCTACAGCAGCTTTCTTGCTCTTTTTGGATCTTTTTTTTTTCCTAAGTAAAGTTCCTTTTTTTTTTTTTTTTTTTTTTGGTTTTTCAAGACAAGGTTTC